>NW_017731564.1:2195179-2198858 GCF_001890085.2 Hipposideros armiger | reverse complement strand
CACATATCTTTAAAGCAGGGTTGCTAGTATGTGTAGTTTGTTTAGCAAACCCTTGCATCATGATTTGAGGCAAGTTAAATTTTCACTTAGTCAATGTTGGTAGTAATACACATCTCCAGCCAGTGGGAGAGGGATGAATAAGGCGTGTTTCTCCGTGTAGATGCTGTGATTAGCAGATTCCCCCGCAAGGCACACTGCAGGGTTTGATAATGCAGAGACAAATGAGTATGAATGAACTCCTTGGCTGTCCTGGGTTGCTCTGCTAGTAACTCATAGGGCTTCCATAAAAGTATACAGTCATATACTGCCCAAAGCTGTTAAAAAAAAAAAGGCAAAAAGCCACAGGATTTATCTGAAATATTTCCCCCAACTACATGGAACCCACTTGTGGCAATATGGTGCTGAGAGGAGAAAAGCAGTCAAAATATTAGGGGGTGGTGAGAACAGAGAAATGACACTGAAAAAGAGATTTGAGAACGTCGATAGTTATGGCTCCCTCTGCTTGCCCATCACCAGTGACAATTCTATCTTGGCTTGAAATTACCATGGAGCATGAGAGTATATTAACGTATAGAGTATATGAGTATAAATGCACGTGCATATAAAAACTGGGTTATAATGGCATGTATATATGCATGTGCATATAAAAACTGGATTATAATAACATGTAATCTACCTCCATGCTGTAAATTCTACAAACAGAAATATTTTCCTAAGGAAGAATGATTTATCTTTTATTTTATTTATGTGCTATTTTTTAATGTTAGCTCTCTGGATAACTGTTGTTGGTTTAGGTAAAAGCTTTAATAAAGCAGAAACTATTCATTTCTTATTTCAGTACCTGGCCAAAGTGACTCATTTTTATAGTTCTTAATCCCCCCACCTCCCAAACTACTAGTCAACTAAATAAGAACTCCAGACCCCTGACTCCTGACTTTGAACATGTTCTGTGATTGATGGAAGACTGATTTACTATCGGGAGGCCTGCATGGAGTTCCCATGGGAGAATGCATTATCCCCCTAGAAATAAAAATAGCCTGACCATGCTTATGCTTGTGGCTGATAAAAATGCATTCAGAAAGAGTTTTTATGTCTGTGAAATGAATTCAGAAAATTACCGTTAGGTGTCATGCCTAAAATACTATATCTTAGTGTAGCCTAGATATTTGAATAATGTGAAAGGAACTGCATGAAAGTAACATTTTTAAAAATGCAAGAAATAATCACGGGTTGATAAAGCCACAAGGAAACAGCTGGATGCTCAGAGAAGCCCTACATGAGCTGAGATGTACATCAAAGTCCACAGGGAAGGATTAGCCAGATATAATCAGAGAGGATTTGAGATATCTATTTCCCTGCAAACAGTTTTAAAAGGGTGCCTTATGATCCTTCCCTAACTCTAAACCTTTCACTTTCTAGAATGAGAGAATCCTTTTTAGCATTTTCTTAGTTTTGTCAACATTGCACTGTTCTCTTAATGTCAAAACTGGGGCTCGGGTCTTTGGCACTGTGATCCTAGAGGCATCTTGGCACACACAGCTACTGTTTTCCTTCTTTTCTCTCCTGCCATTCACCAGCTTGGTATTTCCTTCTACTGTGAGAAACACCCCCTCTCCTTAGCTGCGTCTACCTAGCAGACGTTATTGCCCACAACACCGCATCTGCCTTTTTCTCATTATGTTGTTTGCAAATGATATTCTGCTCTCTGGAATGGCTTCAGCCCCCACTGTTCACCAGAGGCGTCCTCTGAGCTACAGCAAGTGCCCTATAAGCAGGAGCTTGTCCCTACATCTGAGGCTGTCCCTGCTTCAATCGCCAACCCTGTCTGTGGAATGGTGGGTCTGTTTCCCTACTGGAAGGTGGAGGTTTGCAGAGCCGAGACTTTACCTTACTCATCTCCCTGTCAACCGAGCCTGGCACACAGTAGGTGCACACTTCACACTTATTAAAAGAACGCATGTTCATGGCTCGCTGGACTTTCTAGCAGATCAGCTAAGTGATTCTGAGTTTTTGACAGTTTTCCGAAAGACTGCTGAATGGCAATGTTAAAATAAAATTCGAGGTGCAATTCTTACAGACTCAAAACTGAGCTGACTTGTGTGATGGATTAAACAGTTGTCCACTCTTGTCTAAGCAGCGAATGCTAAGAAGCAGGGTTAGAAAGTAACATGATATTTTATAAATTACTGGATAAAGAGCTACTTTATGAATGTGGTTGCTTAAAAGGTGTCTTAATTTCCTTTAAAATGGCTTGAATCTACATTTACTGGCTTGTTTGAGGTCCCTCTGCTTCACCAATAGATGGGTGCTTTATATTTCTATTTCATCATCCGGGTTACTAGAATGTTAATGCACCNTAGTTATTCTGCCTGCCTGAAATGTGCTGCCTGAATGAACAGAAGGATTGGGAACCTGAACAGCGCTGGCCTGGATTATGTGCCACTGGCACCAGAAATCACTTCTCATACAAAGTTTCCTCTCGAGTACGTTTCTCACCCCGCACTGATTTTCCAATAAAATCAGCCTCGATTATTGCAAGCATCAGAGGAATCCCCAAGGGAGGAGGTCAGGCAATTCAGTTCTAGGAAATGCTGTACGAGGCAAAATTAACCTTGTAGTAGTGTTATTTCCTGAAACATGGTCTTGTTTTTTTTTTGTTTGTTTGTTTCATTCATACACCTCATTAAAAAGGGAAGGATTTTTCAAAACCCCATCACTGAGATGTGACCAAAGGATTTAATTACTCACATTCATGAAAAGAACATGAAAAGAAAGAAAGCTTGTTTAGCTTTAGCACTCCACAGGGGTGTTGCCTAAAACCTCGTGACTAGAAATATCCATGATTCTGTGCGTCAAGCTTTGCTTGAGGACTAGCTCCCTGAGAGCTGTCCATTTTGGAGCCATCCAACTTCTGAGACTGTGGGCCAGTGGGGAAAGTTACCCAGGGCTTCTTCATGCTGACAGTGAAGTATGGTGGGAAGGAGAAAGGGGAGATCAGGTGCCTCTCACACTCACAGCTCTGAGGAAGAGGGTAAGTGCCAATGTTTCAGCATTGGCTTCTGTGTGTATTATCCTGCTAATTTTTGAGCATCAAGATGGTCTTGCAAAAATAGGAAATAGCATGTGTTGTCAGCTGTTAACTTCATGACCTTTCTGTTTCCTTGTCCCACAGTGACAAAAGCGTGCCTTCTGTCATTCTTGAAAATGCCTAATGACATCAATTGCAACTGTGTATACCTAAGCCACACCCATAGGAAGGCTGACATCTTTCCCCCGTGCCTTCCCTTCAAAATCAAGAGTGGGAATATATCTTGAGTAGGAAGGTGGGTATAAACCAGAGGAATCATCCGTGAGGTCAATTTCTAGCTCTATAAAGACAGTAAAACTAACTTGAAAATGCCTCAGAGTTAAACCAATATGGAATATAGACTATTTTAAAAGAAAGCTTGGTTCCTTTCCGGGAAAAGTTAGTACTCACATGAGGGCTAATAAGCAGTTCAGTGATTGTCCAAAGGGCCAAATCAGGCTTACTCTAAGACTTAACTTATCCTCGTACTAAACTAGGATGGCGGAACTTCAAAGCCATAGCCCTAGATTCCTACATTCATTCATTCACCAAATACCAAGCTCCTACTCTGCCAGGTGCTGTTTAAGGTGTTAGGGCTATAGCAGTGAATAA
>NW_017731564.1:2104774-2192009 GCF_001890085.2 Hipposideros armiger | reverse complement strand
GATTTTAAAAACCAACAACTAATTTATAAATGAACATGTGTGTCCTAAAAGCTGGACCTGAGGCAGTGGGTCCAAAGTGGAGAAAATTTCTGGAGTATTGGGGTCCTGGGCAGTCTGCTCTCTCGACCTCATTTGTCTCATCTGAGATGGCCTAGATGATGCAACACACTTACCAACAAAAAGGAGGGTGGCCAGAAATGTGTGCAAGTTTCATTAGCTGTGAAGATGATTGCTAGAACCTTCTGCATCTTATTATAGCTATCTGGACAACATAAAGGGCACGGTTTATGTTATGCAACTGTTTAGACAGCGGGTTTGTGGCTATCTTTCCTTAAACTACCTTTAGAATGGCCAGAGCTGATTAGAGATTGACTATACTTTTGTTGACATCATAGGGAGCAGACGGTCTGGGTGCCTCTCTGAAATGAGTGGGCCAGGTGGCTTACCCACTACTCTGCTGAGGCTCATTGGGGACTGCTGGCTTCATGGATTTCCTTCAGAGGGACCTACTTCTAAATGTCCCTTACCATCATTGAGGAGTGCTCCTCAGGACATTCGCAACTCATAAAAACCATGGAGTGTGACATTGCAAAAGAGACGGGAGATCTTTCATCATTTTGGACTTGGGGGATTTCTTTCCTGTCCAGGATTGACTTTTTAAATAGTCTGCCCACTTCTAATACTCTTGTTAGAGACTGGAAATAAGTTAATTCAGCCTCAAGTTTCTCCAATTACCTGCAGAGGGCTGACCTCCATGTGGTCATTTTATTTCACATGGACTTGAACATCCAATTCGGTGTTCCAGGAAACACCATGCTGGATGAAGGTGCCCCACTGCTCAAACACATTTGGGAAATCTTGGGTAAGACAAAGTTAAATAGGCCTCTTTCTATAGGATTTCTCTGAGCCTGCATTATGCTAATGTGTACGGGAGCACTCCAGGGAAAACATGTGATCATCTATGCCAAACCTCCATGGTACCGGAGCCTTTTTGCCCCTAAAAGAGACAATCCCACAAGACTAGTGTTTGGCAGAACACAGTACTGAATCTATGGCCTGTTCATTCTGAGAGGATGCGGTGACCCCAGTGACATCTTCCATGTTTGTAAGAGGCATGTATCCAAGAGCGTCACAAGAGATATGGACTCTGACCACAAAATTACCGTTGGTTCTAAGGCGTCATCTAAAAAGCTCAATCCCATCTATCTTGTATCTAACATAGCTCTTTAAAACTGTGATGATGTGACTTCTTGTCCTTCCTTTCAAAGATGCACAAGGCAGAAATGATGAAAAAAGGCATTGTGTGTGTATATGTGTGTGTGCGCATGTAAACACGTGTGTTATATGTGCAATGTTTACAATGTATGCACTTGCATACATGTACATCAAACATTCACATCACACATTTCCTAAAATAAGCATACTTATAAAACAGGGTTTCAAGCTTTGGCTTTTTTAAGAGGTGAAAGAACCATACAAGTCATCTAGCTGGGGTCTGGAGCAAGGAAGGAACATGTCCAATTTCATACCACAAACTAGTGTTACATGAAGTCTATGGACCCTGTTCCCATTTGATAATTAGGGGACTACTTGATAACTAATTCACAGTAACAAGATAGAACTCTTCGATGCTATTTGACTCTACCAAATAATCTCTTTCAACTGGATAAGCCCCAAGGGTCCTAAGCTACCGTTTCTTCTGAGCCTCGTTTTCCAATCCAACCTTTCACTGCCTGCCACCTGGGCACCAGTGTCTTAATCCAGCAGTCTTCTAAGTCCTAGTATAAGTGTCTCTCCCTCCTCCCCCCTTCTCCAATAGTGATAACTAGAAGGACTGTCTGTCCTCAGCTTCCCTTGTACTTTCTCTGTCCCCCACTTAACAAACATATCTCTCTATCTTGTATTTAGTTCCTTACAAACTGATGATCTCTCCTACTGGACTCTAAACTCCTCGAGGGTAAGACCTGTGTCAGATTTATTTTTAAAACCCTCACCATCTATCACAGTTCCGGGAATTCTGGAGATCCTCCATACATATTCATTGGATGAATAAATAAATAATGCCCAAACATCATGGGCAGGAAAATCTTTGTGGCTATTTGTCATTTTCCATAACGAAACCACCATATCTATCAAATGGATGGGTTCCGAAATAAAGCTGTAATTTCCTAAGCAGAGTGGATTCTGATCCTTATCTGTAAAAGACAACAACCACATTGTTTAACATTGTTAAAGTGTAAAAGCAAGAAAAAATTGTATGCTTGACAACTGCTCTCTCTCTCTCTCTCTCTCTCTCTCTCTCTCTCTCTCTCTCTGTCTCTCTCTCTAACAGATGTCAACCTTGGTTAGATTCAACTCAACTTATTAGTGCATGGCTTAGAGCCAAAAGCAATTCACATTTGCAGAAGTGTACTATCACATATGTCTTAATAACAGAAATGTGTTTTTTAAAAAAATGTATGTGATAAGTCACATATGGTAGAAGAAATCTGTACATCTCTCAGGCCTTGTTGTCACAATGAAAGCTTGGAGATACATAATTGCCACAGACCATGAACTTACATGTAAAAGTCTCTCTGACACATTAAAGAGCCACAATTTGAAGCTACTGATCAAGCTTTGATGCCGGCATGGTTCCAACACACTGAGAAATACGCTGGCATCTCTTATCCTGATCACTGATCTTAAGAACATTCAATCTGATTCTTACCCTCAAAGGTAATATTTAATATTTCAGGGTAAAGTCATTAGTGTATCCAGGTACATTACATGCTTACATTCACTAAGGAGATATTTGGTTTCTCCTTTATATGGAGTGTAATTAATGTGCACCACAGTCTCCCTGTGGTGATGACCAAAGGTGACAACCATGAAGGTATTAAAAATAAATTGGACAAGTGACTGAGGTATATGGAGGGGGATGCCCACCTTTAGAAATGAAACTATACAAATGAAATGGGCAGTGTGAATCACTTACCTCACTCAAATAGGAAGCTTACTGAGCTTTAGTTAGATCTTGGGAAGTGACAGAATTGTAGAAAATGCATGTACCTGTTGCAATCTATCTACTAACAACTTTGAAGACTAGCAGTATGTTCTAGCTATGTATTCACTGGGTTCTGAGACATCGCTGCCCTGTCAATGGAGCTCATATCATCACCATTTTTAAAGAGAGTGAATTAGGAGTAATCACTTTGCTCTGAATAAGAATTAGGTGGTACATCAGCCCTAGAAAGTCCAGAACAGACAATAAGGGCTTAAGTAAATAATATCTACTGGAATGTTTTAAAGGACAAAAAGGTGGATAGTTTAACCCTCACAGTTATAGGAAAGCTGACATCTGTGCCTTTTTCTCCCTGACCAACTAGAGCAGGGGTCAGCAGACTGATTCGGGAAGGGGCCAGGTAGTAAATATTTTTGGCTTTGAGGTCCCTACAGTGTCTGTCGCAACTACTTGAGTCCGCTACTGTAGCACAAAATGAACCCCCAATAATATGGAGACAAATGAGTGAAGCTATAGGCCAATAAATGTTTTTGTGTAGACACTGAAAGTTGAACTTCATTGCATTTTCACATGTCATGAGCCATCCTTCTTTTGATTTTTTTACCAACCATTTGCCAAACTCTACCCCCAAGGATGACATCCAGCCTCACATCGGATCATCTTCAGCAATCTGTGTTCATCCTTTAGTTGTAAATGATGCCTCCAGACCTCCCTACTTTTCCAGCAAGGCTACACACACTTTCCATTGAATGCACGAACAAACAATCAAATGTTAATTCTTGTGTACAAAATCAAGCTGGTAACTTGTCAGAGGTAAAGAAGCTAGAATGGACCAGAGCAACATGTAAATATTTTCCATGTGGCATGAGTCAAGAATAAGAGACTTGATAAACTGGTCAGTTACAACATACTGGCGCTTCTGGCCTGAAACTCTACTCTCACAGAGACATCAGTCTTATTAAACCTCCAGGGCGGGCTGCAGAAAGAACTGTTTTCTGGCATGTGTCCAGTCTGTTTACTTGTTCCTTCATTCAGAAAACATATATTGAACCCTTACTCTATTTGGGGTCCCAGTGCATTGTGGGTAACTGAAGTTCTCTGGCAGACATCAGACATCGAAAGAGGACCACTATACATAAATCATGTTACAACTCCACTTGTGGTCTGCTGTCAGGCTACGTAATTGAACCATGCTCTGGAATTCCTGTCCCTGAGCTGAGGATTTCAAGAGGCCTCTCTTCTTAAAGTGTCTTGATGATTGTGACTGGGCAAGTAAGTCAGGTCTCACGAGCCCAAGGGCAACAGGACATTGAAACTCACACTGAGAACAGTATCTTACTGAGTTAGAAGACACTTCTACACGTCTACCAGTTGACTGTGATGTAGGCTTATTACTAAGCAGATTTTCAAATATAGTTAAAAGCAAAAAGCTCCATATTCTATGACTAATCATTTCGCTCTTCCAGTTTTCCTGCTTTCTCTGTACAATATTCCTTAAAGTGCAAGACATTAGATAGAGTGTGCCCTGTGAATTAATAAGAGCTCATAAAAATTTAATTATCTGTAGGGTCAGATCCTTGCAAGCAGCAGAGAGAAAATGGGTCCCACTTCCAGGCCACCAGAGTACGATCGAATGCAGCCCTGCACATTACCAATGGGCCTTCTTGTGCACCCAAAGATGGAGCTTGGCATTCACTTCCTCTCGAGAGGACTTGAACTTGGAGACATTTGTCCTACTGAGGGCCTAGATTTACACTCCTTCAACCCTTGCCCCATCCCTTGTGACCTGGGGCACACATCTGCACATGGGTGGGCCAGTGGGAGGGGTGCAGTCAGGCTAGGGGAAAGATCACTAGTGGCCCACCCAGGGACTGCAGTGGTCTAATCCACAGAGCTCGCAGTAGAAAAGCCTTCTGGGCACCACCAGAAAAGAAATCAGGCTGTAGACATTTCATCCCCAAACAAACCACCACACAAAAACTCAGCTACTAAAAATGCTCCCATAGGACGACTACCACGTAACACATCTCCACACTACAGATGTCCCCCCGAGGGGTAACAGAACCCCTGCAAGAAATATTATGTGGCCCAAGAAAAATTAAATTGAAAAACAAAGTACACAATACCTTTTGGAAAAAGAATTAGAGCTTGGATTTAATGGTGTGCTCAACACTCCCCTGGTGACTTGGTATAGTTAATTCTTTTACAAAACAAACGTGAGCAGCTTTCTTGTCACTGGCATTAGGTGATCCATTCTCCCAGAGACCATTAAAGATCAATGCACTCTCCATTTCTGCATTTGGTACCCAATATAATGGAAGTCAGTTGACACAAATTAACATGTAGTTCCTAGAGATGTGATATTACCAGACCTATGATAACCCAGCCAATAGAGCAAATCTTCTCTAGGTCACGTGGTTTGCAGGACTGGTTTGCAACATAACACTGCAATCGAATGTCACAAACCCAAATGACAAGACATACATCCTTGTTAATTTGAAAGTCTCCCTTCTGGAAGAGACAGGATGTCTAAGATGTACTATATTTAAAAGAGCTCTGTGCAGTTTGTTTATAATTTAAGAGTGTGCCATAAAATGCCTTGGAAATAGCTCTCTGTTAGCTAGGAAAACCTTTAGTTAAATATATTTTTATGAGCTTTTCATTAACAGAGTTGTGAAGCCTTGATGCCAATGTGCCAAACCTCCCCCCACGTGGCTAGAAATCACTTGGCACATATTCAGCCATTTATGTCTCTGTCATAGGTCCAAGGTTTGCAATTAAAAATGTAATCTTTTTAGCATGTGCAAAATCCAAAGGCTTGAAGTACTATGCATTGAATATGATTATAATAGTATTTGGCAGCTATTCAGGGATGGCACATATTAATTTATGTAAACTGGGCACAACTTAGGGCACTTCAACATTAGGACCATAGGAAAAAAAAATAAAAGCTGGTTCCTTCTCATTGGTGGTATCTTTTTGTTGCTTGTTTTGTTTTTGTTTTTCACTTCTCATGAATAGAGATTACCTCAAAATCCAAGGTCTCTTTTATGACCTTATTTTTCCACATGCATGGAGTCCATTCAAATTAAAATTCCCAACTAATAAAAAAATAACTTACTTCACAGGGTTATTCTTAGGTTTTGCCTTTTCAACAGCCTGTAAACAGAAGAAAACAAATGCAATTAGACAACATTAGCAGGCATAAGCTTTGCAACTAGTTCCCAAAACAATAAGCAGTATAAAACGCTCTTCAGAAACACAAGGAGCTAAGCAAAGCAGGCTACTGGAGATAAGCAGACTGGAGATGCAGGGAGCAATTTTCCTCTCCCAGGGAACGTGGTTACCTGTCTAAAGGCAGGCTGCAGACACAGGCAGGCATTGTTAGGGCTGCCTGGCAAGTTCAGCAGTGCCCATAGAAGTGGGCACTTAAGTTCACAAGTGGACCCTCCTCTCCCAGCCTTTCACTTGAATCTACCCCCGCCCCCTGTGTGTGGACTTGCTCAGCTGTTGTGACGGGGGTGAAGGTTGGGGAGAGGTAGGTGCAGAGGGAAAAGTCACGGGCATATCTGTGATAGGGCGCCGGAGCCCTTTACCCTGCCTTACTACTGACACCTGGCTGTGCCTGCGTGGTGACAGAAAGGCCAAAGTATCCATTTCTAAAATCATTTTTATTAGCAGATACCACAAAAGGGCAAGGGATGACCAAATGCTCGGATCAATTTCCTCCCGCGGAACCTTTAAGAAAACACACACCAAATCATCGAAACGAGGAACACTCTGGGCACTCTGGGTCTGCTTCTCCTTAGACATGGAGCCTGGTTCCAGTTTATTGCTGAACCCATTGATCTGTGTACAGTCCATTTATCATTCATGAAAAGAGCTAGTGATCTTCACAGTATATTAGAAGAAACAACTCAGATCATCTGTCAACAGCCCTCTTATTTCTGTTTCCCTCTCCACAGGGATTGCATCTCCTTGGATTCTTCTGGAATTAAAATGTTGCTAAGCAACACAGCTGGGGGCGCTGATGGCAGAATGGCTACAGTCTATCAAACTGTTTAAGCACCTGGAGGGTTTTAGTGATGATTTTTTCCCCATATTTCTGTAGCATAATTATGTAATCAGAACCAAACTTGTACTCCCCTAGACGTTTACAAGCTATAGAAATAACATTTAATAGGGGGAGTGTTAAAGCGGAGGTTTGACAACCTCAGGGTTCTTCAAGCCCTTTTAAAGAGTATCCATTTGGAGACCTTTTTATTTGGGAATCCTGGAGGTGGGTGAGGGCTAAGAGATGAAGGGAAGGCAGCTGTAAATTAGAAAGCAGAGGCAAGCACCTGCACAGAGACGATTTGCAATCTAACATTGGACTTGACATTCTGGTAACCGGTGCATAAGCACCCTGGACCCTTCTATGCATAATCACTCAATGCACCTCGAAGCAATTTCTTGAACTAAATGAAACACTTCCCAAGTTTAGACATCAGTGTTGGTAATCCGAGTCCTTCTCGTCTACTGAGTCTCAGGTTCCGTTGCTAGATAAATACTCATTAATATTTGGGCACTTTCTTTGGCTCGGTAGGCAAAAATCATTTTCTCACCATCTGTGCCTGAGGTTGAGTTTTGGCAAGTGGTAGGATAGTGAGAAAGCTAGAGAGTGAGGTAACAGGTGAAAAATTATAAAACAAGGGGCCGGCCGAGTGGCGCGATGGTTAAGAACTGGCTTGGGATGCCAGAGGGCCCCGATTTGGATCCCACATATGAGGGCCAGTGACACTGCCCTCCACAGCTAAGATGCTGAACAACAGCTCAACCTGAAGCTGGGTTGCCTTGAGTCGCCGGCGACGGCGTAGGCTGCAGCCCCTGTGGCAGTGGGTTGCCATGGGCTACCGTGTGTAGCCAGCAGCTACCGTGTGTAGCCAGCAGCCAGCGTGAGCAGCCAGCAGCCAGCGTGAGCGGCCAGCAGCTGCAGTGAGCGGCCGTCCAGAAGCCGGCGACTGATCTGCCTTGCCCGGGAAGAGCGCAATGATGGTGCCAACTTGGGCCAGTGAAGCGACGTCCTCCACAACTAGACTGAAGAACAAAACAACAGCAACTTGTCTGTTCCCCTTCCCCCAATTCCCCAGCACTGTTCCCATCCCCCCAATTCCCCAATAAAATCTTTAAATAAAATAAAAAAAAATTATAAAACAAGGAATATGTGTCTGTCTGGTCCAAGGCATGCGCTTAGGATATGAATGCCTGTTCCTGTAAAGATGCTAAAATGAAGCAGCGGATGCTGGCAGGAGTGGGGGCTGGACATCGACTTTCACGACAGTGCTGTACCCATGCTGCACACCCATGCACACCCACATTTTCCTTTCCTGCCAGCTTTTCACCCCAGTCCTTGGCTTATTTGAAAGAAGATGTGGTACTGGGCTGAAGACACGCCATTGGAAAAATCACATGAATCCACTATTTCCCAATCCCTTAAAATCCAAATGAGTTTCTTCTTGAAGAAGAGTTAGGTTATCATAAAGCAACGGGCATGGCGTTCAAGTGGTTTCCTTTTAAAGCATGCTGGGTGTGACAGCATGAGCGTGTCACTGGCAGAAGAAGGGGAGGGGAGAAAGCAAAGCAACATTGCTTAACCTCGCTTTGATACAGTAACATGTTTTTTTCAAATGTCCTCTCTTGTCTGCGCTTTGGGGCTGTCAATTAGACTCAGTTATTTTCCTCTGATTGGGAGGAATATAGTCATGTTCAAGGCTAGTTTCTTTGAATTGCATGTCTTTTTATGCAGCCACTGTAGGAAAATAACTTCATTCAAATTAATTTTTTTCTGGGTTGCTTGGCTATTGATTGAAAATGTTTCTGCTAAGAGGTTCTCTTTTCTCTGGAAATTAACTCGGGGTCATTCCAGAGTCCCAACAGTTCTAGTCAGATGTACTCATGTCATCTCCCTGTGCACACGTCACCTTTAATCTCTACACTACATAGTCGCAAGGAGTCCCCACCAGATAGGAGACACAGCTCACAATTTATGTTCTTCACTTACACTGTAATTTAACTTTGTTTTCAACGTGCAATTAGGAATTATTAAATTAAGAGACTTTGAAGAAAAGTTAAGTGAATAATTTGTGTGGAAATAATATGTGCCTTCAAGGTATAAGAATCAGTCTACAAAATATACAAGGAGAAAATTCCTCTTTTGAAATTACGGGCCATAGAAAGATGATCCTGAGTTCCAGATGTATGTGCCAGAACGTGAGATACCCTGCAAAAGGAAGGAAATCAAAACAAAATGATCTAGTGTAATTCACCAAGCATTAAGCGGGTTCCATATTGGGATCGCAGTTAATTTTGAGTTTAAAAACATACATTAAAGTAATTTAAACTGATTAGCAAATGGAGGCTAGATAGTTAACACGCTGCTTTAATTTGTAATATCTATATGCTTTTTAAAACCTATACTCTACTTACTTTGTGCCACGTTTCCCTAACATGATACTTATCTTGCCATTAAGGAAGCTCTACTATGAGAAAAATAAGATAAAATTATTTTAAATGTTAAAAAATATACGCCAATATGGTGTGATACAGGTAATGGTGTTTAGTGAAAGCATGGTGCTAGGAATCCAAAAACCTGTGTTCTGCTCCCAGCTTTGCCGCTTACTATCATCATGACAATAGCACCGTCGCTAACACCTCCGAGCCTCAGTGTCCTCATTTTATAAAGTAAAATAATCATTCCTGCCCTGTCTACATCAAGATTGGCTGTGAGTAGGCAACATCCATGACAGTGCTCTAGAAACCATAACATGCTACACAAATGCAGTGCAGCTTATGCAGCGTAATCATGACTGCCCTCCCCACACAGGCGTTGGTGCGTACATTTTTATGGCCAGAGTGTTTAGAGGCTTACTGACTAGTGAGGAGTTTGTAGTATCAAACCTACAGGTCTTCTTCCATTTCTTTTAAGACATGATTAAAAGGAATGGAAGAAGACACAAAGAAACAGGAAGATATTTCGTGTTCATGGATTGGAAGAATCAACATAGTTAAAATGGCCATATCACCCAAAGCACTATACAGATTTAATGCAATCCCTATCAAAATCCCAATGGCTTTTTTTTAAAGAAATAAAATTTAAAAATCATCAGATTTCTATGGGACCACAAAAGACCCCCAACAGCCAAAGCGATCCTAAGAAAAAAGAACAAGGCTTGAGGTCTCACACTCCCTGACTTCAGTTTATAGTACAAAGCGACAATAATCAAAACAGCATGGTACTGGCAGAAAAACAGGCACACAGACCAAAGGAACAGAATTAAGAGCCCAGAAATAAACCCACATATATTGTACATAGGCAGATAATGTTCGACAAAGGAGCTAAAAACATACAACGGGGAAAAGAACGCCTCTTCAATAAACGATGCTGGGAAAAGTGGAAAGCCACGTGCAAAAGAATGAAATTAGACTGCTATCTGTCACCATATACCAAAATTAACTTAAAATGGATCAAAGACCTAAACATAAAACCTGAAACAATAAACTGCATAGAAAAGAGCATAGGTACTAAACTTATGGACTTTGGGTTCAAAGAGGATTTTATGAATTTGACCTCAAAGGCAAGGGAAGTAAAAGCTAAAATAAATGAATGGGACTCTATCAAACTAAAAAGCTTCTGCACAGCAAAAGAAACCATTGACAAAACAAAGAGGCGACCAACCACATGGGAGATGATATCTGCAACCTTCACACTGGCTTCTGCCTTGAAGTTTCTTAGGGGTTGGTGTTGGTGGTAGAGAGGTCAGAGCACCTGAGGTTCTGTGGAGGTACAAGTTCATGTGCACACACTGAAATCAATCTCTCTCTCTCTCTCTCTCTCTCTCTCTCTCTCTCTCTCTCTCTCTCTCCACACACACACACACACACACACACCCTAGGAAACATCCCTCTTTTCTGGGTGATTTCTCCATTAGCAGGCCCTTGTTCTTACACCTCACTCCATCAGTAAGGCTCTTGCCATTTTCAGTAACATTTGACCATGAGGTTGGGATCACCTGCTACCCCAGGTGAGCCCTCCTCCATGAATGGCATCTTGAGAAATTATAAGCCCAGGGAGAAGGCACTTCTCTCATTCCAAGCAGTATTTTCTGGGCTGATTCTTCCCTCCTTACCGGCACTGATTGTGATATGCATGGTATCCTGTTAGGCGACCAATTTATTTCCTCAGGAGGAATGATGTGGCTAAGGACATGGTCATAGTTGTTCACTCATGAAATCTGTCTTCCTAAAAATAAGGAAGACTTTGTCTTTTTGTTATGTAGAGAACCCTTTGGCTGCACTGAAGCTGACCTGGCTCAGGGACCATACTAAATCACATGAACCATAAAATGCAGAGCCATCATGAAAAAATAAATACAAAGAAGGGAAAGAAAGAAAAGAAGGAAGGAAGGAAAGAAACTAGCTATCATGTCCCACCCTCTATGAACTACATAATATCACATTTCTTTAGGGAGAAAATGATACATATAAGGCACTTAGGAAACTTATTAGTTGTCATTTATATACTGATCAAACTTCTTCAAAATCCTTTGGTAAGGTAATTCTGTCCCAGTGATTTCACAACATTAATTGTTATTGTAGCCCAATAGACATGCATACTATACTTTTATTTAAAAAAATTAGAGAATCTTTTCTAGACTTTTAAGAACCATGTCCTGAACAGTTATATCCAGACTTATGACAATACCACCCCCACCGTTGAGATTAACAGAAAACAAACTCAATGGACTGTTGCTGAGACTGTCAAAGCAAGCACTCAGATGGCCTAGATATATTGGAGTGATGAACTGATTTTACAAGGCTACATATTTGGGTACTGCTTTTTGCCTTAATTAATAATAATGCTGCCAGTCAAGCATAAAACGAGGTTCTCTTAGCACTGCTCTATATGGCAGATATATGTCCTGCTTATTTGTTTGTTTGTTTGTTTGTTTGTTTTTTCTTTCTGGCATTCTACTAACAGATACACCCAAGCAGGATCTATTCAATATATTTCTTGATAAAAAGTGAACAGTCAACCATTCAGATAATTTCGTATAACTGGATATTAGCTCTTATGGAAATAAGTCAGAAGAACATTCGATGGCATGGCTTTTGTGTTTGTATGTTTTACCTTACTTTTACTTTTCATGGGGCTGTTCTGTGAGCCACAGCCATTCCGTCACCTAGTGGCATGTATTGGTAAATTGCATCGATCGCCTAAGTTCAGGAGAGAAACTCCCCTATTAACAAATGAACTCATCATTAGGGTATTCAGATGGTCTAAAATCAATACCTACAGAATTGGTTAAATCAATTAAAGAGACATATACTGAGAGCACTTGCCCAAATATAAAAATGCATTGCTTAATTACAGCATTTAAATAGGTTTCACTGAAATGAGTAAAATAGAAAGAGGTTTGCATTATATCCTTACAGGCTGGGGTTTCAGTTGGCAGAATGCACGCACAGCCAGAATTGAAGATTAAGAGGATAAAATGTCACTCAGCATTTTGCAACGCCTGAATTTCTGACTTTACTTTCATTCAGGGGCTGCCATCTTTAGGAAAACACCACCCACTATATTTAACCCTCTGGATGAGTGCCTGAATGGGAACATGGAAACATCCTACGTTTGAACCTTGAACGTTTTGGAAGCAAAATCATGCTCCCTATCCTTAGAGTACTGGGCTTCTCCCACTTTAATTCAACTCATTGTTTCCTATGTGTATACGATATAGGCCTGTGCTAGACATAATGGGGAAGAAATAGAATTTTGACAGGTAGAAACTGGAGGAAATTTGAGGAAATTTGTTCCAGGTGCAGGGACCTGTGTCGCACACCTAACAGTCACTTAATAAACATTGGCTAGATAAACAAATTGAGGATGATTGTGGAGACTGAGGCCTGAACGTTGGTCTGGGTATAAAAGAGTGCCAGGTCCCAAACTCTGTGCAGAGGCAAAAAGAGTCTTCTGGAGGAAAAGCTGAGCTCCAGGACCACTGTGTGTGGATCCATCCTGCAACTGCACATGAAGCTCTCGTTCACACTCCTGAGAGAAGGGGCCCCCAGGTGAACTTCCTATCCTGCTTTCTGGCAGAAGGCTGTGGCTTCCTCACTCTTCCTTCAGCTATGGCCTACTTTGATCTTTATTACTTCTCACCCTGACAATGACCACTGCCTCTTCACTGGTCCATTGGTCTCCCTATTCTTAACTTATTTTATGCTCTACTTCGATCATGTCACTCTCATTCTCAGAATCTTTCATGGTTTTCCATCGCTCATTGAATTACTTATCAACTTCACCCACCCTGCAGTTCAAGACACTGTCCATGCCAGTTGAACAGTGGCCTCACAGCAGGTCCTACTTGTCCCTGCATGTATATTTTTCTAACATGGCAACCAGCAGGAGTTTTCTAGTGTCTGGCCCAAAGATGATGTGATAACAAGATTCAGAAGTGCATTCATTCCATTAAGACTTGCTCCTTCAGGCTGGCTAGTTTGCTGGATAGAAAACCCTTTAGCAAGAGCCATTTGTCAACTGGCAATTTTGTCTGTAACTTAAGTTTTGGTATGTTGTAATTTAATCAAAATGTGCTGTCTTTGGGGGAGAAGCACGTTTCACTTATAAGAGTCATCTGTCAACACTAATTCTCTGAGTAGAGTAAATATGGAGACACCAGGCAGAGCATCTCAGTATTGGCTTAAGTTATTTATTCTCCCCCATTAAAAGGGCCAGTGTAAGTGGCACTCAGTTACTGTGCTCCCCTGGGGTTTGGGGACTTGAAAATTCAATTGTCTTTCCCCCGGACAATTGGAGTCTTCCTGCCCTTGATGCTACTGGGGCACCCCTCACAAAATGACACATGTCCTTTGGTAGACAGTACCTAATAGAGGCTCTCTCCCTATCATGTGTAACCAGGAAAAGGAGAAGAGAATAATAGGTACTCAATGACATAAGTCTTCCAGTACCTACATGGGAGTGAATACCAAGGAGGCATCTTTAGAATCAGCATACTATGCTCAGGCTTTCTGTCCCTTTATAGCACATTCTACTCTTGGTAATGACACCACAGTAGTCCCCCTTTCTCTGTGGTTTCACTTTCTACGGTTTCAGTTACCTGTGGTCAACTGCAGTCTGAAAATATTCAGTGGAAGATTCCAGAAATAAACAATTCATAAGTTTTACATTGTGTGCTGTTCTGAGTAGTGTGATGATCTCGCGCCATCCTGCTCTATCCCACCTGGGATGTGAATCATTCCTTTGTCTCCCATATCCACTCTGTCTCCATCACCCTCCCGTGAGTCACTTAGCAGCTATCTTGTGTTCAAGTCACCCTTACTTTACTTCACAGTAGACCCAAAGTCATTCACAGAACTTGTATTACAGTATAAAATGTTGTTATAACTGTCCTATTTTATTATTAGTTATTGTGGTTCATCTCTTACTGTGCCTAATTCATAAATTAAACTTTACCATAGATATGTATGTATAGGAACAAAACATAGTATCTACAGCATTCAGTAATATCTGTGGTTTCAGGCATCCACTGAGGTTCTGCAATGTACGCCCTTTAGATAAAGGGGACTACCGTACATCCATCTTTATCCATAAACCTGCAGCCTTCCACCTCTGTTTCTCCTTTACCCTCACGCTACTACCACATTCACAACACCTCTGATACCAGATGTGTGGATTTGTTCCCCTACAAAGCGATTTTCTGCAACACCAGCTGGGTGCCGTATACATCAACTCAATTCTGACACTATACACCCAGAGACAGCGTCAGACCCCACAGGTTGAGGGCTCAGTCCCACAAGACTGCCTCCCTCCACTTCAGATGCCAGTTGTAGTCCAGGTTGTTTGTCACTTGTGCTTTGGACCTCTGGCTATTAAATCAGAGGTTTCCATAGCCCCCTTCTTGAGTTCAAATAATTCACTGGAGTAGTTCATAGGACTCAGGTAAAGTGTTACTTATGTTTATAAGTTTATTAAAGGATACAGTAAAGGACAGAGATGAACAGCCAGATGAAGAGGTGTACAGGGCAAAGTCTGGGAGGGTCCCGAGTGCAGAAACTTCTGTCATCATAGAATTGGGGTTTGTCACCCTCCCAATATGTGGATGTGATCACCAAACCCCACATTATTGGGATATTTATGGACACTTCCTAATGTAGGCACCATCAATTATTCATTCCAATTCCAGCCCCTCTCCCCTCTCTAGAGAAGTGGGGAGGGGGGGAAATAGGGCTGAAAGTTCTAAGCTTCTAACCATGGTTTGGTTTTTCTGGTGACCAGCTCCCATCCAGAAGCCCATCCAAATCATCTCATTAGAATTAAAGACACCCTTATCACCCAGGAAATTTGAAGGGATTTAGCGCCCTGTTTCAGCAACTGAGGTCAAAGACCAACTATTAGAACAAAAGATGCTTGCAGTGCTCTTATCACTTAGGAAATGATAAGGGTTTTAGGAGTTCTGTGCTAGGAACAGGGGCAGACACACACACACACACACACACACTTTCCTATTATCTTACAATACCAAATACTAGCTGACTTCTCCATGCCTAAGTGTCCCTTAATGACAAAATTAGGAAGCTGGAGTAAAAGCTCTCAACAGTCATTTTAAGGTCTGGTATTCTACATTTTAATACACAAAAAAGTATTTCAGTATACAGTCTTGCTTGCGGCACTTAACAGTCGGGCCATGACAGATGGCAGATACAACAGTGGTCCCATAAGATTATAAAGGACCTGGAAAATTCCTATTGCCTAAGTGACCTCGCAGCCATTGCAACGTCATAGCACAATGTACTACTCATGTGTTTGTGGTGATGCTGATATCCACAAACCTACTGTGCTGCCCATCATGCAAAGGCTAACACGTGCAGTTTTATACAGTACACAATACTTGATAATGATAGAAAACAATTATGCTACTGGCTTATGTATTTACTATGCTATACTTTTTATAATTATTATGCTTGATTTAATCTTGTGTTGTTTCGCTCACCGTGGCCCCTAAGCATTCGCACAATGGGGAACGTCTAACAACACATTTCTCGGAACACATGACACAGGACTGTATATATACATATACGATTCAGGGCTCAATTTGGAATCTGAGTCCACTTCCATTAGCGAGGAACAAGATCTATTAGGACGTTTAAAAATGTTTATAGTTAATGCTCCAAAGACTCCTATGAGATAGCTGAGAAATATGAGTTATGTTATCCCATGCATTTTGGGAGGGTCTGCCGATCCACTTGAATTTTGAATGGTTAGTCTTGGATTGGTAGCTAATCTCAAATGTGGACACCTGTTCTGTGTACTTACAAAGGCTTACGTATGCTTGTGCTCTTTGATTTTGCTAAATAAAATGACAAAATTAATATAGCTGCTAAAGAATAAGACAGCGCTTTCCATTCAGGACAAGGTCCTGGGTGTTTGCAGCCTGCTTGGTAGCTTTTCCAGCAGATGGTAGATATTTGGGGGACAGACTAAAACATTCCTTGGGTCCTAAACCAAAGACCCAGTAAAATTTTCAAAGCCAGGATACACATGTAAAAATCCTACACAGCTCTTACTGGAGATGTTCATATTTATCTAGTATATGCTAGAACCCTGATTAAACTCAACACTTGGAAACTTCCAATAAACGTAAGTACACGTGGTACATTGCCCAGGGTTTGTTAGCGAATGACTGCAAGACAGACCCTCCAGGCTCCAACCTTGGATTTGGGGCCCAAATTGAGGTGATGAAAGGGCCTAGGAAAAGAACATGCTTCAACCAAATGAGGAATGCAGTGAGGCGGGAGAGAGAACCAACCCTTTCTAGCCACTTCCTCGAGTGACAAGGGAAACATAGTGAAGCCTTTTCCTTCTATGACTTTAATTCCAATCAACTTAGTGATCCCCAGTGTCCCAGAGGTGGCTGCCACTCGCCCTGCCACCCTCTGTACAGAGTCAGATATGTGCCAGGTGCTCCTTGTGGGGAAAAAGGGTGTGGTCATCCATGTCCTACATGAGAGCTATGTATTCTGAAATAACAGATTCTATCCATTGTTGTTTCTGTTTGTTCTTGGGGCAAGCAGCACACCCTCACCAGTATCTGATTTAAGGTCATTGTGAGAAAAGTTTCAAGCAAGGCAAAATAGTCATTGGCTTTGCAATTGAAATGTTCATAGATGGATTATTCACACATTCTCATGAACATTCGCTAGTATCTGGCCATCATCCGTGACTAGCACAACATGTTCAAACTTTTGGCTTCTCTGCATCGTTGTGTGCTTCAAGCATTTTATTGAGATGACAATAAAAAGGGAATCTACGGAGATTACAAATCAAAATATTTGGTACTAAAAGTAGAATACCTAATTATGATGACAAAAAACCATCAGCATGTAGTTTTCTAAACAGTCACAGACTTGCCTGGAGGATGTTAAAAATCACATCATACAAGCTCTAAGCAGTTTCTTATTAATCCAGTCTCTTCATTAAAAACAGCCAAATGGGAAACAAAATCTTGGGAATATGAAGGCCAATGTTATGCTATTAACCTTCTATGTTATCCTATTTACTTTCTTGTCTTTGATGAAGAAATAAAAAGTCCTCTCAGTGTCTAATTATTGGATAGAGTATGACAACGTACGGATTCTATTCATCCCCATTCCACAGCCTTAACATCCAAACTCGATCATTTTGCGGGGGATTTCAATGAAAGGCAATGACAGATAAACTGTTTACATTAAAAGACTCTATCAAAGTTATTTTGCACCTGGCTTCATCCTAATCCATCTGCTGTTTCTATAGCTCTGACAGGCTGGCCTCGCTCCTTGTGTGTGCCATATTGATATCATTACTGCAGAGGCCTTCCCCAGCCTCTCTGCTGATAACAAAGTAAATGAAAATGCAGGCGAACCTCGGGGAAGTAACAACTTGTTCAGCATGATGAGGGGGAACTGGGAGTAAAAACACAGGAATGATTACAGAAGGGAAGAGTCTCTGTTGTCATAACAGACACATTTACTACAGCACATGAACTTCAGTGGAGCCAGCTGATAGCAGGGATAACATTTATTGCATCGTTTTCATTAGCAAACTTCAAACACAAAAGTGGGTGTGAATTTCACTCTGCTACTATGTTTTGAAAGTTTGATACCCATCCCAAGTACAAGGGACGCATCCCAAAGCTGCCAGGATGTTCAGATTTTCTGCTACCGTGGAACTTACCACATTTGCAATTGATCAAATAACAACCTAGCCTGTCAGCTGGCCCAACAATAACAACAAAAACAAGCAGACAAAAGTGAATCAAACATGAAACCAAAAGCAAAAACCTGGACTAAAAGCGAGCTGTTTCGTGTTTGAGGTAATTAGTGATCTTCAGACAAAGAAAATTATCAAGGAACAAGACAACCAAATAAAGAAACAAAAATTCATCGATACAGACAATAGCTTAGTGGTTACCAGAGGGTAAGGGGGGAGGGGAGATGGTAGATAAGGGCAAAAGGGATCAAATATATGGTGATGGAAGGAGAACTGACTCTGGGTGGTGAACACACAATGTGATATATAGGTGATGCATTATAGAATTGTACACCTTATACCTGTGTAACTTTACTAACCACTGTCACCCCAAATAAACTTTAATTAAAAAAAATATATCAAGTGGAAGGGAAGAGCTAAAAAGACACTATTTTTCTGCAAATGTTAACATGCTTGAGGTATAGCTCTGCTACTAGCATCAAGTTGAAAAGTCCACACATTTCCAGTAATATGCTTTGAATTAAGTGTGCATTTCTAAGGGGATCAGGGCAATCCTTAGGCAGAAAAAGAAAGAGGATTGGGTTAAATAAAATTACGTCCATCGGGGCTACTTACAATAACGTATCCTGGCACGACTCATTAGAATGCCTTTGTGCTCCAAGCAAATTCGAATTGCTGAGCTGTTTTGAAAGCACTAACATACCGCTCCACGCTTTATGTTGAGAATCCTTTAGCTGAGCCTGGTCACTAATCGAACATTTCCAGCCATTGTCTCCATATTCTGAACTTCTGGCTGGGCTAAATGAAGTCATCTAAGGTTTCAGTCTAATTCACACTAATAACAAGAAGGTATTAATATTAAAATGCCCTAAAGGCAGTTTCTAACAATAACTATTTCTTTTATGGCCTTTATACTTCTAAAGGCTGCTGCTTCTAATGCCAACCTGAGCTGATTAGGGCATGGCAGAGCCATGCCCACGTCTAACCTGACTTCAGAACCTAGGCATCACAGGCCATCCTGCCATCAGAGTATAATATCAGATTGCATGCTTACAGCTGCATAAATCAAACATCATGATATCATTCAATGAAATATTAAGCAGATGTTTACCTGGTTCTATGAATATGTGCGGGAGGGAGCACGGGAGTTTGGTCACCACACAGTCTAGAAGCCTTTGGAATGGGTCAAATTGTGGCTAGCTTAAAACTTTAAAGACAGCAATTTTAATAAACCTGTCAATACAATTTCTTTGTTAAAAAAAACATTTGAGACTGATTAGGCTGCTTATATTGAAAGAGAAGCACTAGGTCTGTATCTTTAGATCTTTTATTGAACTGCAAGCACGGCATCAATAACTGCTTCTCAGCTGTAAATGAAAATTGATTCCAGGTTTAACCCCTTATTTTCATGGGTTCTTTTAATCCCGAGAAACATACGAAATACTTGACCAAAAGGAAAACCGAAGGTTTACTGCTATGAGGTTAGGGTATGCAAAGAGACCTACACCTATGAACTCCCATAAAGCCTGTCCTATTGGGTCATGCCACTCTCTTAGCATACCCCAGTGGGCTCATCACAGCATCACTCTCAGCCCTGGATGACTGACTTGAAAATGACAATTCAATAAGTGTCATATGGGGAAGGCCAGGGTTGGGTTTGATATCTATTGGGTTGTCGTAAAAGTCATGACGTAGTCTTTCTATGGTTTTTGTCACAAAAATGCATCATGACTTTTCTGACAACCCAATATGATGCCAAGAGCAGCAGCTGAGAAATAAAAATTCAGTCAGCTGGCTAATGGACATCATACAGCCCCCACATCCCAACCATGTTATTGATATCCAACTTCAAAAAGAATGTACTACAACACGTATGTTTATGCAGACACCAAGTACAAAACACTGCATCCAATTCAGACACAGTTGTGGAATATCCCAATGTCCAATGTCAACTTCAGATGATTATTTTCCATTCAGGGGGAGCTCCTGAGAGGAAAACCAAGGTGAGTACAGCCTTCCTCCAGGGCAGAGTCAAAGCTCAGAAAAAGAGAGTAAGAACTGCCATCAAAACGCACGACTCAACTCTCCACCTGTCAGTCCTTTGAAGAAAAACTCTTTTTTAAAGATATGTTATTTTCCTGGAGGACTTGGTGAAGTGTCATTGGCAACCTGACCTTTGTTCCTGGGGTGTCTGGTTTAAAACTTGTCAGGGATCAGAGGGGAGGAAAGATCGTTCATATCCAATAGATGCCTTTGAGGGGCAATTAGAACATTCAGTTCAGTTCCTAGCAGATCCCTATGGACATCAAGGCCAAAATGAAGGGCAATATCTATTTACCAACAGGTCCAAATAAGGCAGGTTCTAGTTCATGTTTTAAAGGACCCCAAGGAAGAATAAACACCTATTCGTGCAGAGCTTGTGGTTTTCAAACACATTTTCGTACACACAATAATCATTTGATCCTCACAATACTCCATAGTTTATTGGTGAGGTATCTGAGACTTAGAGATAGTAGGTAGCTTGCCCAGTGTCATGCAGTTAGTACGCAATAGAGCCAGGATTGAAGCCCAGGCATCTGTATTCCAAAAACCACGCTCTTGATGACTACACTTACAATTCCTCATGGCCAGGCACAGACAGCTAATACATGGTAGGACCAAACAGAATCTCTTCTTTCAAGTTTGCCACATACTGGCTGTTTTCCAGGTAGTTAATTTAGCAGCTCTCTTTAACATCCCATTTCTTACAAGACAAGGGAAAGTAATGTATCTATCATTTCAAAGACTATGAGACATTTTACACTTATTAGTAGTAATGATAATGATGATGACCATGTAAAGAAAGTGGTGAGCACTTACTATGTGCTAATCATAGTGTCAAATGATTTTTCCCATATTCATTCAGTTAATCACTGAATCTCACTATGATCCAATGAAGTAGCTGCTATTGTTATCTCTACATTATAGACACTGAAGTCTTTAGTCCAAGGTCACCCAGCAAGTGGCAGAGCCAGGATTCAAACCTGTTCGATTACACATCTATCATTCTCCCCACATGATGCCAGCACTGCCACACCACCTTAGAAGACAGTGTGGACATGTCTGCTTCCTAAATAGTCTCAACTGAGAAAGCAAGGTACAGTGGGGACTGTGGAGAGAACACACAAGCTTTTAACAAATACTTTCAGGGTATAATCACTGTCACTTTTTCACTGACACCATGAGCATATGTGATTGTGTATCTCTGATTTTAAGAGTGACTAGCAAGTAAAAGCTTTTGTAGAAATGTTTTCTTATAATCCTGAGTCTCCATGGCTGTCCATTTGGCATCTGTAATTTGTATATTATAATTCTTCACTTTCCCATGTACTTAGCATTTAAACACATCCTAATTGTTATGCTGGTGTTTGTGCACAGGACCTGATCAGCATGGATAAAACTGCTGTGGAGGGTCTGAGTGGGCATTGGGGGCAGGGAGAGGGGGGGTTGTTCTGATTATGAGACACTTGGGACTGAGATGTCACATTAGAAACTGACACATCTTGATCCTGTGTTTCGCTTTCATACATGCATTTGGAATGCATTCTCTTAGGATTCTTTATGTTATAAATCATAGCACAATGTCTTAGGAGCCTTTTGGAAAAGATCGGTGTGTGCTCACTAAACCTGGACAGTCTGGGTCCCCTTAGGTGAGTCCAGGTGAAACGATTATGGATGAGATCATTTGAGGATGTCTCCAGAAAGTTAAAAGCTTTTTTTTTGTAGGAGTATGTCTGTATGAATGTAGCCACTGGGGTCTGAGAAAGTTTCTAAGTATAATGTCAGCTCAAATCAATGGTGTGGTCTGGCCCCTTGGACACGTTAGGCGGCTCCGTAAATGGGAGTTCTCAGCACTCCTGCTGATGTTGCCAGAGGTATGATAGTCCCAATCATAACATGAGAGAATATAACTATATTATTTACATGGCACTATGTTATCTTGTCTGAAAAGAGAATGATTTTTCAGACTTGATTGGCAGTTCCTCAATAAGTTAAACATAGAATTACTATACAACAACAATTCCACTCTTAGGTCGAAGAATTAAAAGAATTGAAAAGAACTGTAAGATTCCATTCAAAAGAACTGGAAACAGGTGTTCCAACAAAAACTTACACACAAATGCTCTTAGCACTATTTGCAATGGTCAAAAGGTGGAAATAACAGAAATGTCCATCAGGGGATGAATGAATAACCAAAATGTGGTATATTCAGACAATGGAATACTATTTAGCCACAAAAAGGAATGCAGTATTGATCCACGTGACAACATGAGTGAACCTAGAAAGCATTATGGTAAGTGAAAAAAGGCAGTCACAAAAGGTCACATATTGTATGTTTTCATTTATATGAAATAAGCAAATCCATAGAGACAGAAAGTAGATTAGTGGTTGTCTGGGGCTAAGGGGATGGGAAAATTGAGAGTAACTGCTTATTGTATGTGGGATTTCCTTTTGGGGTGATGAAAATATTCTGGAACAAGTGAGGGATGCACAGCCTAATGAAAAGTACTAAATGCCACTGAATTGTGCACTTTAAAATGGTGAGTTTTTATGTTATGTGAATTTTACCACAATAACAACAGAAAAATGATTTCAATCCACACATCTCTGAAAAAGAATGTTAGGCCTCATAAAGCCAGGGCTCACCAAACATGGCTGTCACTGCCACTTCCAGTACGATACACACTTTCTCTCTTGGTCTTCAGCCTCCTGGCCTTTTACCTAGCCCTTAAACTCTCTAAGGAGGGTCCATTTGCAAATGTTTATAACATTCTGCCCACTTCTTGCTTCCTGGACCCAGCTAAGGGGAATAAATTGTCATTTTGCCTTACTTTAGCTTGTCCAGTTCAACTTCCACTTCAAATGATATGCTTTGCTGAGGGAGGCATGACTGGTCTAATGACAGCATGCCATAAAATGCTTCCAACTCACCAACCGGGATTATCCAAGGGTCTCAGCACTTGCACAAAGTCACCACATACATCTTAAAAGCCCTAATTTGGGCCAACGAACTCGATGCCACTTCATTGGGTTAACACAGAAAACAACTTGAGAAGCTAAAAAGCAGATTGCATTTGTGGAATCACATAGAGAGGAAGTCCACGTGCAAAATCTACTTTCACATTGTTTACTGCTTTACACATTTCCATTAAAAAGTCATGTTGCATCTGTCAGAATCAATGATCTAAGAGTTTAAAATTTTATTTATTTACCAATATGCTTATCATTGGCCCATTCAATGCAGAAAGCAGGAATAGCAGACATTGGAATTTAAATGTGCATCTTACATTTGCTCTGAAGCCCATCACTCAAGTAGGAGAGGGGCCACTTGCATTCTGTATATTAAATGTGCAGCAAGCCCCTGGCAGACAATTGCGTTTGTCCTTGATAAAGCACCAAAGTTACAGAGATTCAGTTTTCACATACTTAGCAAAAATGCAAGCAAAATAAAGTGGAGAAAGTAAAGGAGAAGAAAATATTGGTGACATAACATTAATGAGGTGCTCGATTTTTAAAATTATACTGCATGGTAGGAGTACTAGTGCGATCAACAACTGTGGATGAGAATGGAGTAGGTAAGCACTGAGAGTTTTCCTAAGCTTTTCTTTGCAGTCTCCTCACAAAATATTTCGTGATGTAGAATTCCATATTTGTTAACTGGTATCTTGAAATACCAGTGCACAAGCATTCCTTACAACAGTTTGGTTTCAGTTTTATAACTTAGCAGACTTCACTGTAGAAAGAATTTGGTCAGGCACTGGCTTTAAAAAAAAAAAAAGGCAATCTTTCTGTGTTCCTTATTTGAGGATATAAGCACACCCAGAAGGACCCCACATGAAAGACAGTTCTCTGTCACAGAGAAAACACCCCAGGCATCATTGACACCACACACTACATTGCCATTCTCATGGTTCATACATGATACTTGGCCTTGGCAAATCAAGAATCCAGTCTCATTGTAGATGCAGAAAACATAATCTAGTGGTAACTACTATGAATGCTTGTAATGCACAATGAAATAAGACAGGGCAGCAGCAAACTGGCCAAATGCCTTTGCCTGAAGGTCCATGTAAGCTGCAAGATGCTGAGTACTGATTCTCAGCTGTGTTCTGAAGTGGTGGACCCGGGACAGGTGACTGGAGGAGTAAAAATTCATATTTTAACAAATGAAGGAGTGTGGGCTCCAAGCCGCACACTGGAGTCACTCAAGGAAAATTACACCTCACTCAAGACAATACTTAGTCCAAGAAAGGGAAAGAATCTCAATTGCTTACTGATGATCAGTATGGTGTACGACAAGGAGGAAACAGAGGGAGAAGGTGAAAGCAATTTTCAAGGGCTCAGTGTATCCTTACCATAGTTTTCATGAAAGTGTGAGCTGTCTTGACCTGTTCCACAACACTATGTCTATCTTGGCTTATTTCCCTCTCTCCAAAGCCCAGAGATGAAGCAGGAGGTAAGGTCATGGATGGCCAAACCATCCCAGCTCCTTTTGTTCCCTCCCTTTAGGTCCCAAATCAAGCCCTGAGCTGTTCCTACCTGGTAAAGTTCAGTGGCAGTGCACTGAATGGTCAACGTCTTCACAGGTTCAAGGTCATCTTCATCACTGCTCAGCTTCAGGTCATCCTCAAGCATCCTGCAAAAAAAGAAAAAAAAAACAAGAGTGGTGTTTTCGTTAGAAAGTGTCTTTGCTAAATCATCTTCAGATATATCTTGCAACGCAGATAAAATATTGGAGCTACAATCTGACAGCTGCAATTCTGTCAAAGGTGCAGAATGAACCAAGATTCTTTCAGCTAATTAGATATTTGTGCTCTTATATTTATGTCATACTCTGTACACATCTCCACTCTCTACCTTCCCTTAAATCAAGAGGGGGAAAAAAAGAACTATTTCAGCATCTCCAGAGATGACTGGAGTCTATATATTTTTACTACTGAAAGCATAATAAATGCACTGATCAATCACTGTGGAGGTGGGACGTGGCATTGGATCTCTACAGGAAAAGATGCTCTGAGTCTCCCATGAAAGAATAGGGGTATGAAAACAGTCCCTAGCTCCAGATGCTGTTGTGAAAGCCTGCTGGGGCTCTCTGGATGACAGAGTCAAAAGGCCCAGCGAGCTTCCACTACCTTTCAGTGCTCTCTGCACTGTGGCAGCTCAGTGGCAACAAAATAGTTGGGTGAGAAATGGCTAGTCATTAACCTTTTGATATATGACTGATCTTTTCCTATAAAATTGGATCCAAGAGATGTAAACCCATGATGTGGATAAGAAATCTTTCTCTCCTAAGGCAAGGTACCTGAAAAATATGAGTGGTCTGAATTTTGGTGACAAACTAGCACCTTCAAAATTGTTTATCGAGCACAGAGAGCCTTTTGTTTCTACAGGGATATTAACTCCAGTGCCACTGGCCCTATCTCCAAATTTGAGCTACAGAGGGAAGTGTGCTTATTATTTTAAAATTCCGGATACACAACCTTCAAAGATCAATCGGTGTTAATATTTTTGTTTAGTAAATGCAACTTTAGACCTTGTCCCCAGGCTTCAAATGGGGGCAGCTCCAGCCTCTCTGGACTGATTACAATATTTTGAGCATTCTTTGCTCTTTCTTGCTGGTCATAAAGGGCTTTATTTTCCATGTGTGTGTGTGTGTGTGTGTGTGTGTGTGTGTGTGTGTGTGTGAATACGGGTAGGCGACGGCTATGTGTTAATTTACATCTAAGTGTTTAGCAAAATAAATGAAAAATGAGTCCTATCATTTGGAATATCTATGTCTGTATCAGGGAAAGTGCTAAGTATTTGATCAGCAAAATGCAATTTGGTCCCTATGAAGGAGGTGCTGTTATTAGCTTCATTTTCTAGATGGAAACACTGAGGCTTAGAGAGGTTCAGGAGCTTATTCATGATCATGCATGTAGGAAACCCATACGATCTTCCGCCAGAACCTGAGAATATATAATGTTTTCCTAGATGGTATAATTTACAAAGGATAGTGTATTAAATAAAGTGAACAGCAACAACGACCAAAAAAAAAAACAAAAAAAACCACACAAAACAAAAGAAAACATATTGAAGGGCCGGCCGAGTGGCTCAGTTGGTTAAGAGCTCGCTCAAGAGTTTGAGCTCTGAGCACCAGCGGTTCGAGTCCCGGCCCAAGCTGAGCTGCCGCTGAGCTGCCAACAGGTGGCAAGATGGCTCAGCTTAAAAAAAAAAAGATAAATTGGTAAAAGAAAACATATTGACATGGAGTCAAAATATTTTTATTCAACTGCTGACTGGTCATAAACTCTGATATCTTGGGTAAGACATTTAGTGCCTCTGACTCTCATCTGTGTGTCTCATCTGTTAAATGGGGTACTAATTAAACTCTTGCATGTGAAATTCTTCATGAAAACACAAAACTAATGCATGGTGTCATTGTTAGTTTGGACATATCTCATAACAGGTAGAAATAGTGTATATCATTAATACTCTTAACAAGTAATCACAAGCAAAGTCTTCACAAGACTTTGTTCTCATTGAAATTGACTGAGCAATCTGAAGGTGAGCTATGATGAGTTGGGAAATGTCTCATGGAGTCTTAAAGCTGGATCCAGAAATAGGCTTGGGGTCTTCAGGCTACTCTCCTTTAGGTAGAATTAGCACGTCCAGAGCCAGAGTTCAAAGACCTGAACTCAGCAGTTATCTTAATCTTCAATCAACTCTGTATGATTTTAACATGGAAATTAAAGGCCCTCCACTGTACAATTCTGGAAATAGTGATTGACATTAAACACCACCAGTTCAATAAGCTTGGTATGGATTTGGTTGTTAATAAAGGACAAACTACCATTAGTCATCTCTAGAAGTGCTAGGCATTCATTTCATTCCACTCTTTCCCCGACCTATTAAGCTTTATTATTGAATATACATGTACTCGTTTGCATTCCCATCCATAGCTAATGCTGGCCCTTACTCTAGGGAAAGTTGAAGATTTGGATTTAATTATTATAGCAGTACCATTCACACTCACTGCAGTTAAGGTGGTCTCAGCAGAAAAATGGTATTCTCTTTTCATGAGGTTGTAATTCCAAATTAATCACACACTGGCTATCCCAAAATGTAAAATAATTATGTTCAAATAAATGTATGCTTGTGTGTGTAACCTTAAAAAAACAATTGTTTTTCTACTTTTCAGTTGGATGAAAACAGAACAAAGTAGACAGGATCCTGAGTGACTTCAGATGTTTGTGAACAGGATCTAGTAGCTCACAATGTCTGTGTTTGTGTGAAAACGCTCTGTTTTTATTTTTACTATGACTTATAATTGCTTTAGTATTAAGAAGTAAAACAGTCCAGAAAGCTTTGTCAACAAAACCACATCATTGCCTTGAAGAGATGATCCTATAAAAGTGCAAATAAAATTTGGGGCAGATGAGATAGAATAAACAAAAAGAAGGCTGTGAAGGTACTGGAGAAGGAAGGGGAGTTGTGCTTAGGTCTTGTCTGGCCTAAATCTCTGGGCCTCAAGCTAAATATGGGGGCCTCAGGGGATCTTTGCAACTGGGACATTCTAGGGCACTATGATGTGATAGGCCCCATGTGGGTTGTAACCATAAAATCATAGGATTACTCTCCATAAGCCTTGCCACTTCGCATAGTGGAATGCTTAGGTGATTTTGAAGAGGAAAAAAAAATGAGGGATTGAAATATTATTACAGAAGTTTCTATGGAAATAAAGCCTTTACTTGAAGCAACATGGGTTTAAGAGCAAAGGCTTGAGAGCCAGGCAGACCTGAGTAGAAATACAAGATTTTCTAATGAGTGTGCTCTCTTGAACTAGAGAATAAAACTCTTTGCGTCTCAATTTTCTCACGATAATAGCTACTCTGGAGAATTTTTGGAAGGATTAGAAAAAGAAACTTAATACACACTGCCTAGATGCCTGGAAGCTGGAATCCAGCCAGTGTCAAGTGGACTCATACTCGGATGGACCCTGGCTCTTACAGTAGGATGTGCCAGGAAGCGTTATTGCACCTTGTCACCCAGTGGTGATAGCTACAACATCCCCAACATATAGCTATCATTTTCTGATGAGTAGCAGGAAATAATCATTCTATTGTTCAGGAGCTTTCATTATTAGAATGTTCTGCCAGTTAGGAATTGCCCTGTGCTTTCTTGTGGCTTCCATCTGATAGCCTGAGCCTTGTTCTCTGTAGTCCACACTGAGAGATGGACTTGGAATGGTGTTGGAGATAGAGTCACTGCTGCCATCTCCACTGTGCAGGGATGTGGAGGCTGTTTCATTCAGGCTTTAGGCTCTAATCAACAATTAGGAAGCATAGCTTCATCTCAATTATTTTTCGGGTCTTTGGGGGCTAGTTTACATAAGTCTTCATAAGTATCCAGAGCTTATCACAATCAGAGTAAGTTTTTTATGGTCCCAAATGAATAACACGGCTGAGCTGGCCTGAGCATTTCAGAGTCTGCAGGATAACTCAAGACTCGTGCCTTCTCACCAGGCAGTGTCTTACTGCGGGCCCTCTTCTAGAATAATAACTTAGGCCTATTGACTCCTTAAAGGGCAGTTCCTCTTCATAAAGTAGGCTGGGAGGAATGAAACATGACCAGTGGAGAATTACTCAGGGAATTATATATTTTCCTACCTACTGCTTTATATTCTCTGCAGCTTTGAATCATTTGTTGGTAGTAAGGCAGGTGATGAGGAAGAGGTGGTGATATTTTTCAAAGCATTCATTCTGTTTCCCTGAAGGAAAGGTGCTCAGGCTTTCTTCTCAGGAGAAGCTGCATTTAATTTTCTCAAGGTTTTAACCTAAAAGTCTGATTCTATGACCACCCCCCTGGGAATCGTGGACAATTCCAGCCTGAGGGCTGTGGCAGTGACAAATAGTTTGAAGATCTAGTCTACATTCCACAGGAAAAAACCTCCAAGGTCTATTGGGTGGGGCCCTCTAGTGCCACACAGCAGGCATACAGCCTGGGTCTACACTAGATCGTGCGCCCTGCCACGGGCATGCAGATCAAAGGAGTGCATCCTGGGAGGGTCAAAAAATGGGCATCTCAGGGCCGGCCGAGTGGCTCAGTTGGTTAAGAGCTCGCTCTAAGACTGTGATCTCTGAGCAACAGCAGTTCGAGTCCCGGCCCGAGCTGAGCTACCACTGAGCTGCCAACAGATGGCAGGATGGCTCAGCTAAAAAAAAAGAAAAAAAAAGAGAGAGAGAAAATGGGCATCTCATAAGGTTAGTCTGGTTCCTCAGCAAGAGAACTGGGACTGCCTTTGGGGACCATCTGTTTTAGGGGTTAGCAAACTTAGGCCCTCAATCCAAACCAGGCCTCCCTCTGTTCTTGCACTGCCCATGAGTTAAGAATGGTTTTTAGATTTTTAAATGGCTGAGAAAAGAAATATAAAAAAAGTATTTCATGACATGTGAAAATGATATGGAATTCAAATTCCATGATCCATACAGAGAGTTGGATTAGCTATGGTTTTGTGCTACAATGGCCGGGTTCAGTAGTTGTAACAGAAAATACACGACCCCCAAAGCCTGAAATATTTACTATCTGAGTCTTTACAGAAGAAAGGTTGCTGACCCCGTTGCTTCAAGCCAATGGCTTTTGAATTCTCTTAAATTCAAGAACCCTCCACATGCCAGATGAATTGAATCCTTATAAGGAATCCCAAATGCAAAAGAGACGAAAGCATTGCTGCCTTGGTCACAGCCAGGTTAGGAGGGATCTCTGGAGGGCCCCAAGGATGAGGGGAACATAGTGTGACGATAACTCATCTAGTCAAGTAGTCTTATTTGGAGGTAACTGTGGCTCTATGTATATTGCATAGGATTTAGTTAGAGAACCTGAATTTAAGTTACTTAGCCCCACTGAACCTCAGTTTATTCCTCTGTGCAATGGGAATGAAATAGTACCTATGTCAGAGATTCAGGAAATGCCAAATAGTCTGTTTGGCCAGAGTTCTGAGTACATAAAAGGCAAAAGTAGGAAAAAGAAAAGAGTAAATATCCTTTATCTACAGTGGATGTGGTATATGTGGATTTATATGTATATTGCATACGTAAGCCAAAGATAATAGTGTGAGCCTTGATGCATATGAATATTGACTTGTATCAAAGTGCTGCCTCTTCAACCTTGGACTTCCTTAGAATTGATCACATCAATTCCGCGCAATACCAATTTTCCGCTCCACAGTCATTATTTTGAATTTGATTTTCATTTTCTTGGTATATTTCTCTGGGTTATGTAATTTTCTCCCAATGTGGGAACTCAAGTTATCATGCAAATGACAAATTGCCTAATAGAATTCAGATGGCTTTCAAGAATGTTACACATACCAAAACACTATTGTATCATTTTTCAGGGGTATGTGCGTGGAAATATCTAAGAGTGGATTTCCCCAGAGAAGACCATAACCCAGTAGACCAACCTGGACCTGAAAACAAATGTTGGGATAATTCCAAAGGGGAAAAGAGAATCTTTTGTCTTAAAAAAAAATCCCAAGCATGAACTTTGATAGTTGACATCGCACTCTTCAGTAGTGCTGTACAAACATCTTCAATGAATTTCCTTTGAGTCATTCTGGGCAATAGGGAAAGCCATCCAAGTAGAGTAATAGGAATTCATTCAAGACCAATTAATGGGCCTGATATTTGTGGGTACATGTTTTGGAGCTGGGCTGGGCTGAATTTCAAGCCCAGCTTTAAAACTTACTAAGTGTGGACTCCAGCACGTTACGTATCATAGCTTCAATTCTAATCTGCAAAATGGAGCCAATAATAGTACCTATTTTAGAAGGTTGGTATGAGGATTAAATGAGATTATGTATGTAAAATGGTTGGTTAGCAATCAATAATACTGATGCTATCAGTATGACTTGTCATGATTGTGCTTGGCCCCGGGGAAGCAACTATGAGTATGGCTCGGTCCCTTCTGCTAGTAAGCTTGCACTTTAGCAAGGATGAAGACTTCATAGATAATGACAATGCAATGTTGTCAATTCAACGTTGGAGGTTATGTAAGAAGGGACTCAAAGAAGAAATGTCTACGTTTACCTGGGGAGCCTGGTGAAGGCTACCCAGGAGCCAGAAGCAGTGGCCTTTGAGCAATGCACTGACAGCAGGATGGAATGCCAGGGGACAAAGAAAGGAAAGAACAGCACAAGGAGAACAAACAGAGGTACCGTAAGACTCGAGGTTTCAGCAAGGGTGGGATGCTTGGTCTGGCTGGAGTCTGCTACCTATAGGCACTAGTGAAAGGGGATGAGTCTAAGGAGACTGGTTGGGCTGAGACGAGTCCATGCCTTTTTCTAAAGAATAATGCTCATAGACACAGACAACAGTTTAGTGGTTACCAGAGTGAAAGGGGGAGGAGGATAGTAGATGAGGATAAACGGGGTCAAATACATGATGATGGAAGGAGAACTGACTCTGGGTAGAGAGCACACAGTGTGATATACAGCTGATGGATTACAGGATTCTATACCTGAAACCTATGTAACTTTGCTAACCATTGTCCCCCTAATAAACTTTAATTTAAAAAAATGGGAGGGCAAACAATCAAGGTTTTTAAGCAGGGAAGGGACATGAAGAGAGAGAAGTAGAGATCTCTGGGAGCAAGGACTATAGATTGACTGGAAGGAGGTAGCAAGGAAACTGGCTAGACTACCATTTTAGTAGTCCCGATAACACAGGGTGGTGGCCTGGGCTAGGGCATAACACAGTGAGGATGGGGAAGAAAAGGGACCAGATTCTAGAGACATGTGGTAATTTGAATCAACTGAATTGGGACATTGATGACCCTGACACCCAAGGTCTTCTTAGCCACCCTGAGGGCACTGACTGGATATCACCCATTCTGCCACACTCCAAAGCATGTACACACTCCCTCACACTAGGCTGCACCCCGTACCGATGAATGTCTCTTCATTCTCCCAAGGTGCTGAGACCTGTACTAGGACCTTTGCTCAAGGGCAGAAGGAGTGCCTCTGGTGCCCAACCATTTGCTCTGGAGACAGACTTGGCCGGCTCCATTCCCAAGTCACAAGGCAAGGCCGATTTCTTGCCACGAAGCCTTCCTTTTGAGGTTGTCCCTCTCAGGCTTCTGTCAGCTTCTCAGAGCAACCACAGCTGATTAGAGAGAAGAAACCCCCGTGGTTCCCTCCAAAGTACCTCCCAATCACAGACGGTACTTTATTTCTTATCTCTCTACGTCAGCTCCTAATTGTTAAAGGATTAAGTAAAGAACTCCTTTATTGAGCTGGGCTATCAGTCTCCATCTAAAGAAACTCTCCAAAACAACTGCAATATTAGGTTGCTTTTAAGTGCCCCACAACTCGTGCCCGCTGACAGCCATCATGCCTTACATTGAACTCAATGGGGGCAAGGACCCATTCTTAGTTAGATCTGAGGCACTGCAAATTCTCAGCCACTGATAACACGGCACTTTAGCTGCAGGGCTTTAAACTGTTTCTCAAACCCATTTCGAGAGAGAAGGCTGTGGAGAAGGGCTGTTTACCTGAATTGACACAGCAGAAAGGATTTCTTTTATGCTGATGCACAGAGAATTCACATTTCACTTCAGGTTGTTTAAGCAAAATAGCAAAAACTGACAATTTAGTCCCAGCTACAATACAATGTTGACAGCAATGTTGCCCAGTTGTTTATGAAAAGTCCACCTGATTCATATGTTCAGCCCTTTCTGGTGCATCAAAATGGTGTTCCCTCCCCACCCCCACCCCCACACACACACGCGCCAAACAAACACTTTTTAGTGTAGAAGGAGGTAGGTTGTCTTATAAGCCACATTGACAATGTTTCACCTCTATAAAATCCTTGAGCTGGAAAGACTATTTGGGGCACATGAAGCCCCTGTGAGCATGGGTGCCACCTGTCATGTCACACATATAAGACGAGGAAAGGCCAAGGTCAAGGCCTGAGTGACTGAACTGGTACAGATACAGAATTTACTTTGAGATTCAGACAGTTAGTACTTACAGAAGAGAGGAAGCTTTGCCAAAGCTCCCTTGATCTTTGTCCCCCACACCAAAAAGGGTGACACTAAAACAGAAGGGGCCCAATGACTGCAGAGCAAAGTTGGGGGGTATTCTGTTATTGAGGAGCCCACTCTAGATTTCAGTGAAGGGGTTTTATAAGTTGCAGGCGTATGCTGAAGTGGGCAGGACAGAACACTCCACACCCCATCAGAACCTGGGAGGTGATGGAAAATTGTCTGATGATAGCCTCCCAGAGGAGGTGGGGCTGGGGGTGGGGGGACGCATGTGGGAGGTGGCCTTGAAGTCCATCTCAAGATCTTCTTGTCCTCTTCTGTTCTGGGAGGAACACTAGGTGTTCTGCCATGTCTAAGTTGAGCTGTGTTTCAAGCCTCGGCGTACATGACTTATTTGGATACATGCAGGGGGTCTATGGTGCCATGGAAGAGCAGTTCCCCTACACCACTGGACAAGAGTCAGTCCATAACTACTCCTCATGGGACCTGCTTTTCAGATTCTGGTGAACGCGGAACATGCTCATTTACTGTTTCATGTCAAATGCTCTGCCCATGTATACGTTCTAACAAAGACTAGGAGTGACATCATAATAAGCAGAACAACAGCTAATGGACTTATTTCTCTGCTAGGAGTGATGGACGTGAGCTGAGCTAGCCAAAGCTTGTGTCCAAGGACACACGTGTGTGAGAGCTAGCCAACGTTCAGAGCCCTAGGAGACCAGTAACTTCTCAAAGCCAAGTGTCTTACATGTGGCTCCTGAGCACTGTGAAGGGCTCAGTGTAGGGACTGAGGTTGCTCTGCTGTCAGATAGGCCCCAGGTCAAACCCTCATTCACTGTGCCATCTTGGATCAAATCCCATGAACTTCTGAGTACCCTGATGAAAGTGGAATTACCTTATAAGACTGCTGTAACTATTGAAAGAGATAACTTCAATTCCCAAGGGCATAGGAATTACCCAATTTTTATCATCCCTTGGGATGATTGGCTCAAGGTAGTTCAGCCTGAATTGTCTTGAACACATCAGATGTCATTTTATTTGAAAACAAGGAAAACTAGAAAAATGTGTTCTCATGTTAAAGCAAAATCTGCAGAAAGGAAAAAAACGGTACCTTTGCCACACATAGCTTTTGCATGTCAGAAGTAGAAGTAGATCCATGTTTTTAGTAGAAAGAGAATTTATATTGATATTATTAATATTATTTCAACTTTTCCAAATCTGGAAAATTCAAATTGACACAAAATGCAACTGAACTGCATATTATCAAATGTTAATCTACCAGATTCCAGGACTATATAAACAGCTTGATAGTGAGAAATCTGTTTGTATAATGTATCATATTCTCAACAAATAAAAAGATATAAACCATATAATCATCTCAATAGATGTCAAAAATATACTTCATAAAATTTCATACCTTTCCCTGAACCAGGCCTTTTAATAACTAGGTGGAAAAGGATACATCCTTTCTGGATAAGGAATATGTAATGGAAAACTGTCAATCTAAAGGTATGTTTTAGTAAGTAGTAAGATTAGATCAATTTTTAAACATGTATTTTAGAACAAAAATGGAATCACAGATGACTGTTTCAAGTGTTTCTAAAAAATCTGTATTAATGTTGATTCACTGGGTAGACAGAAGGAACACAAACAGACTAATATCATCCAATGACACCATTTGTTCTGATAATTGCTCCAATTTAAACAGTTTTGAGGCATCACATATGGCTTCCACATGGAACTCTTTCCATGTAGGTAAAGACAAAATTAGAAAGTGCCATGGAAAAACATCAATTTCTACTTCCACCTTTCACAAAGTATTAATCCTATCAAAACACATCACCATTTAATCGACATTCACGTCTGCCTACAAGCTTTATAAATGCAGGGATGCTGGGTAACATGATTGCAAATTTGATCCTATTGTTTTAACAAAATGAGAATTGTTTGAGAAGGGGCTCCGCAATGTCTGGACATATATTTTCCCTAAGTAACAGTATGAGGCATGCATTTCCCCTGGGAATTCAGCATGTATGTTGATGCACTTGGCTGCAGAGCCAATCCTGAACTGGCTCTAATACAGAGGAATTTTCTGAACATTTTGAGTAATGGGACTGAAATAATTTAACAGCTCCTTCTGTGCATGTTAAATGAGTTGCATGATATATTTAGCTTTTGCAGAAAACTTGTTTACACTATAAATTATAGCACATGGTACAATCACATTGATGTGGAAAGCCAGCCATGTTGAGTCATTTTGGCCATCTCTTTCCAAACTTCGACTTACTGCAAATGAATTCTTTGCGGCTCACCAATATATTGTGGGTGTTTCTTAACTCTGTGACCCTGCTGAATACATGGAAAGCCATCATCTGAGCACAGCCATGGACGCCAAAAGAAAAGCTGGAGTTTTGAAATTGGAGGATTGTCAAGATGGGGAGGGCCTACTCTTGCTAAGCGAGTGGCATACAGATCTAAATTGTTAAGTACTACATTTATCAATGGATTAAAAGGGATTGACTTTCTAATTCTGAAACACAGAAGAAAACCCAGGTGTCTAAGGATCAAGGGCTCTGGTAAATCCAACCGCCTAAGCAGTGACACTATATAAAGGAAAATGCAGAAACTTGGGAGTTGGATGGACTGAGTCCAGGCTCTTGCATTTACTAGCTGTGCAAATCTAGGCAAGCTGATGGGCCTCTCTGAGCCTCGGTTTGGTTTTGTTTTGTCTCTAAAACGAGGCTGCTGATATTTACGTTCTATGGTTGTTGTGAAGAGTAACTGAAATAATATGTGAAAAAGAGCATGATTGTGAGTGTTTAACAAATGCTACTACTTCTATTGTTACTGATATTAGGACAAATTGGAGCCTGTTTCTTTTATCAACACATTCAGAAGCAGCATTAAAATAATTACTGCAGAGGAAACCACCAGGTCTCTGGTTTTAGAAAGCAATTTAAGCACGAATAGGCCTTATGCACAGTAGGTAAACATGTTAGGAAATCGGAGATCTATTCTTTCATGATTTGGCTTTCGATAAGAAAGTGCCAATTCTGAATACCTGACCCAACACTAGGCTATTTCTACCCTGTTATTCATTGATTCGCATTTGTGATTCATGGGTAACTAGTTGTCTAGCTAGAGAGAGAATCAGCTATAAATATAGATATACGAAGAGGGGCAGATCCCAATACTGGCCAGTAGTTATCAGCTAATTTCTAGAAGTACAAAATATATTCAAAATAAAAATGTAATCACGCCCAAATAAAACCGCTTCAGTCATTCTAGGAATAACATGTTCGTAAAATCTAAACATTCTGAATCTTTCATGTCACCCGTGTCAGAAATAAAACTATGACTCAAAGGCCCACACCTTGAATCTCACAATGAACCTAAGTTAACTATACTAGCTAGATATAACTAAGGCTTATTCAGGTAAGCTTAATGCAGGCCAGACATTCACTTCGCTAAGTGTGCTAATGGATCATTTCATTGACTCTTTCCGAGAAATCTGGGCGGTTGTACTTGTGTTTTCTTTGTTTTTAGGTAAGGAAACTCGGCCTTAGAAAAGTTAAGAAGAGTACCCACAGAATGGGAGAAAACATGTGTGGGTTATATATCTGATGAAAGTCTAATATCCAGAATACATAAAGAAGCCTGGAAACTCATCAATAAAATGATAGGTAACCCAATTCAAAAATGGGCAAAGAATCTAAATAGACATTTCTCCAAGGCAGAGGTACAAATGGCCAATAAGCACAGGAAAAGATGTTCAATATCATTAGCTATCAGGAAATATACATAAAGTGGAAACAACCCAAATGTCCATCAACTGGTGAATGGCTATGTAACACGTGGCCTCTCATACAACAGAATATTATTTGTCCATAAAAAGCAATGAGGTACCGATCCGTACTGCAACATGGATGAACCTTGACAACATTATGCTCAGGGAAAGAAGCCAGACACAAAAAGCCACACATTGTATGATTCCATTCATATGAAACGTCTAAAATAGGCAGATCTATGGGGACAGAATGTAGATTACAAGTTACCAGGAGCTGGGGCGAGGAGGAATGGGAAGTGACCGCTACTGGCATGGGAATTCTTGGGGTGAAGTAAATGTTCTGGAATTATATAGTATGGTTGTACAACTCTGTGACTACTGAAAACCACCCAGTTGTTCACTTTCAAAAAGTGAGCTTTATGGTACCTGAGTCTCAATAAAGCTGATATTTTTTTGAAATCACACAGTTAGCCAAGCGGAGGAGGAAGAGCTGGGATGCCAGCCTGTACCTGCCTGATGCCAAAGCCCATGTCCCTAACCGCTCCATTTACTGCCCTGCATGACAGAGATTGGCAGAAGGTCTCAGAGGCATTCTTACTCACATCTGTGGAGAAAAGCGCTGAGAGAAAAACGGCTATTTTTTCCCACACAGTCCCTGTCTCCATTTTTTTCCTACATTAAAACTGTAATTGATACAGCCAGCAGAAACGTCACCAAGGGAAAAGGGCTCTGTCTTTTGCAGGAGACACAAAGCATTACATTAAAGAGACAGCTGTCTGGATGGGGCGGGGACCAAGCCAAGAACCCTTCAGCAAAGATGCTCTGCCCCCTCCCTGATTTCAGAATTTCCAAACCCAAGACCAGTAAAGAAAGGAACCCATCTACGCAGAGGCCCATTTCAAGAGGACAAATCACCTGCCTCCCCCCCCCCCCCCCCGCCGGAACACCCACAGGCAGACACGTGTTTAATGCGGGCTGACAATTTGAATGAGTTGATCTAAGCAGATATCAGGACTGATAGAAGGCGGCTCAGATTGTAGCGGCTAAAGGAGAAGCTGGGGTGAGGACGCAGATTGGGTCCTCGACTGATCGTTCCATACAGCGATGCATTAAGCATAGGTGAAGTGGGACTCTGCAACCCATTTTCCCTGTTTCAAGGTTTGGAAAATGAGTTAGTACTCGCTGCTCTGATGTGCAGGCCGCCCAGGCTCACAGCGTTTTTCTCCTCTGGTGAGTCCACGCCCAGCCTGGTGCTCCAGCAGCTAATCGATTTTCCAGGCCCTGACACGTGGGATTAGGTAGCCGGGCTCCTATCAGGGCCCAGCGCTGGTGTGCAGCTTCTATGATAATGCAAATGTTAGATCACAAATCCAATTTAAATCAGGGTTCCCTTGAGCTGAGAGATAATTTTCCTTTAATCCTCTTCTGGTTGTCTATTGTCTAACCTTTACAATCTGAGATATGACACTGTACAAACTGTCCACATTACTCCTTTTCATGCAGACAGAATTTCCACACACATACTCACCTTCAGTAACACTCGTAGCATTCAGGATTTAACACAGACCTTGAACTTCGCACAGACCTTGCTACTATCTCTCCCACTGCCCACCTTCCATTCTCAGACCTGGCCAAGGAAACCATCTTCAGGGAAGATGTCCTGTCCCCCGGCCTGCCACACTAACTGGGAGCTAGGTTCAAGTGTGGAATATTTGGCGGCCCCCTTGTTTTTCAGTAACAGGGGTTTTCCCCTCTCATTCTTCTTGCCTTTTGTTATTTTTAATCGCCCACCTATCAGGGCCAAATTGCCTTGTAACTTGTCTGAGGGCTTGCATCTGACAGAGATAGCTGCTATTGTTAATAGGAGCCTTCACTTCAGCCCATTTAACTTGCCTCAGTTTGACAGCTTCACAATAGCCACCTTCCCTCGAAAGAAAACTGTGATTTAGTGGAGGGAGAATGTGGGACAACAGCCTGATCTGTCTCTCGTCTCCAGCGAGTTCTCTTGGCATAAAGTCCCACCGCAAAGCCAAAGAATGAACTACCACCGGAAAACGGGCCAGTCAGAAGCTGGGCTTGGTGAAAGACATGGGGAAAATCCACAATCCACAGCCCAGCATAGAGCTGCTTACAAAGAATGTGGGGGCTGCTTCCACAAATATTGTCTCCACAGGAAAAAAGTAAATCTGTTTTTTTTTTTCATTACTTTATTAATTGCCCAAGTAGTGGTTGAACAGGCTTTTCTTAACTTGGTAATTGCAGTAACAGTGTTATCTGGAAATTACTGCTGCAGATGCCTCCTGAGTCAGCTCCTTCAATCCATGTTGTTCTGAGAGGCTGGAGAAGGTGGGAGCTCAAAGGTTGCGTTCCTGGCGGAGAGATTTCACACTCCCAAATTTCCACTGTCTAGGATGGGACAGAGCTGAGCACTGATTGCTATTGTCATCTGAGGTGGCACGTTTAAGAGAGGTGATTAGATCTGTTGCCATTCAGAAAAGGCAAATTCAGGAAACGGGCTTGTTATGGGTTGAATTCTGTCCCCCTTTAATTCCTACTCATATGTTGAAGTCCTAACCCCCAGTCCCTCAGAATGCGACTTTATTTGGAAATAGGGTCTTTATGAGGTTATCGACTTGAAATGAGGTCATTAGGGTGGGCCCTAATCCAACACCACTGGTGTCCTTACGAAAAGGGGAAATTTGGACACAGAGAGATGCATGGAGGGAAGATAACGTGAAGTGACACAGTGAGAAGACAGCCATCTAGAAGCCAAGGACAGAGGCATAGAACAGATCCTTCCCTCAGCCTTCAGATGGAACCAACTCTACCCACACCTGATGCTGGACTGCTAGCCTCCAGAACTGGGGGACAATGATTGTCTGTTGTTTTAAGCCACCCAGTGGGTGGGACTGTGTTACAGCAGCCCCAGCGAACCCATACAGGGCTTTCGCCCAGTTCTCAGTGCCCTCAATCTATGGATTGGGGGGAAATGCATTCATATCCCTAATAGCTGCCTTTTCATAAACTTGCATCACCATCTAATGACCTGGGAGAAACAACATTTAGGTGTACGACAGAAACAGGTCTGCTAAGAGAAAATAGCAACTAAGGTAATGGGGGTTCCAGCGACCAATTTTCTCCAGTAGCAAATAAGTGAAACTCGGGTCATCTGAACCTCTTAGGTTGAAATATCTCCAAAGCTAAAATGTATCCAAACCCCATGTCACCCCCTCACCCTGTTTAGGAAATGATCTGATTTTTAAGATACATGATTATTTTGCTTTGGTAAGCCTCATCGATTTCACTTTTATTCTTCCCAGTTCTAAAGGTGAATTTTGCTTTCAGTTACAGTAAAACCTTGGATTGCAAGTAACGTGGTTTGCGAGTATTCCGCAAGAGAAGCAAACATTTCTGATACATTTTAATGCAGAAACGAGCGATTTCTTGCAATACGAGTAGTTTGTCTCCAGAACGAATTATGCTCGCAAACCAAGGTATTACTGTACTTCTGACAATGCCATCTGAGGGCAGATTCACACTCTAAATGTGTCATATTTTGGAACAGAAGCATTCCCGTACCATGATTTTTATCCCCTAGAGAGCTTAAACTGTCACCATTTTGGAACATACTGGCCTGAAGAGGTGAGTTGCTCAACATGAGGGGTCAAATGCCAGTGAGTATGACATAAAGGAAAAACCCAGAATACAAGATGATCACTGAGGCTGGAAGCATGGCCAATAATGGGGCTATCGTCTCCCTATGGAGCATGCACACCCAGTTCTGAATTTCATCACTCTGACAGCTCCTGTCTGCAGCCTTGTCCACTTTCTCCTGCTCTGCCCACCTACCTGCAAATGGCACCCTTCCCCTCGATCTGCTTGCTTTCCACTCTTTCTGGGTGACCTCATCCACTGCCCATACTCCTACATCTATATCTTCAGCCTAGAACATTCTCCTGAGTCATAAATCTCCCAACTCATAAATCTAGCTCTCCACTGGAAAGTTCCACCACCATGTTCCACAAATGCGTCAAAAACCCAAGAAAGCTGAAATCACCATCTCTAGCCTGCCCCTCCTCCTGGTTTAGTTAAGTATGCATATATTCATTCATTCATTCATTCATTCATTTCGTTTTCTCTATTATTGTGATAAAATACACATAAAATTTGCCATTTTAAAATGTACTATTCAGTGCTTTTTAGTACATTCACAATGTTCTGCAAACACCACCATTATCGCCTGCCAGGACGTCTCCAAAACTCCAAAAATAAATCCCATGCCCTTTAGCCATCGCTCCCCCAACTCCTCCATCCCCTCCATCTCCAGGCAACCTCTAATCTGATCCGTCTCTCTGGATTTGCCTATTGTTGACATTTCATATAAATGGGATCATACAATATGTGGCCTTTTGTGCCTGGCTTCTTTCACAGAGAATCATGTTTTCGAGGTTCATCCATGTTGTGGCATGGCTCACAACTTCATCCTTATGCTTTATTTTTGTATCTGTCTCTAGTCTCAGCATCTACCCACATTTCCAAGCCAGCAAGAATCATTTTAAAATTTCTACCCTGTCCTTCACCTCACATATATTATCAGTCATTCGCTTCTCTTGATGGGACCACAGGCCATCATTTCCCAGTCTGTCCTCTCTTCTCCATCACCTCCTTATTTCAAGCCTTCAGCATCTCACCTGGGGCACATAACTCCGGCCATGCAAGTCTCCTGATTAACATCCTTTGCCCACAGAATCTGAAAATCACTGCTGCGGTGCCTGGATCTGCAGGGGATGTGGCTTTGAGGGAAGTGGGGTCTGGGGTATCTGGGGGAGGGGCTGCTGGTGGTGGGTGGCTGGCACTGTGACATATCAGGGCAGTATATGGAACTTGAACGGGATCTGGCATCTGCATCAGAGCATGATGACTAGGAAGAGATGTCAGGTGTTCCTGATGAGAGGGTGGGAGGCACTTGGGAGTATGTGTGGGGCCTAATGGCACCTACTTTTCCATTCTGTCGGTGCTTGGTGAGAAGGGAAACACTTTGAGGGCACCGGGTGTGTGAAGGCTGGGAGGAGTCTAGGCCCCAGGCTCTAGGGTATGGCTAGGGAAGTCAGAGAAGCTGTGAGGGATGGCCTGGGGAAAGCCATGAAAATCCCTTTGCCTTGGGAGCAAGGGGTATTTATTTATGTAACATCTGCAGTGCCTGCTTGCTGGGACGGTCAGGGGTCTGTGTGTGATCCTAAGAGAGGACTACAAGACGTGGGTTCAAGAGCACCGTAGGCAGAAGGCATGCCACAAAAGACCCATGGAAGTATGGACCGGTACAAAAGAGCAAAACTTGTTTGAAGAATTGACAATCCCTATGTTTCTACAGCTTATGAACAAATAAGAACCAAATCGACATCTGTGTTATCTTCTACATGCTGATGTAAAATAGGACTGTTTGCATTACAAAAAGTGCTGCTTAGCTCATCTATGTGCATACTGTTGCCAATCACTAAAGGATATTTTAATTGTGCTATTCAGGGATGGACTTCCTTCTGCTCACAAAAGTGTTGCTCTTCTGAAACTTGTTCAGCAACTCAAAGGCCCTGCTTTGGTAGAACTACCTGGCTCCATCAGCCCAAGACCCTGGAGCAGAGAGACTTCCCACATTCCTGTCACCGGGCTGGTGGCCCGGTCCTCTGGCTGCTTTGGGTCCTCCTCCAGGGCTCACTAAATGGGTTATTCTCCAGAGAACTGCCTTTGGCAGAAAGAGAGCCACCTTGCCCTTGGAGAGAAAGCCCCTATGCAATGACTGACAGACAAGGGACAAATAGGACTCCCTGTGGGATCAGGCTGAGACCACTGCCTTGCTTGGCTGTCTTCCTCTACCCTATCCAGCTCTCTTCACCTCATTAGTGTTTCTTCTTTAAAGCACATTCTCAGGAAATGCCTATGTCAGCCTCTGCTTCTAAGGAACCCGGCATCTGACCACCCCAACTGCACATGATTTCACACACCCATGGGTCTTGTGGATGAGAATTCTTTGGATCTATTTCATTTTGGAGATCTAATCCCTTCGTCTTCCTGGGAGAAAATAAGGGCTCAGTCTAGATTTAATACCCCCTCCGGCTCTGCAGAAATGTACACCATCACGCTACAGCATAAGGAAATCTGTCATGTTACTAAACACGGCTTTAATCCATTCCTTGAGTTCCTTATTAGCACTAAATGGAATAAATGCAAAAATGACTACTTTTGCATAATTCCCAAGCTTGCAATTATATAGCGAGGAGCATTTGCAGAAATGTAAAGAATATTTCTGCATAGCTTTGTGTAATTTTTTTTTAGAACGTAGTCACAGGTTCCTTTTTCATCACATACTAACTGTTCGCCATCACTCGTTGGAGCGATACTTCAGCCCCCTCATGAGGCTGGTGGTGCTACCCATTTTACAGATGGAAGGGGTGAGAAATAACTGAAAAGTTGTGCCACACAGCACGTTGTAGGAATCTGTTTGTGCCAGTCCAAAACTTCACCTGTTTTCTATTCAAGTGCGAACATCCAGAACGTGCTGAGCTTGTTTTTTTTTTCATCCTTACTAAGGCCTTTTTCTTCTTTTTGCTTCTGCTTCTTTAAGCAGGGACAAACCAACCAACACAAAAGTGCCTGTCACTCTACTCTATTGATTGTTTCCTACTAATTACATTTTATATAATTAAAAATAAAAGCCAATGCAAATTCTGGGCAAAGAATCTTACTAAATTGACAGCTTAGAAATGTGAACTCTCTCTTTGTTTGGGGGCACAAATAATCCTTGAAGACTAAGAATGTAAGTTTACCTACATTGCCCTCCTCTTGTCCTGTAAAGAACAGCTCTGGGAGTCGGCAGTGGTGGAGGGGGGGAGGGTGCCACAGCAATAACCTTGTCAATCCCTCCCTGCCAACAAGGGTGCTAATTAGTGCCAATTAAGAGCCTCACTTTTTTGTGTGTGGAACATCTGTCCATAGGCATTGAACTCAAACCCCCAACTCATTTTATCAAGGCCGAACATATCAGACAGCAATTTATTTTGGCCCCTGCTAATGCAGCATGATTTTAAAGTCCTAAGAAGTTTTAAAGCCTGCTTGGAGTCAGGGTCAGCTGCTAGATTCCTGCACATTCTAATTGTCATTCATATTTACCTTATTTCGACAAGTAGATGTCTTCTGGAGGTCTAAGACATGCTGGTTAAGAAGAGAAGTGGCAAAGGTAAAGCCATGGGAGACCCACGCTTCCTGCTTACCCTATTCTGCACTCTGCCTCATTTTTTAAAAACGTGGTGTATTGTTACATAGATAAATGGTCTTTGTCTTGTCTTTCTTTTTTAATCCTGGTGGGGTAAAGGCCAGTGTAAAATAGCTCCTTTTTCATTGAACTTATTCTATGTACACAGTGTGTCTGTAAAAGTGCCTCCATCATTAGTGTTTGGTGATGCAAATGAGGGTGCCCCGCTGTTTCTTTCTCCTGTTCTAAAGTGCCCTTTCAATCAATGTTTGGGACAGGACAAGACCCCTGTGACTCACAGCTTGTTTTATTCTGTGTGGCCACCAGAGGACTTTCCTTCATTCCAGCGTAGCCTTATTGACATGTCCTCACAGACAGTACATAGGCTCGCAAAGTATCTGGTATCTTTTCTGAATTCACCGTAGGCTAGCAAAGCTGTTCATTTTATCTGGCAAAGATTCGTCTAATTTGGGTGTTTCCCTTGATTCCATTCTGAAGCCTTTGTCCTTACACTTCAAAGTAAACAAACACACTCATGGATCTTTAGAGGACTATCAAATTTTACTGTAAAATGCATTATTGCTATATCATTTTCTTCAGTTCTCTAATGATGTTATTTCACATTACTCAATTTGTGACCCGCCTAGTGCAGTGAAATGTCATGAGTCTTTTTACAGTGAGTTAGAGTCTCACAAGAAGTAGAAAAATAAATTTATTTCAAACAAGATGGAGTCTGGCTGCTAACACATTATAAATGGCTCTATTTTAAATGTCTGAACTGGGCACACTTAAAACACAAGGGCATATTTCATTAGTGTTTATGCAATTTTTCAGGTAACTTTTCCCAATGTTTCACTCATCATCAGATGAGAGTGAGAGCTTGTCAGGAAAAATTACACTTAATGGGAGTTAATGTGGCTAAATCCAATGGACTTGTTTCTATTTTGTTTTCCTCTTGCTAGAAATAATGAAAGTATTACATGAACAACCCTTCTGTTGCTTGCAAAAAAACGTAGCCAGTTCCAATGGTAGGTAACATGAAGCTTTATCTGATTTATAAAACAATCTATGTAAACCTATTTTTATGTTTTATTTGATTGTAGCCATTAGCCTGAGCGAGGAAATAATTCTAAAATACATCTCACAGCAGTAATTTGCTGTACTATGTTAGATTCATCTGCATAAATCTATACATGATTGTAGGACACTGGAATGGATATTCGTGAAAAAAAAATACTATTCTGACCATTGTTGTGTTTGTGGAATTTGGGAGAAAGTCAAACCATTGAGCTTCACCTCAAAAGCAATGCTCACCTCCCCAGAACAAACACTGTTATCTTTGATAATCCCACCATCAACAAGACTCCTAGTTCTCAATTGCTCAATCAGAAGTTACAGATGCAGAGAAGCCTGGCCACCCTTTTTGGCTGATTTGAAGTCGTTGAGTTGGATCCCCAACCAGCTGGAGTTGGACGTCCTCTCAAAAAACTGTATCAGTTACCCATTTGAAACCAAGCCATTAGGGGCTTTCAAGGTAGGCCAACTGGCAGAGCCAGATTCTATCAGTAGTCTGCCTGCTTCTCTTTGAGTTCAATATCCCTCATTGACCATGCACCAAATGATAGAGACATGCTAGAGAGCACTGGACCTTAACAGAGGACACACAGTGCAGCATCAGCGAATCCCGGAGCCCTTGTTTGGAACTTTTCAATTTATTTCTCTCTTGGCTTTCATCAGAATTCAGCTGCAGTGAAAGAAAAGCAAAATAAGGATGTCCCGCCCCAAGGCCAGGTCCACCTGGGGTTGATGCGCAGGCAGAACGTTATCTTATGGCAAATATAAGAATCTTCTGGCTCCTAAAAATCTAATTTCTTCTTTTTTTTTTGTGGAGGGCAGTGTCACTGGCCCTCACATGTGGGATCCAAACCGGGGCCCTCTGGCAACACTTCCTTTTTTTTTTTTTTTAAGCTGAACCATCCTGCCACCTGTTGGCAGCTCAGCGGCTGCTCAGCTCGGGCTGGGAATCAAACTGCTGTTGCTCAGAGTTCAAACTCTTGAGCGAGCTCTTAACCAACTGAGCCACTTGACCGGCCCCCTAAAAATCTAATTTCTACTTCTCCTTGTAGATAAAAACACACAGCATCATTCCCACCCTATCCCCTTTCTACCTGTGGAGAAAGAAAAATATAAGAACAGCAAAAGAAGGCTGAACTCACAGTGAGAAACGTCTGTACAAGAAGATGACTTTACAACTTGACAAGATAGCTGGGCAACTGTATCCACTCTTGGTATTGCCTCAAAGAATAGCCATGAATCTCGTTTGGAAGTTTGCTGGTGTGCCTTTAAATGCCCTTGAAAGAGGAACTTGCTACACCCTGGATGATATTTCAATCTGATATCTCAAACTTCAGTGAATAGGCAATCAAACAACCAGATTTTGCAAACTAAATGCGCTTGGATGGCCACTTCCTAGAAAATCAAGATAACGCAAAGAAGAGCTTAACATATGGACAGTGAGTTTAGCAAGATCTAGGTGTGTGATTGGCAGCCATGTTTCCCCAGCAACTGCCAACCCCAACGAGGGTACAGTCTTACAAACCATACTTTTGTACCAGCTTCGTGTGTGTGTGTGTGTGTGTGTGTGTGTGTGTCACATTCTTCCATTGCCAAATTTCTTTTTTTTTATTGCCAAATTTCTTAATTTAACCTTACCAATTGCTGAGAAACATATTTGCAAAAATGTGTCTCTAACATGCATGCATAAAGTAAGTAGTGATAATGATGCATGAGAAAACCTAAAGGCAAATGGTAAATCCCAAAACTTAAAAAAAATCAATATTTGAGTTTCTCCACATTATAAGGTAGCTGTGAACAATATATTCCAAATACAATCACAGAACCATCTCTCTCTCTACAAATTTTACAAGATGCAATTACTAATGTTGCGTATACATCAGGAATAAATACAAAGAAAAATATGTAACTGGTGAGGGCAGAAAGAGTCACCTAATTGGAACGCATCTCTGCTACCCATCAGTATTTTGGATGCTTTCATATCTAGTCAACTAATTATCTACTATCAAGCCTCAGATAATCTGAATGAGATAAGAAACAATGAAAATTATAAATTGCTTGTATGTTATATTCATTATTATAAAATGTGTTCAAAACTGTTTAAATTAATAAAGTAATTAAAAATGGCAGTTAAAAGGAGTACTGTGTACACGGAAACATCTCTGTTTTAAGTGTGTAGATCAAAAGACCAGAAATTCCAGTGTAGGCATATACAGAAGCTTAACTACACAGTAAATGCTCTTCATCATAGGAGATCTGTTATCAAGAAAGTGCTTAAATAAAGGGCATATTCTTGGCTTTGTTGAAAATACGATTTGGCTGTTTAGGAGGGAATACATCAGCTCTGGATTACTGGTGCTGATACAGCTGAGTAACACACAGAAAACCAGGGCAAAATGGGAAATTCTTTCCTTTAGACTCTGGATTGTGTATGATGGAACCTCCCTCCCAAAATTATGTACATATACAGAGGGTGCCCCAAAATGTATATACATTTTAAGAAAGGAAAAGACTGTATTAAAATTGTAATACTCAATATATACCGATAACAGAAGATGAATACAAGTTACGTTTGACTTCTGCAATGACAAGAGGTGCTCAAAGTGGTTACATCAGCCTAATTTTAATACAGTTTTTTTCCTTTCTTCAAATGTGTATACATTTTTGGCACCCTCTGTATGTGTGTGTGTGTGTATATATGTACACACACACACACACACATACACTTCTTAATGGTGTTTTTTCTCAATCGAATGTTATGCAAGTTTGCAGTCCAAAAACACATCCCCACAAAGGGTGGGCAAAGACAGCCCAGTGCTGCCAGCTGGGGAAGACACAGTTTGAAGCAGACAATCCACACGCGTAGATTTGAGACTTGACTTCATTACTGCATTTTCAATAATACCAGCATTCAGAATGGTCTCAAAAGTCACCAGGATAATAGGACTATTATCTCTCTCGGCAATATCTAATAAAAAGCTCTTAAGCACATCCAGTCCCTGGTTTTATAAAACATGGCAGCAAATTATCTCCCATGAATGTTCAGTGAGTGTGTAGCGTTTCTTTCTCTATTCAGCCAGCTTTTCTCCCCACAGTGAGGGAAGATGATCGGAGGGTAGGAGTCAATCACCCAGGAGACAACTTACAGTTGCAAGTGGTCTTGAAAAAAAAAAAAAGGAAAACAACAAAAGGCGCCTCACAAAAGAAATCTTTGTGGTAAAAGTTGGTGGGATTTCGGAATACACTCCATATTATCAATACGAAAATAAAGCCTCTGTGAGTTTTGAATACAAATTACAATTGCACTAAGTTGCCTAAAAGGGACATTTGATTTAAAACATACTTTCTGTTCTGGTGGGGCAACTAGAGGAAAGGTGGGGTGAGGGTAGCAAGGTAAAAAATGATGAGCATCTCTACTGTAGGTAGATATTGAAACTGGGTCTACATAGGCACAGAGAACTCTGTTAAGACGCTGGCATCCCATCTACATGGCCTGTTATTCCACACAATGCAGGGAGGAATTCTGGGAACAAAATTCCAGGGCCAAGTCAGTTTTGGAAACATTTCCCATTGTACACCCCTCCCTGTAGAAACACAGTGAGCATTAGCATATTAAAGGTTCAAAGAATTCCTACACCAAAAAGACTTATTAGGTTTTTTTTAACCCACTAGTTCCCAAATATAGAGGGTGCCCAAAAAATGTATATACATTTTAAGAAAGGAAAAAACACCTGTATTAAAATTAACGCTGATGGTAACCATTTTGAGCACCTCTTGTCATTGCAGAAGTCAAACGTGACTTGTATTCATCGTTTGTATATATATCGGTATATATTATCACAGTTTTAATAAATTTTTTCCTTTCTTAAAATGTGTATACATTTCTTTGGCACCCTCTGTATTGGATCAGAGGTGTCCTTTTTTTCTGAATAACAATATTCCATGGTAACTATTTCACAGTAATGTTTTATGATAGAGCACTTAGAAAAGGTGAAATCCAGATTATTTTATATCTAAAATGATTTTGCCTTACACATCCACATAACTGACAGGAAGCAGGTCATTTTCTTTCCCCCTGAATATATTGGTCTCAAATATTCACATCATTTGCATGGCATAAATAAAACCATACAGCCAAAGCTTCCAAGGAAAGTTGTTTGACACTAGTAATGAACTGTTTTGAAAAGCACAGTAAAAATCTGATTTTCAGTTAGGAGATTAGTGTCAATATAGTAAAATTTTCAAAATAACCACCCAGAGCCACATTTCTGACTGGTGGTTCACGCACAATTGAATGCAGAAATGGACCTTTGCTTTTCAAAGTTAAAAAGCTCAATGTATTCTTGACAATTATCTAAGACAACTACATTAAAAAAAAATCTGAAATCAGTGCTCTACCAAATAAAGGAGCCAGGATTAGCCCTGTATGAATTAGCTGAGAAAGCCCTTTGGTAAACTGTTCAAGCTGAATTCTACATGGAAGTTTAAAACTGTGTTTAGCCCAGTTATTGGGTGAAGGCTGACATACTTGCGTTATTTCAGGGGCCGTTTAATTTCATGTAGAGGGAGAAGAGTTTCCCAAAGAAAGCATCTTAGAAGAATAGAGAATCCACCCAATGTCAATCTCTGTATTGCTGTAAATGTTCCTGCGTCGTTTGACCTCCTCTCTAACAAAGACTAAACACTTGTTTTAAAAAGCCAAGCCATCCGGTGCCTTATTGAAAGCGGAGAGGTGTGTCTCCTGCATTACAGATGTGCTAACGGTTCCTGGGTGCACAGATCTCGAATGATGTTGCACAGCTAAGCCCTGGCTCCCTTTTCAGTGGCATTTGGCTTGATTCGAAATGATGATTCCAGGTAACCTTTCCACACGGGCTGCAAGGGTTCTTTAAAGAATTCCCATCCCAAGAGATGCTATGCCACATTTCCAGTTACTGATCTGTCCATTTCACATTGGCTGTGAATATTCTACATGCCAAGGACTGCATTCCATTTCAAATGGTAGTCATAAAAACTGCTCTACTTTTCTCACTAATTTATTGTTAGATGTTTCAGCTCATGGAATGTGTCCGTGAACCAGGCAAACTGAAGGGGAAAGGAGGGACTGAAGGATTAGGTTCCCATGAGAACAAGAACAAGGCTGTGTTTGATTGCTGCTGAAATACGGCATTTCGCTAATTATGAATGAGCCTTATGGAACTACCTCTGAGGCAGCCTGTGGCATCTCCATCTCTACTTGTGTTAGCGAAAGCTGCTGCACTATAAATAATTAATATTAATGACAAGCAAACTCTAGAAACCACGGACCCCGATTTTTAAAAAAAATATTTTTACCTTTTTATGCATCACTTTGCACAATAGATTTGTTGCTGGGAAGCGCATGTAAATTGATATTTTGAAAATCAAGCCATATTGTAAATGCATGAGATGAACTTAATATTTAGAGGAAACCTGCAGTGAATCATTTTCAAAGTGAAGGGTTCTTTTTTAAGGGTGAAGAATTACCTTTTCATCTGTTTGGAAATATATGCTAGAATTTTTTGTGACAGGCTTGCTTCAAGTGGGAAAACATCTCTGTATGTCTATTATTTTTCTCGCCCACGTAAAATTGTGAGTTATAATCACTCAGTGATAACCATCACACAGTCTAACTGTACTCTAACGGAGTGGGCACATGGATGGGCATTTTCTCCGTTTTTTTCATTGAGAGACCATCACAATTCATCTGCTTTGTCCTTTGCCTTCTGTTGAGAAGGAGCTATTGAAATGCTATTTATGACACACATCGCTGCGAAACCGTTCCATGTATGCACCATTTACATTATTGGAATTAAACTAAGAAAAGAGTTTTAGACCACAGGTTCAAATGTGGGAAATTGTTTTACAGCTTCAAACTGGAAACAGTTTGACATGCTCTGATGTGCATAATGAACTGTCTCATTATATCTCATCAAATTTTCTTTTGCACAGAATTAAAAGACAACAAGTTTGAATTGAAACATGATTTTAAAAGTCAAGTTACGTTAGTTTAGATCTAAAAGTTTTAGCAAGAGCGATAGAGGGATGTATGCTTAGGAATATCTCCTATTATTCCATAATTGTGGAATGGGGCTTCTAGGAATTTCACATAAAATTTTACATAAAGAATGGTATTTGCAAGAGTTGCTCTTCCACAGAGGTGGTCTCTTTACCAGGATAATTCATGCTGTCCAGAGAACAATTACCTTCCAGAACACGAAAATTCATTTACTTGGACTGATGTATTTATTTTATCTATGGTTTCAGGCTTTTATAATAATAAAAGTGCCAGTAGCAAATACAACAGGTGTAAAATTCTAAATTACAGGACAGGTTGGAAATATTTCATGGAACCTCTCTGATTCTATTTGATCGTTAATTTACGCCATATTCAGAATCAAATTGCTGAAGACATTTTTGTGCTCAGAATTGTCATCTTGTAAAACTGTTTTAGATCTTCACTTAATATATCACTTAACTAAATTCCTTACAGTGTATTTTTCCTAGTAAGGGAAGAAAAAAGATTAGTCTATGGGGCCTGAAAGAGATAGTCTCAAAACGCACACACAAATATTTTTAAACAGTGCATATCTGCTTTATGGCAATCCGCTCTTAACTCAGTGCTTAGGAGTAAAGGAAATAGCACCTCGGTGGATTGTTTTTCAGCAGTGTGTTTACGAAGGCACTCTTACAACTATGTGCTTATGTATTTTGATATACAATGTGTTCTACAATAGTGTGTCTTCTGAGATTCCATTCTTATTTTTAAAACCTATTTAAATGTTATTTTACCTTCCCGCCGAGCAAAAACAAGCTTATTTCTCAAGGGACTCATAGTCAAACCTGATCATAATTAAAGGCAGCATCTGAAATGGCTTTTTCCACTGAGGAAACAGAAGCAGATATGTAGCATCAAGAATGATTTGCCCAGGCAAGGGAATCAAGTGTTTATTTCACAGAAGGGCGGGGCCGAGGCCATGGACTTTTATTCACGTTTCCTCATTCAGGTAAATCCCCTTTTGTACATGAAAAAAATGGGAATTCAGAAGAACGTTCTGTTCTACCTGATCAGAAACCTGCCAATGTGCTGGTTATAATATTTCAGAAGCAGTTATTTATTCATATACATGTGAACCAAGGAATCCACAATTATGTTTCGGGAAACTGGTCTAGTAGTGATTTTGCAAAAGGCGAGAGGCTATCCTAGAATCAGGCCAGAGAATGCCCTTGGTCAAGATCTGGTCTTCTGCTATCTCTGAGGAGGTGTTGTCATTTCCCAAGACAACTGAGTCCGGGTGGATTCTGGGATTGGATATGGCATGGGTTATGTGGGAAGGCCAGGTTCAGGGGTCTCTTCCTGGAGTCAGCCGGATGTATAGTTTCAAGACTTGAACCCGGCCTTATTGGTGGTGAGAACTTAGTTTCAATTCATGAACCTCAGTTTGTCTTATGTAAAATGTGGGTAATAGCAGTGCCTACATTTCATTGGGTTGTGAATATTCAATTAGCTAGTGGATATGAAACACTTAGCATAGTGCCTGACACTCACTAAGTCCTATTGTTTACTTTTTTAAATAATCACAGAACTCAAAGTACAATTATGGCTGTGATAAGATGCTGTGATGAAAAAACTCCAAGAAGGAGAACAATGTGCCTAGTACTAAAAGTATATGGATTGAAGACATTTTAGCAATTCTTCGTTTTTATCCTCGGGGGCTGTGGTGGCTGGGTCAACACAGGAAATGTTCAATGCATTTCAGGTTTGCTAGTTCTAAAGAGGACTTGCTCCAACTGGGAACCTCTGAAACAAGTCAGGGAATGAAGTGAAAGGCTCTGCAAGTGGCTGAAGATTAGAAACGCAGTGCAAATGGCACTGAGTCAGAGCACTCGCTAATCATGAGCATAACAATAGTTATGGTCTACTGAGAACTTCCTACGTACCAAGCACTGTGATAAGCACTTTATGATGTAGGTGCTGTTAATATCCCCATTTTACAGAGGAGGAAACTGAGTGATACAGAGGTGAAGTAACTTGCCCAAGATCACATGGCTAAATGACCATGGAGCTGGGATTTGAACCCAGACAACCCGGATCCAGAGTCTGTGCAAGTTCAATCTCTACATTATATTGCTTTTCATGACTACCCTGTACTCAGACACACACATGGGAGCACACATTCAGACATTTATCTTTTTTCTTATCATGCTACCTTTTCAATCTGGATTAAGGAATCTAAGAACAAAATATATCAACAAGTTAATATTAATTTAGAATAATTGACACCTTCTAGATTCTTCTTTCACTGCCTACCATTTACTCAATAATGTTTTCTGGTTATCGACTGTATACAGCAGCTCCTGTACTCCTGTACCAGTTGCTGAGGAAACACAGGCAAATCTCTACCATCCCTTTCCCTAAGGAGCTCACAGGCTTGTGAACCTACTATGTTAGTAGAGCCAAAGTTGCCACGTGAGGTTCTACAGTCCTCGGGAGTACAAGACTGATGGTGTTTGTGTGTTGGGCTTTCCTGGGCAGTCTTTGGGTTTGGAGGAATACCTCACTTCAGTCGTCAGTATCCCGTCTCCTTGGCACACAGACTGACGAAACCAGAATGAAGAGGCTCTCAAGTGAGGGGAGAGGCAATGCCCCCCAGGTCTTCAGACAGAGCTATCCCTCAGTGGGGGATAAGAGTTCCTGTTGGTCCAAATCCCTCACTTGCAACTACCGGATATTGTCCAATATTTGGTATCTGTCGTGTGGGAAAGCGTATGCCAATGCCGACTTTTTCAGAGTGAGATCTTCACTTTTGATTTGAAAATGCTCCTCTTGGAGAGGTAAGGCAATATTTTCTTTGTGTTGTGTAAGAAACACACATTAAAATCCCGTTTCGAGCATGTCCAACAAGAAATTAAAAAGCCCAGTCAAATAATAGAAAAAAAAATCCCATATGGAACCACAGACAGAGCCCACAACTCATTATAAAGCCAGACTCACCATGATGTGCTTGTCTTAAGAGAGAAATGCAAAAAGGAAGGGCAGACAGAGAATACCTGAAATTTCAAATGCCTCAATCCCTCATCCTCGTCAGAGGTGACATACCCTATTATTGCTTGTTTCATTTTCCTGGCTTGGGGAACATCAATATGATTTCAAGCCCTTTCAAGCTCTTTATGCCACTGGGCGAATCAGTGACTGCTTGCCTACTTGATCTGAAAGTCTGTCGTGTGGCTGCTCCCTATTTCCTTACTGTGCAGAGCCTAGGGCACAGCAATCTGTGGTTTGGAAATGGCTGCCATTTGGACCCCTGGGGCCACTGAGGCTTGCCTGGGACGGACCCCCAGAAGTACCTACTTGGAGTATCTTTCCATCTTCACTGTGCATTTGGCTTCCTGCCACCCTAAGTACCACAGTTCTTTCTGAATTGTATAAGTTGAGCGAAAATTGATTTAAATTTCATGCAGAAAATAGCTTTGCTTCAAACCACAGCCATGTTCATGCTAAAAAAAAATCCATCAAGATATATACTTTGTATGCCCCAACCTCCCGGCAGACACACAAACTCTTTCTAGCAGACCAAAAGGCAGATTACTTCAATTAAGAGTCTGTCCCTAACAACTGTAAGCAACTTTTCTTCAACATTCCTGGCAGCAGTGAACTTTTACATTTCCTACTGACTGTCAGGATCTAATTTTCAAGGGACGGTCATCACAGTAGCAACCTGGAATTTTAATCCAGTAGGTAAAGGTCAAGACAGGTCACTGGTGTCAGGCACTCTTCAATCTCAGAATAAGAGAGCACCCCCCAAAAAGCATGAAGTTGATGGGTGGACCTAACCCCAAATTCCATTCTCGAAGACAGATTGTAAAATGTATGTAATTTTTTTTATATTCAAGTTTATTGGGGTGACAATAGTTAGTCAAGTTACATCGGTTTCAGGTGTACGATTGGCTAAAGAAGATGTGGCATATATACACAATGGAATACTATTCTGCCATAAGAAAAGATGAAATAGAGACATTTGCGATAACACATATGTGATTTTTCTTTTAAGTTTTCAAATTCTTCTATAAATGTTCAAACTATCACTAAATCAAATAATGATACCTTGGATGTGAGTAGGTGAGTTGGAAAATACACTCACTCTTCTCAACACAGCAAAACATCCAGAAATGTGCTGGGGGGATATCTAATCTAAGCAGGAGAGGAGTGGTACACATAGTGATTAATTTTAAGTCAATTGTTCTCTGTCAGCATTGAGAATTGATCCGTTGATTCAAACCACATGGACACAACACTTTTGAGAAGTAATGGCGGTTGGCGGATATTTGCAAAAAGAGCACTCCACTAGGCTCAAGAGGTTTGGGACTGAGCCTTGCAAAACTATGAGTATGTGATCTTGGGCACCTCACTTAAGCCATCTGACCATGACTTTCCTCCCTTTAATGTGGGGAGTGAAGTAATGTGAATAATTGACTGCAAAGCCCATGCACGAGCTCATCCGATGGCGGCACAATTCACTATGGAGTCTGAGTAATATTGCATGTCCATTTCTATCTGGGGTTTTTTAAAAGCGGGCAACTTACGCAGAAATGAGGTCACTCCCAAAATTGGGCAATGCAGATGGCAAAATTGTAGGTTGGTTTCTGTGTAAACGTTACCTTTCACCACCCCCGGGTCCCTTTTCTCTCTCATCACTTTCTGTTACCCTGGAACCTTAGGCATTAGGAGTGGTACTGGTAGATATCAGGCGCCAAGATCCCGCAGGGTAGGAAAGAAAAAAATTTTTATTCATTTGGTTTTCAGAAGGCGTACCCTAACCCCACCCTTCTCCATCCCTCTGTCACACTCTTGGCAGCATATTTAGAGATGTCAAACAAATTGCTTTGAGATCTTTTCTTTTTTTGGTCCTCATTATTGACAGTGGATGGATGAACCACAAAGGCATTTGTCAGAGTTTTCAACTGATTTTACAGATGTAATTGTGCAAGCATCTGCGGTATTCTAGGAACACTGCTCCCCACGCATCAGTGAAATGGAAGGGCTTTTAGCAGCTCTGAGAAGGTGTCAAGAGCAGACCACTGAAACATATTGTTCCTGATAACATAATTGTGGCAAAGGATCTGGCTGTGCATGAAACACTTTAGATAGGATGGACAAGCAGAATGAAGAGTTTAGAAGCAGGACAGATATTCCTTCTCATCTACTTCAGTCTCAGTTGGGTGTTTTTGTTTGTTTGTTTGTTTTTTAATTTCTAGGAATGATCCATCGGCTTGTCTACACTGCAGCTATATTTTCTTCACCCGGTCCTGGAAGACTAGTATAATTGTATAATTGAACATTTATAGTGCCGACTAGCACTCTGATCCATGAGTTTTCACCCTGTAGCCACCGGGGGAATCTGGGGACAAGGCAGCCTGTCCTAATCTTAATACAGAATCCTGGATTCCAGTCCCAGCTCCAAACTCCCTAGCTGGGCAAATATCTCCCCCTCTATAAGCCTGGTTTCTTTGCACCTGGCTATCAGGTTTGCTGTGACACTAACATGAGGCTAATGCATTGTGTGAAAGTGCTTTACAATCATCAGCCACTGTGCACAGGAAAAGTAGCCCTGTTCGTAGCATTTTACTCTCTAGCAGCTGCAAAAAAGAGTATGCATGTGTGTGTGTGCATCTCATTACATCAGGTAGCATTAGAGGGACATGATATTCTGGGGCACAGAGCATGTGTGTGCATGCACTTGTGTGTGTGTGTGTGATCATGACATTATGTTCAATTATACAACTGGAATTACTTTAATTTTGGCCCTTTGCTTATTAACTTCAATACTTTCCATCAGCATTATTTGTTTCACTCCCAGTTACTGTCCAAAATGTTGACAAGAGCTTAGAAATAAGCCATTGGTTGATAACACTGGGAATATTTTTTTAATTATGCCACCACGAGGCTATAAAGCAACTTTCCAATTATCAAACAAGTTGGTATGCATAAAAGGTGATGGATGAAGCTCTCATAAAAACAGACCTAAATATCAGTTCTCTTTTTCTGATTTTAGTATGGCAAAATGGAGATCTCTGGAGAGGGATGCTCTCATCACAGGGCACCGGAATCAACCGTAGAGGGATTTTGGGTGGTGGTGTAAGTCCCTTCCAGGCACGGATCCTTCTGTTTCCCCAAAGGAAGCATCTTACAGACAGGGTGACACCACCTGGCTCCAGGTCCTGTGCTTGCTTACAGCACATCTGCATCAGCAGGTGCAGCATGACGAGACCTAACTCAGTGACAGTATCCATATCAAATACTTTCTCTGATGCAAACCCAAAGGACAAGGACCATTTGGGCCTGCACTGTGGTTGGTCCACTTTGGCCTAATCCCTGGGCAAGATCACACCTGATTTCAAATCAGTAGGGCCATCTTCAAAGCACCCGTGGAGGGCTTGGGTGCAGGTTAAGCGCATGCGCTCTGGAGTCTGTCCTGTTTTGGCTCTGTTACTGTGGCCCTTTGGGCCACTCACTCAAAGTTTTTCAGTTTTGGTTTCTGCCACTGTAGAATACAATGCAGGTATTGTATTGCAAATAATACAAGGACTCCCATGGGCTTGTTGTAAAGAGAGAAAGCTCCTGGCACAATGGTAGTCCCTCAGTAAATATGCGTTAGTTGAGGTATTGGAGTTATCAATGCATGTCCAATCTTCACGAACTTGTGAGCTCCTTGGGGGAAGGATGTGTGGTGTTACCCCAGCGCCTTGCCCAGAGCCTTACACACAACAGGGGCATAATTTATTTTGGTTGAAAGAAATGAAAGTGCGATGAATGAATATAAACATGGATGCAAATCAGGTAGAAGAGATGCTTGACTTTTCCCTTAGAGAAAGAGAAAGAGATCTTTGCTTCTAATTATAGAGGTGTCTCAAAATCTACCTGAAATATACGAGTCTTAGGCACATGAACAACAGCACAAAAATCAGTTCTGATCTGTCAAGGCTTAATGCTAGCCGAGCAAAAACATCTCTGTTTTTTCGCGTTGGTAATGAAAGTGGAAATCCACAGCTCTTGTTGAAGGAGCCCCAGTTTTCAGTCTTGGCACCTGTCAGGAGCCAGCAACACCAGTGCTTTTGGATGAGAACATTGCAAATGCCAATATTGCTTGTTGTCCCATTAACCAATATATAATTCTCAAAATAAAATCCTCTTGATGTCTGATTACTCTTCTTAAGGACCTCATGCTAATTCATTTCAAACTGTGAATTACCTTTAATTCACAGCTTGAACAGGCTGCCAAATTTTGTTTTCTGTGTTCCCAGGTGGCTGTCCCTGATGTGGTGGAGAACTTCCAAAAATATATTAAGTCCTTAGGAAAAGTTGGCAAGCCCTGAGATGCAGGGCATACAAGGCAGCTAAAAAGCAAGAGTTGGCTTACATCGCAGTTTCAAAACCAGAATGGCAGCAACTAGTTAAAGTCACCGAGATTACCAGTTTGTCAGGGGAATTTAGTTTGGCTTGGGTAAGCCTCAAGTGGATCAGTAGTATTTCTAAATTCCAAGGACCAGACCATGTATTCTGATTAAGAATTAATCTGATTAAGAAATGAACAGTCCTCTTCCTCCTGTCTCATTTCACAGTCACTTTGCTACCAAACGTGTATCTAAATAGTAGACCAAACATCTACTTAGGGAAGCATATGTGAAATTGCTAGAGAGATGGGTTATTGCTTTGCAGTAAGGCGCGGCAGTTCTCAAATCTCACATCAGATTCTCTTAGGAAACGTTTTCGATGATGAAAGTTTTGGCAGGAGGATGGTCAGGGTTGTAACGAACGTGAGGGATTTTTTTTGGTGGGGGGGAGGATTCAAAATCCATCTCGGAAATAATATAAGGCTTGTTATTGGTTATACCAAATGGGAAAACATTCTAATAATCTTTCTATTCTCTATGGTAATGAAATCTTCATACCACATAGAGAACAGTTCAGGAAGAATGCTTTCTTTGAAGTAATTTTGATTCAATTTTGTATCACCTAAAGCAGAGACATATAATTTCTTGTGGGACTCCTTCCTACCAAATTCCACTCTGTAAGTCTATTTGAAGGTTGCGTCCAGGTTCAAAAGGTCAAATGTGGTTCACCAAATCTCTGAACTCATCAGATACCATGAGGGAGGGTGGCCTGGCTGGAAGAAGAGGGCTTTGAGTCTACGCAACCTTTAGCCTGCATTCAAGTTTTCCCACGAAGGAGTGATATAACTTACTCAGCCCCTCCGTTTACTCATAGCCAAACTGTCCATTCAAGATAAGTGTGCACGGTCAGTTTGTCTTCCCACAGGACTGTGAACACTTCACGTGGAGGGACTGTGCACTAGCTTCGCTTTTCTCATCTGTGAAATGGGAATCATTTGGAGCTCCTCCCAGATGGATTGCCAGGGTAATAGGGTGACGTATGTAAAAACACCTGGCATGGGTGGAGCCTAGCACAGTGATCGCCCTCTGAGACTTCTGCCATTCCTGTGATGGTATAGTTTCCTTTGCTCCTAACTCATGCTGTATCCAAGGATTTGTTCATGTGGCGTGCATACCGTCACCCACAAGTAAACTAAGGCTGGCCACAGCTAGTCTGTCTCCCAACACCTTTCATTAACTCTCTGGGTCAATGGCTGGGATGGTTTCAAACCTATAGCTAATGCCCTAAGTGGAGGAACTGGTTTTATGGCAAGGAGAGAACAGCATCATGGCTACATAGGCCCTTCCACTGGGCTTTCATAGAAACTATCCAGGTATTCTCGAGAGCATGACTTAAAACACAGGAGCTGCTTCATTAAAAGAGGGTCTGGATGGTTTCCAGCTGGACAGAGTCCAGATGCTAACAACCAAGTGTAACAAAAGAACTGGACATTTGGAGCTGCCATCTTCTCAGTCGTACTCACAACATTAGCTGAAGTCAAGGAGTCACTAGATGGATACTGTTGAGTTCATGGATGGTGTCTGAAAATGCTTCTCAGGGCAACTGAGTATATTGTATCTGTTCCTATTTAGGATGGCCCATAAAATACCAACAAGGTCGTGTAGTTTTGTAGAGCCACTGTATTGACATGATGTGATAATCAATCAGATGAAGCAATCCAACTCAGGAAAATCCAAGTTCTTTGGGTTTGGTGTCAGTTTTCTCCTCCATTGCGCCTTAATGGCTTCATTAAGAAAGCAGAAAGTAATTCAATATCTGGTGTGTCCATTACATCCCTGGCTGTTGTAACTGAAATAAATGCATCTTTTAGAAGCATAACAGGCATGGCATGACTGTACAAATATACAACTCCACAGCCTGAGAAATACAATTTGACCTTTGTAAGCCCGTGCTCCACCCTCTTTGCGGGGACAGAGACCTTTTATGAAGGAGGCTAGAAACTCCATTGGCTTTAGGAGACCTGGGTGAAGCCTGTTCCAAGACTATAATACAGCGCAGACTCATGAGGCTGATGGAATCAAAAACTGCTGGTTCTTCTTTCCTCCAGATACCATCAAGGGTTAAAGTTAAATGCACTTTAATGTTGTTACGTTTAATTACTAAAGCGTAAAACCGTTCACATTTGAATTCTGACGAATGTTTGTGTGGGTACCTATGTGTATACACATATGCTAATTAATTTGCTTAATTTCCTGTAAGGGGCTTTATCGGTATACATTGAAATAAAAATAAAGTCCCCTGTGCTTTAAACTCGCATCCTCTGAATACTAGGTCAGTGCCATGGAACAGACACTCACACCCCGGTCTTGAAACTCCCCCAGTCTAATGCTCTTGCCTCATGGGCAATGAGAATTCCAGCTGGACCAGGTAGGATGCCACCCCACGGATGGATGCCCTAGAAAAAGCACTGTGCATCAATGGAGTATACTGAGCAAGAAAAGTCCCACTTCTCCCAAATGCGCAGAGAGAGCAGTGGCTGTCAAGAACTTGGAGGGAGCCTGGCTGGTTCCCAGCTTGTACTCAGACACACTTGGGCCAGCGTTTTCAGACCTGATGCCCATGCATGCGGTCCTGATAAACAATCCAGGCTCAAATGGAAGATCTGTATTTCGTCAACCAGGGAAAAGAGGCCAAGATGAGGGCAACTAATAAAATACCCCAGTAATTAAGGGATTCTGTTTTACAAGACTCTCATCTTTCTCTACTGCAGTAAATGGCAGGAATATATCCAGGACATTTGCCGACCATGGGAAAGGATCTCCCCAGCAGCAGGGCCAATTTACGGACTGTTCCCACCGAGTTCCAGCCACCAGCAGTCTGTCTACACTCAGAATGTTCTTAGTTGTTTGAAGGATTACCCTGCCAAATGGAAAACCCTAGAAGCTGTCTTAAAAAGCGCACTGTACTAAAATACGGGAGAATGATAGTAATGGTGAAGCTGATAAACATTTGGAAGCTAAAAATCAAAATAATTATCATACTTCTTATCTGCCCTGTGTTAAGCCCGTAAGCTACCATAAGAAGGGAACTTCTCCAGCCAAAATCTGATGGACAATGCTTAGACTTTAGATCAAGCAGTGAAACAGAGCAGCTCATTCATAAACTGGACCCAGTGTCTTCTATTTTTATTGATGCTTCCAATAGAGAACCTTGGTCCTATTGAAAGTATAGTATACTCCTGTGCTATGAAGTGCTGTTCTCTGGAAATGCAGCCTCTAACTATAAACCATAATTCATGAGTTGATTTCTGTTAGTTACGACTACTGAAATATTGTATTTTATGGTCTATATGGAAATCAGCATATTTCACAGCAGGAGCCTAATACTCTGGCTTTAGGAGTAAGATAATTTCACAATGGGAAAATATTTTTGTATTTTTTTTAATGTTTGGAAACCTGCATTGATTTCCTAAATGCTCAAGTGTGTGCACACATGTGTGCACATGTGTGTGTGTCAGAGAGAGAGAGGGAGAGAGGGAGAGGGAGAGGGAGAGGGAGAGAGAGAGAGAGAGAGAGAGAGAGAGAGAGAGAGAGAGAATTTTATTGATTTTGGATGGGAGTGGGGCAAGGTAAGAGGATAAGATCTGTTGTTTATTAGGATGAGAAGGGGAGGGCAGTTCAAAATGTGATTAATGGAAAAGCTGAAATGAACAATATTAAAGACAACTTTGATTTCCATGTATCCATATAATTTGGTTCTTAAATTGGGGTTAGAGTTTTATTTCACCCCTCTCTTATTTTTTCTTGCTTCTTTAAATAGAGAATTCGTGTTTGCTGAAGTTGAACTTAGAATTAGAAGGCAGATGGAGATAGTCTCAGAGACACAGAGGAAGAACTGAGGGTTGTTAGTTGGGAGGGGGTGGGGATGAAGGAGAGGGGAAGGGATGAGACAATACAAATTGGTAATTGCAATATGGCCTCAGGGATAGAAAAAGATAGTCAGAGGAATACAATCAATAACGTTGTAAGCATTTCTTAGGGGGCCAGATGGACCAATGCCATTTTGGGGAGTCCACTTCATAGTTGATGTAGAGGCCTGACCACCGCATTGTATTTCTGAAACTGATGTTGAATAATACTGTATGTCAACTATAATTATATATACATATAACCTCGGGACACGGAGTAGAGTGCGGGAACGGATTCAATGGAATTGTAATAGATAAGCATGATATCGGGGGTGGGAGGGCAGTGGATGGTGGGAGGGGGGTTGTTACTTTGTGAGGGTGAAAAGGGTAACTATTGCATTGTTCTGTACACCTGAAACTAACAATAAAAAAAAAGAATTAGAAGGCAGAGATCAGGCCAGAAAAGCAAATAAGAGAATGAGTGATGGGGTCAGAGCTTTGTGTACTTTGCTGCTAAACAGAACCAGAACACGGAAACGCCACTGACTTTCTCTGAGACTCCATCTATTTGGGAGTGGTTCCCAGTTGTTTTACGCAATTATTCGTGATCTTCCAAAAGGTGAGCAATTCACTTCAAGTGTGCCATTAGGCCACTTCAACGTAATAAATTATTTCATTTTGAAAATTTTCAAGTATGTGACTATTACTCACACAGAAAAGTCGACTTCCATTTTCTATTATTAGGAATAAAAGGAGTTGTGAGAGAAATACTCCCTTGATATACTCTTGGACAAATGAATATTACAAAATCTACAATGGTTAATCTGAGGAAATTGGTTTCTCCATATCCCTCCTTCGGTTCACATTAATAAAAAATGAAGACGGTGCTGAGTGAATTGCTGGGCCCTGGCTTCTGAACTTCAGTGTGGTGTCATGTAATCTCTTATTCCATCTCTTCCTGGCTGCCCTTGTTTGTCTTTAATATACAGTCATCAGATGACCTGCAAACAGTGAGGTCTCAGTCTGAATGGCCAGAGCAAGCCTCTCAACATTCTCAACATTTCATGTCCAATCACAGTGGCTTAGACGTGTCCTTTCTCCATCCTAGTCAGTGGTGGCTGACTATTGTGGATAATGATGTCTGTGGCTGAAGTCACCCAGTGCTCAAACTACTAGACAAGAATCACAGTTGTTTTCCTATCTCAGGTATTGACCCAGCATGTGTCTACATCATTAGAGAGTCTAATGATGATCTCATTCATTTTTACTGTTACCTGGATTACTGTGGGAAACCTCGTTCTCCCCTCTAAACAAACTCCATATTAGAATGAGTCAAGGTTCATATTTTGAAGAGCAGGAGAGATAACAAGATTTGCCTAGCACTGCGGCACCATTTCTTTGCCAAATGCTCCCAAAGACGCGTGTTTTGGAAACCCAAGTACTCACGACCTGAGCGATACTGACTTTGTGGAAGCCCTGCTGGTTGGGTCGCTCCACTCTGAAAAGAAAGGGTACACACAATTACTATCCACATTGTTACTGTCGAACGATTATTCTGAATTCAAGTGGTCTTCAAACATGCAGCCCTTCCAGTTATCCCTTTTAACAGCTTCCTGCCATTAAGAACAGAGGAAACAAGGAACCAATTGGATGTATCACCATATGACTTCATGTTATTGTTATTTTATGTCTCAGTAATAGTAGGTAGGAAAGAGAAGAGGGTGAGGGAGAGAGAGGAGAAGATGTGAATGCTTGCACTAAGAAGAATTTTTTAAAAATACCTACTCTGTAAGGTGAATCCTGCAGTCAGATGTTGGGATTCCTATAAGGAAGAACATATAAAATACAATCATTAGTTAAATATATCAAAGGGAACAAAAGGCATATCTGGGCATATGTGTTATTGTTGAAGATATAACTTGACTAATGTTTGCAAATAGGAAACCACTGTTAACAATTCCATTAATTAGGCTTCTGTCTGTAGCTCTGTTTGAAGGATAAACATTTGCTAGCCAAACCTGCTGCAACATGACCATAACTGCCATTTTCTCAATTATGTCAGACTGGTATCTATTTGGAAATCTGTGCAACATGGGAACAAATGACCCCCATGTGTCAAATTCAAGTGTGTAATTTCTCACTTAGCTAGGCAATGATGCCTCTAAGGAAGTAAAGGGGACTTGGTTCAAACAAACAAATAATAATGGTTTTGGTAGAAGTGTAAACAAGACCATAATTAGAGTTGCTCCGTTGTTCCGTTTTATAGGAACAACTCCAATTTTCTACTCTAATTGCAATGTATACGCAATAGATGTATGTCATCTTCACAAGAGAAGTGTTCTTAAAACTTCATTACAAATTTGGTGTAGTATAGGAAGCAATTGGAAATATGCTACTGGAGCGCATTATTTAAAGGGATTTGGGAGTCACCCTACACACAATTCATTCACTGTTTTGGGAAATCAGGATTTGCACGCATCAGCCTTTCTGGATTCTGACAAAGCTTGCAGACAGCAGCACTACAGCGCTGTACAGGCATGCACAGCACTACATGGACGGAAAAGGGAATATCGGCTGCACAGCAACCAGCTCCAAAACTGGAGCAATGAATTCAAGGAAATACAAGAATTGGTGATATTAGTCACTGCTGCAAATAATCTACCTTTCAGCCTAATCTTGCCACCCGATAGAGTAAAAACAGGAGCGCAGCATAATTGATATTCAAAAGAAGTGAGCAAGAATGATAACATTGTGTTTTAATCAAAAGTGAAGTTTTCAGCCTATGTAGCGCAATTCTGCTGCCCAAGAGACTATGGTCTGGCAGGACCACTATTTCAGAAGACCATCAGAGAGTCCACAAGAGATGGAAAATGCCTCCCAACTAAAGCACTGTCACAAAGCCCATGTGCTGCTCGAAGGCTTCTGTATCCTCACTGGGAGAGAATTGACTTATGACAAAGAACTTGAATAAACTTGGCCATTTGATTCCCACTCCTTAGCAAATCATAGTGGGCGAGGAAGTGGAAACACTTCTAGAGGGACAGCCACTAGGAACACTGAGACATGAAAAGCGAAAGCACATGGAGCCAAAGAAAATGACAGAGAAAAGTCAGAACTGAAAAAACACAATAGTCTATGGCCATTTAATAAAGAAGCAAGCATTCCTACCCATCTTAATAGCTCCCGAGGGCACAATGATGGCATAGTATACTATTACAGCATAGGGCAATCATTGATACTCATAATAATGTCTAAGTGATCAAGAAAGACCAAAGCATGTTCAGTATAATTTTTATAAGAAGTCAGGAAAGTATTAATTACATTTCAAAATGATTGTTATTACATGATTTCAATGGAAGGGTAAACTCTAGTCATCCAAGAATTTCAATTATCTGAACACCTCATTTCTCAGAGTGCCAAAAAAAAAAAGTGGTTAACCATTTATATGTCCTTAACTATATACCAAAATTTCTACCTGTTATGTTTTTAAAGGGACTTCATTATAATTGCAGAGGGCAAGTTCAGGCTTTATGAATCAAATGCCAAGTTCCAAAGTCAAATAAACCAAGTATCTGATTAGAGAGTGAAACATGCTCCCAGAAATCTGGACTGAATTTTTAACCTACATCCAAGGATTTTGGACTTTAGACCCAAGCAATCAGTCATGCAGGGCAGCGAGGTAGTGCGGACTGAAACAAACTGGAGTGTTACATTATTTACTAAATACGAGTCACTGGTGTTATGTATTCTTGACACAGTGTTGAATGTTATGCTGGGTAAGACTCTTTAAAATCAGAATTCCAAACAAAGGAAACACTTTGGGATATTACCCAATACTCTCCATAGACCTACCCAACCCCAATTAGAAATAGCTTGGTTTTGGAAAGCATATGCATTGTTCATGCACTAATTGTTGATGCACATAATACAAACTTTCAAAAAAAATGCCTCACTTTGATCTGTGCATCTCTTTCATAGACATATCATGTAGGAAATTTTAATATAGAATATAATGATGCCAACTTGTTTTCACAAACTTATGTGAGGTTATTTTAAATAACTAATAGCCTTGATGATAAACTTCTAATCAGAGGCTTATATAGAATCTAGATTCTAGTGCAGGGGGCAGCAAACTTTTCTGTAAAGTGCCAGATAGTAAATATGTTAGGCTTTAGGGGGCATAGAGTCTCTGTCATAACAATGCAATTCTGCCATTGTAGGGTGGAAGCAGTCATAGATAATATGTAAATGAATTAGTGTGATTGGATTCCAAGAAAGCTTGATTTATAGAGATGAAAATTTGAAATTCATATCACTCATACTCATATTATTTCATATCACTCATATGACTCATAATATTCATATCCTTTTTCTTCTGAAATCTTAACCATTTAAAAACCTAAAAACCAGTTTGCTGCAGTTTCCCAACCTCCTTCTAAAGGAGTTTTATTTCCATGAAGCTTTTACTGAACTTCCCCAGAGGCATTATTAGCTCCCTCAATTCTGCTTAGCCACGTACTCCCTTCCTTGAAGTTTTTTCCATTCTCTGTGAGAAAACATGGCAGTTTCAATTTGAGATGCATAAGTAAACTTAAGTAAGTTGAGAATGTTCAACTGCATGTGTTTTTATAAGTTCATAGAATCATAGATTACTTGACCTGAAAAAATCCATTGGGATTATATAGTACACACACAGTACACATGGGGAAACTGAGGCTCAGAAGAACTTAATTTGAACAGAACCACATAGCCAGCAAATGGAATAGCCAGGATTATCAGCAGCCAGGCCCGCAAGCTCGGCCATGGATGTAAAAAAAATGGATGAATGCTTTCTGAGAGGGTGGTGTCACCTAGTTCGGGTGCAAGCACTGAGGAAAGGACCATCACCCTGGTTACATGTATTACTGAACGTACCCATGTTTTGGAAGATGGGATTTTAACTGTGGCATCTTTAAATGTCTGTGATAAAAAATAAATAAATAAAAATAAAATTCTAGAACACCTAGATCTAAAGGTTGGTTCCTTCATTTATTAGCTGGGTGAGTCTGAGCATGTGACTTTATGCCTCAGTTTCCTCCTCTGTCAACTGGGGGTAGTCAAATTACCAATTTCCTTTGGTTATAGTGATGGTTGAATTATTTACTATATTAAGTGTTTAGAAGGAGGCGAGGCACACCACAGCATTCTATGTCTTGTTGATGTTATTACTGTTATTTAAAATGTCCTTTCCTTTCAAACCAACATTTTGGCAGGGACCAAGCAAAACAAAGGAGTGTGTGTGCAGCCATCCTAGTTTCACCATTTTACCCCACTTGCGTCTACCTTTATCATAGAGTTGATGGTAGCACAGATAATTGTTAGAAAATGCTAATCATTACTGATTCCAAATTTTACATTAACTATAAAAGCCCATTTAAATAAGCAGTTCTATTGTATACACTTGTAAATGTCAAAATTGTGACTTGCACAAATTATAAATCACAGGACACAGCTGAAAACACTGCAATTGCTGTACAAATGTTGGATCCAGTGTCTGAAAAGGATGAATGGGTCCCTTGGCTGGGATGCTAGGAAGAAGGATACCAGGCCCGGGACAGCCTAAGGAGGGAGAGTGGGGATACAGGAGGGAATGACACACACAGGGACAGGGACAGAGAGGGCTGCTGCTCACTTAGTTCTGACCCCTTTCAAAGGTGGGAGGGGATAACACAGCTTAGGCCAATGCTATTGTCGAAATCATGATCCTAAAAACTAAGGGCCCTCACTGGTTTTCTCTTTCTACAAATAAAGTCCAAATACCTTGGCTGGCATTCAGGGCATTTCACAGATGTGTACTTATCTGCCCAGGGTTCATCTCTCTCTACTCCCCATCACACAAACTCTGACCCAGCCCACTCAGGACCTCATGTCAACATGGATCATACCATGATCCCTCATCTTGTCATGACTTTGCCCATCCTGTTCTTCTGCATGAAGTATTTTTCTCTTGGCCCTTCTCCACCTGTCAATGTCATAAGCATACTCCACATGCTGTCACCTCTGTGAGCACCTCCTCAATGCTCCAGGGAGTGTAACATACTTCTATGAGCCTTCTATTCTCTATGAAGATACTTTCTACATTGCTTTGTTGTTTAGCTGATAACACATAAAAGGCTATTCTTCATCCCTAATGGTAAGCCTACTGTATATTCTCAGTAAGTGGTTTCTCAATGGATGGATGGATGGATGGATGGTTAATTGGAAGGAAGGAAGGGAGGAAGACATTATTTTTTCTTCTTTAAAGGAGGTGTTATTAAAATAGCCATGTCTACTTAGGCATTTTAAAAAACTGATGGTGAGAACAAAATTTTACTGGGAGTAGGTGGGGACAAAATATATTAAACATTCGACAACAGAACTGTAAAAGAAAAAGTTTTGTCAATATGATGTGTTGGTGTGTAAAGATCTGTCTGCTTGTGAGTAAGGAGTGGAAGGTGATGTAAAAAATGAAAATGGATCCATTAGGGTTTTATTTTAATTTTTTTAAAATTCAGATGTTGTTCCATCATCTATTTGGTCTTTCTTAAGGGATACGCTCATTCTTCTCTCCGATTGATCAGCTCTGGGTACAGTAACTGGGTCAGTGGCAATGCTCTAGGGAATATGATAACTCATGCCAACGTCTAAGAGTATATTCTCCTAAAGACTCACAATAAAAACGTATTTATATTGACATCTCAAGGAGCAAGAAAGTGTCCAGATTTGATGGCACTAGAAGACCAAGGCCATTTTACATTTTCGAAATCCCATCGGAAGTTTGGCATAATTGAAATAGGATAAAGGAAAATGGAGGAAGGGAGATAACTGACCTGTCCGGGGATGGAAAATGTATTCTGCTCAGAGTTTCCAGGAGTATGCATGGCAGTGAGAGCAGTAGGCCAGGGATGGGTCATCTCCTGATGAGGAAAAACAAAGTAACGTTATTTGTGGGCGCTTAGACAATTAATCACCTGTTTGACAGTAAACATAGTAGACCCTTTATAAATACCAACTTAATGAGCCTAATTGTTTTCAGAGGAGCTCAAAGTCATTTGGCCCATTCCCCTGTTTCACAGTGATGCTGAAGCCTCTCCGCAATTCAAAGGGCCATCCAGCAGCCACTTGGCCATTGCCAGTGACAGGGAGCTCACTCCTGCTAGAAGCAGCCTGTCCCATGTTGAGACAGCCTGATCAGATTATCTTTCCTAGCTGTGAGCAAGACCCCTGTCTCCCGGGAGCTCCTGCCTATAGATCATACTTTGGAGCTTCACAGGACACATCTCCTCTTCTTTCGCGTGACAAGCCTTCGGCTGTTGAAAGGCAGCCATTCTATTCTCTGGCGTTGTCTTTCCTCCATGCTGAGACATGCGCACAGGCTTGTTCATTTGTTGGGAACGTTCAACTTGTCTTCTACGGCTTGACTTCTGTATTCTGTCACTATCTCAGGTGCTCCCGGGAGGGAGTCCTGATTGCCTAGGGCTCTTCTAACTCATGGTATCCTATTTGAGGTGTGATCTGCCAGCTGGGGGGCGGGGGACCAGCACTGTAACCACCCTCGTTCTGGATACTTTGATACTCATTTCTCTTGACATAGCCTCATAGGCAATGAGAAGGTTACACACATGCTATTGCTTTACCCATGCGAAGATGAGGCAGCTGAAAAGCATGCTTTGTCATTTGTGGAGAAGGTTACAATGGGATTGAGAGTTCTGTTCTGCCCAGCCATACATACACATGGTGTGTTTGTGAGTTCAAGTCTCAATGCAGGAAAAGCCCCGCAGGCTCTCTCCCACTCTCTGTTATCAGCAGGTGCACCTTCTCAGTGCTTTCAAGCACTTCGTTTGAAAGGAGGTGCTGTTTCAATCGTGCTTGAGTCTTAGGGCTTGTGGCCAACACGCATTACCTGAAGAGTGAGGATAATTAAATCACACGCTCAACATCCCAGCCCCAGAGAGATGACAGAATTGGTGAAGCAGGGCGGGGCCAGCATGTGTTTGGATTCATCAAACATTTTGGAATATAAACATTAAACAGAAAATCAGTGTAATGACGGAAGTACAGGAGCGCTTTGAGGAGGGGTAGAGGGCCTGACAGTCTATGAAAGGCCTTTTTAACAAGTCAGTTACATAATACTTCGCTCCAATCTTTCTGGGTAACATAATTAGTCATTTCAAAGGTAATATTAATAAGAACTCTCAGGTAGCACTAAAATATGGTTTTTTCTTCTTCTATAATTACCCAGTTCGAAAAGAGTCTTTGATGTACAAAGAGCTGTAATGCAAGGAGATACTTCACAGATTCATTCTCCATGGCACCACCAAAGCAGAATTTGTAAGTATGATTCAGACTAGCGCTGACACAGATTGGATGTTACCTAGCCCTATTTAAAAGGAGGCGGTAAGGACATTAAAAATGCATACAAGATTTTGAGGGGATGCTTAACCTACTTAAGAGAATACTTCCAAGTGTTTTTTAAGTTGTGCATTTGTATGCAGTTGACGATGCTCCTGACAAATGCCATTTTTTCATTTCATCAAAACTGGCCCAGGGCCGGCTGAGTGGCGCAATGGTTAAGAACTGGCTTGGGACGCCAGAGGGCCCCGGTTCAGATCCCACATATGAGGGCCAGTGACACTGCCCTTTACAGCTAAGACGGTGAACAACAGCTCAACCTGGAGCTGGGCTGCCGTGAGTCGCCGCCGGTAACGGCGTGGACTGCAGCCCCTGTGGCAGTGGGTTGCCATGGGCTACCGTGTGTAGCCAGCAGCCAGCGTGAGCGGCCAGCAGCCGCAGTGAGCGGCCGTCCAGAAGCTGGCGACTGATCTGCCTCACCTGGGAAGAGCGCAATGATGGTGCCAACTTGGGCCAGTGAAGCAATGTCCTCCACAACTAGACTGAAGAACAAAAGGACAGCAACTTGTCTGTTCCCCTTCCCCCAATTCCCCATCACTGTTCCCATCCCCCCAATTCCCCAATAAAAAAGAAACTGGCCCAAAGTAACTCTATGTGACAACAGTTTACAGCTGAATTCCAATTGCTCTGTGTCTTTAAAATACTCAGTGATTTCTTTCAAATTTCAGATTGTTTTTCACCCTGGTTAAGGCTGGTCTTCTCCAAAGTTACTCACATCATTTAAAAGGCGTAGATCCTATTTAGCCAGTCAGCCAAGGGGCAGTAAACGCCAACCTGGGATAGGCGTATAGTCTCTTTTTAGTGGCTACAGAGTAGGCCTCGATCAATGAGAGGCTCCGTTGTAACCCTTTTCACCACTGGCTTTCAACCTGTGTCTCTGGGTTGACTCAAAGGTGTTTCAGACACCTGATGAATGAACTCACTTCTCACAGCTGTACCTTCGCCCCCAGGTCTTCCGTATTTACTCTGGCAGAATCTGATTATCTTGAATTACCATCAGAGTGCACTGACCTGCTGACCAGTCCACACGGAACTGCATACACGTTTGCATGTTTAATTACAATTGATTCTCTGTATTTGAAAATGTGAGATTTCATGAAATGGCAAGCTTATTCCAGGGTACCATCGATGCATTTGATTAAGAACGGGAGGATGTGGTTGAACGGAATCTGATTCCCTGAAAGGATATCTTCGTCAAGGTCTATTGCAGCAAACTCTTTTACCTCTCAAAATAAGTTAGACCTGTAAAGTGCAGAAAGCTCACAGCAGGTTTTCCATTGTCATCCTTTTCATTCACACTTGAAGGATATTAATCTATTTTTATGTTCTTGCTATTTCCCGAGATAAGTATACCCATGCACTCTTATCCAACTACACTAATCCTTTAGCTGTCCATCAGGTAGGGATGAGCATGTGCTCCAAAGTATTGCCATAGCTTTTACAGCAGGCTCCAGTGCTGAGCACCTGTACTCAACATCAAGCATCACTTTTCCATTAACAACTATACACACACGCATGCGTGCATACTTGGTCTAAAACTCCATCTCTGGGCATCTTTGATCCTCCCCAACAGAAGAACAAAGCAGGAATCCATATCCCCACTGGGAAGTGAAGGTCTAGGAGGCTCCAAGACATGGGGACACTTACACACATGCTCACTTTAGTCACAAGTGAATGCTGGTGACCGGTTCCAAAATACACACTCCTTCTGCTATATCATGTGGGACTCCCCTTTGTAAGGTTGACTACCACGGTTAACGGAGAAAGGCCTAAGTAAGTAATGATGTTTTATGTTTCAGGATTTGGACAAAGAATAGGTTTCATGATCAATAGAGCATTCTACGGAATTTATAACAATTGGGGCAGGCACTTACATTAATGTGATTATAGTGAAATTCAGAAAAATCAGAAAGGGCCCATTTTCCACCAACAATTATTTTCCAGCCATATTACTCATACTTTGGCTCATGGCTAAGACGTTAGTGAATCCAAAACAAATTGTGAGTGGTGCCACATTGCCTGACTTAGAAACAGAAACTGGGTACCCCTCACACTGAGGGGCAGAACACACTCTGAATTCCATTATCTGCTAATCTCAAATGCATCCCATACTCACTAACACAGAGCTATCTGAATGGCTTTTGTTTCAAGTAACTCGTATGTTTTCCCAAACCTTGTCTTCTTCAAGTTTGTATCTCCAGTGCCTTGTACATAGTAACTGGTTAATATGAGATATTTTTAGTCTCTGAAGTTTCTATGTGTGAAATAATAATAATAATAATAATAAATAATACCAATATTTACCAAGTGATAACAGTCTTCTTGTACCACGGACTAAAGAGGCAGGGATTATTTAGCATGTTACACGTTTGACAGATGAGGAAATAGACACAAGGAGGTTAAGTGACTTGTCCAAGGCCACAGTTAGCAAGTGGCAGAGTCTCTTTTGTGGATTTCCTGCATTTTGTTCTACTAACCTGTATTGAATAACCATGATATACCAGTCACTAGGATCTAGAAAGGATAAAAGGTAAAGTTCCTTCTGATGGAGAACTCACTCTGCTTGACATGCTAACCATCTCGAGAGGGCAATATGCAAGGGTGTCAGGAAGGAATTCTTCGTGCAAGGCATTTGAGAAAGGCTTCACACCAGAGGCGAGAGGAGCAGTGCGTGTGCATGTATGTGTGTGTGTCCGTGTGTGTGGGTACTCCTTTCAGAGGCCAATATTATACCTGACATATAGTAGATGTTCAAACAACATATGTTTAGGTTAAATAACATATCATAACATAAATGCAGAGGGTGCCAAAAATGTATACACATTTTAAGAAAGGAAAAATCTGTATTATAATTGTAATACTCAATATATACCGATAACAAAAGATGAATACAAGTCACGTTTGACTTCTGCAACTTACACATTGCTACTGTAATTCAATTCAACTTTGAAAAGGAATACATTGATAACATTTTTAAAAATGTGTATACATTTTTTGGCACCCCCGGTATTAAGGTCCTTACTTCAAAGAATTCAAAGAGAAGAGATGATTACAGCGATTTTTCAAATAACCATCTTTACGACTATAAATGGTGGTAGTATCTCACATATTGCACTGCTATTGCTGTTGTTGTTGTTAGAGTCAGAGGGATTCCCGAAAGACCCTTGGACTAAGAATAAGGAGCACTTAACTCATGTCTGAGTTCCGCGAAAAGCTACCTGAGTGATCCCGGTCAAGTGGCTTGCCCTCTCTGAGCCACAGTTTTCCTACCTGTGGTATGTGGGCTTTGGTTCAGATGGCCTCTAGGGGTTCTCTCACCTGTCAATATTGCTAATCTCTGCTTCTACCTGTTCTGCCTACCTCTGCAGGCCTGCCACAGGAGAAAGTAAGCTAATGCATGTGCAAAGTTTTGGAAACTGTATAGTGTGGGATACATACAAAACTTGTGGCTACAAGTCCCCTACGTGCATGGTCAGCACTGCCAGCATGAGCCTGTGTGCATCTGCTTAGCCAACACATGCCTTAGGTTCTGTCTAGGGCTCATGACAAAGGGGCTCGGTACCTTTCCCCCTTCTGTCAGCTGAGATGCCAAGAATGTAATAACCACAATTTCGGAAGTATGTATTTACACATTCCTGTGAATAATAAGTAGGGACAGCTGAGTGGTTTCAGAATACAAATATGATTAAATGGAAGGAGAATACACCCACCACATGAACAGGTTAGAGTGTATTTTTGTGGAGACTTAAAATGACTCCCAAGTCATGGTAACTGACCTCGGTGTCTGACTTCATTTGGGGGAGGGGGTTACTTTTCTTTTCCTTTATTTTTTCTTCCAGGAAACATACTACCAAATAGTACTGTAATAGGAAAGTAAATATCTACAGTGGGCAGTCTTATGTACCACCATGGCCTAAGGATGCAGGAACATCAGTACTCTCCCTTCTCCAAAACTAATTTCAACCAGAAAATATTAAGTCCACTTGCCCCATTTATGCAAATGAGGTGTGCTCATTAGACAGTCAAATCTGCTTCTTTAGCTAAAGGGCCCTTTCTCATCTAGAGCAAAACCACGTGTGTGAGGGGGGAGATGCAGTAAGAACTTACCACAAAATCTTATTTGTTTGAATAAACGATTTAGAAATTTGGTATCCATTGACCCTCTCTGAAGAGCCAGAAATGGGTGAGGGCGGAGGATTTAGGCACTGGGGCTGTGAAGGAATAAGGGACAAGAGCCCTTGGGGTTTCCAGCAGGGGTTGCCCAGAGATTCGGGCCTCAGGAGAGCAGCAGCCAAATCATTCCTCAGCCCTCCATCCACCATGGCTTGCTAACTGGCCTGTAGGAAGCTCTGCTCCTCCCTGATAGGAGAGGGAAGCCAGGCAGGGGTATTAGCACTGTTATCTGCAGCACCAATGCGGCTGTTAAATAGGAAACAGACGACAGAAGCTAGAGCAGGACGAGTCGAGAAGTCACCTTCGCTGGCTGTGGTCTGCACGGGCTGCCACTCACAGTGTGGTATACCAGAATGCAGCCTCGCTGCTCTGCAGTCCCTGCAGAAACGTGCAGCTACCTCCTTCTCCTGGTAGGCCTCCCTCAGGCAGGCCCTGGGAGGACCAGGGCTGAAGGACTGAGCCCTTTGGCCAGGGTCAGGGAGCTTGGCCGTTCCATATGAAATTCCCCATACAAGCAAGCAGGGCACATGGGAAGAGCTACTGGTCTCTCTCTCCCTTCCAAGCCCTCTCAGGATAGACATGGCATTTCCCAGAATGCTTTGCCCTAAAGATGCTCATACAAAATGTGCTATCTACTTTGAGCTCCGGGGGCCTTTTTTAACCCTGGCCAGACCACAGTCTAGAACATTGATACCACTTTGGAATTGAGATCCTAGTGAGCAGACTGGGAAACTGCCATAGACATTATATATCTTGGCTTCAGTAAGACATTTACCAAGCCTCACATATAAGCCTCTTAAGCTAAGGATGGAGATGTGTGAGGTGCATTATCATGCACTGAGTTAGATTTACAGTGTAGTTGAATAAGCCTACACAAATTGCTGAGTAAACAGGTCAACCTAGAAGGCAGTCTCTAGAGGCATGCCATAGGGCTCTGTCATTTGCAGTCCTTCCTTGTTTAGCCATTTTAATAATAATAATAATGATAATATAATTTACTTTTTATTGGGCTCTTTGAAGGAAATGCTTTCAGAAACATTAACTCATTCAATCAGTAACTTAAGAACATATAGAATGTCTGCTTATCAAAAGTGCAGGTGAGTAAACTATGAGTAATCAAAATTAAGACAAAACTGGCCTGAAACCAATAAGATGAATTTTAACAGAGGTCCATGAAAACTGCAATTATGTTCCACCAACCAAGTGTAAAATTGCAGAGCGAAGAAGATCCCCTGAGTTAGTGTAATTCATGGACTAAAACTCACAAGGATTTCTGCTGACCCCCAAGCAAATCGGAGGGGGTTTGGCAGCCCAAAGAACCGAGGCCAACTCAGGAGATACTAAGGTAAGTATGATGCTCAGAATGTGGAAGACAATAGTTGATTGTACAATAGTGCATTGTGTGGGACAGACCGCATCTGAAATGCTGTGGCATCCTGGATGCCCATTTCAGCAGAGGCATTGGAACACTGAAGTCTCTTAAGTGGGGCAGATATTAACTGGAAGAGCTTCGAAAGCTCAGCACATGGGGCTAGGAAGTAGAGATTGGTAGTTACAAAACAGTCATGGGGATGTGAAATACAGCATAGGAAATATACAGTTAATACTATTGGGAAAACTATGTATAATCCCAGATGGGTACTAGACATATCGGGGGGATCGCTTCATAAATTATATAAATGCCTAACCCCACTACACTGTATACCTTAAAATAATATAAAACAATGCTGAATGTCAACTATAATTAGAATATGTATATAGTCACAGGGATGTATACTACAGCATAGGGAATATAGTGAATGGTATTGTAATAGCTATGTACAGTGTCAGATGGATAGTGGACTTGTTGGGGTGATCACTTTGTGAGGGTTGTAAATGTCTAATCACTATGTTGCTTTATACACATGAAACTGATAATAAAAAAGTAAAATAAGTTAATATATATTTTTAAATTTCATTTCTTTTAATTTTTTTTAAGCTGAGCCATCCTGCCACCTGTTGGCAGCTCAGCGGCTGCTCAGCTCGGGTCAGGAATCGAACCGCTGTTGCTCAGAGCTCTCACTCTTGAGTGAGCTCTTAACCAACTGAACCACTCAGCCTGCCCAGTTAATATATTTTTAAAAGAACAGGAAAAATTTAGTCTACAGAAAAGGGAGACTGAGGGAAGGTCTGAGAGGTACATTCAAATACTGGAAGGGCTCCCATATAGAAGTGATCTAGGACATGCTTTGTGGACCAAAAGGTTAGGACTCGCCCTCTTGGTTAGGGGCGGGACCAATTTATGAGGGGATCAATTTTAGCTTGAACTCAGAAAGAAGTTCAATCATATGAGCTTTCCTACTGTGGAGCCTTCTGCTTTTGAAGATAGTAAGCAGATGGCCCCTGCCTAGGGTCCCAGAAAAGGGATTCCTAGAAAGGTCAGGGAGGGGGAGTTGTGGACAAACTACACTGCCTATCATAATCATATGATCATATTCTTTATCTCTGTAAAGTCAATGACATTTATGAGAAGACGCAAAACTAAATCTGGTGCAGCAGGTTTTTGGTTTTTATTTTTGTTTTTGTTTTTGTTTTTTTTACATGACATATAGACATGGCTAACCAAATTGGCCAAGGAAATTGACCATACTCCCAGGGACGGTGGGAGGAGTCTGCTGTTGCACAGAGACATCTAACAGCCCAATTTGTCTGATTGTTTGCTCAGCTCTTAGAAGGGCCAACAACAGTGGAACCACAGACTTTCCTGGGCTTGATCACTCACACTCCTGCCAAGCCCTCTCTTGTGGTCAAAACCCCATTCTGTTCAATTAAATGAATATTCTTCTATTTGGAATGCTCTTAAGACAGTCTCCTGAGATTGCATCTCTGATAGCTATGCAAGTGCTGGTAGAGAAAAAGTATAAAATCAACTGTTACATTACATACAACTTCCCAACAATGGGCCAACACAAAATGCAATCCGCCACACACACACAAAAAGCTAAATCTTTTCAAAGTGCCTAACACTAAGCTATGATTTCATCGACGTAGTATAAAAATCCTGGCAATGTTTCTTCAAATAAATAATTGACTGCTTTATTCAAAACTCTGTAGTGCTGGCGGTTGTTTCAGGGGATCTGGAAATTTTCTCCATCAGCCCCAAGACTGTACATGCAAAAGTCCAGCTCACACTGGCCGCCTTTATTCTGGTAGCCCCCAAACCAGGGGTCCACTGTAAAAGGGCCTAATTCTAATTTACAACCAGGAAGCATTGTGATCAGTGACTCCCCAGCTTTATCATGTGCTCGTTCGGTCACAATCCATTTTCTTGCCATTTCCAGATGCAATCAATTCCATTGCATCCACTGAATGTAATGGCGGGTGGCGGGTGTATGGTCGTGGGTAAGGCCTAGCCATGCAACTTCTTCTGAATGAGTTACTCCTCGGGCACCCTACACTCAGACACTGCAATGAAACATCTCCAAAGGCAGCAACAGGGGGACAGACCACCATAGCAACATGCTGGGCAGCATTCAACCAGACCCACTGAGTTCTGCATACATTCAGCAGCACCAATCTGAGGCCACAGCCCATCTACCTGATGGGGTTTGACTCCCCAGCAGATGATTACCTTGTACATTTCAATCCTTATCAGGACTGTTGTCTCAATTAGTCACACCAATCAGAACAGAAGGCTGGTCACCCCACTAGGAAGTGTTGTTAGGCCGAAATTAGCACAAGTTCAAAGGTAAGGAATCTAAGAACTGGTCATCGATGTTTCCAAAGATCAGGAACAAAAAGGGAACCTCGGTAGAGGGCTTCTGCTCCGTGGTCCAGTTCAGGCACTAGAAGATTCTGAGGTTTCCCAAAGGCTGTTTTTCATTTTTCTAACCCATGAACTTGTTGCCTTCCCTCAAAACTGATTTTGACACCATTACTCTTTTCAAAAATGATTTTAACTTTTCTGTGGAGTTTCGAGTGCTTCTGTTTCAAATTATTTTGACATCAACTATATCCAAATGACCATCGTTTAAAATACACTGGCTTGAAACAATTCCCCAGGTTTTCATAATATTATAGCCATGTTGTTGTTTTGTTTTCTTTCAGAGCCACTTTATTGGATGGAGTGGCATGTTATATCCTCATAGCATGAGATATTTCTTTACGGTTCACCTCCAATTACTCTTTTAGCTCCAGGTCAGCTAAACTAAATTAATAAAACTTGCACACCTTCATTGGCTTCTCCCCTAGCACCATTTTTAATGATCTACATTTAATCTCATTAATTCAAAAACATTTATTGAGTGTCCAATCTGCGCAAGACATCTAAGAGTAGGCTGGACCAGGTTCAGGCAGAGAGTGCGGCTGGGCTCTAAGTAGCTGGAGTACTCATAATTGGACTGGGTGTAAGATAATGACAATTATTAGTTACCACTGAAACGGAGAACTAAAATACACCTGCTAGAGTTGTTTCGTTTTTCTTGTTTTAAGTAACATGTAATTTGTTATCCTGTTCCAGAAACTTCCAAAGGGACTTATCAATCTCACATTGCTGGACAGAGACACAGCGTACATGCAGCAACACAGCAGTCATTTAGAAACCAGCTTATGCTGTGAGTGAAAGGCACTAGAGAATGACAACTCGAGTTGGAGGGAGGCAGCACGATCCATTTCTGGCAATCCGCAGTCTAAGCCTTTTCAAAGACTTACACAAGGCGCTAGTATTCCATTTCTAAGGGCTGCTGTAGCTTCTCTAACATGCTAGCTTTCATGTAGTTTACACTTCTCACATTAAGAAAAATGGTAATGAGGAGTTTATGGCAACTGCTTTTAGAAGGAACAAAGGCTCAATTGCTGAGGAAAAAAGAAGTAATATCTATTTTCACGGAAAGAGGCCTCCAGTGAACAACTTGGCTGTAACTTTGCTCTCTCATTATTTCTGAGCTCAGTAAAAATAAGGCACCAGGCCACGAAAACAGCTGAAACTCTGGCCAATATGATTTGCATGGACTTGTCTTTCCTCTGAAACAGCTATTTCAGTCTTACAGTCATACAATCACAGCGCCAAGGGGATGAAAAGAGAACTGGTTTGTCCCAGTCACGTGAAATTAACTAACAAATCGATCACAAGATGTCAATCGAACTACTGAACACCAGCCTCCCTCCAATAAAAATAAAAATAAACCAACAGAGGCATCAAACTTTTTGCAGTAGCCTGAATTTAACAACATCAAAACCAAAACCACAACTAAGCTCCAGGGAAGCTGATTCAGAAAAGACCCCTCCAAATATTCTTTTTTTTAAAGTACATTTATTGGCATGACACTGGTTAGTAAAATTACATAGGTTTTAAGTGTACAATTCTATAACACATCATCTATATATTGCATTGTGTGCTCACCACCCAGAGTCAGTTCTCCTTCCATCACCATATATTAGACCCCCTTTACCCTCTGCTACCATCCCCCTCCCCCCTTACCCTCTGGTAACCACTAAACTGTTGTCTGTGTCTATGAGTTTTTGTTTCTTTATTTGTTTGCTTCCAAATATTCTATGCCCCCAAGAGGCGGAGTATTCCTGAATGCCTGGACAGTTGCTCCTCTCTCCAGATTAGTTTGTTTTTTTCCCTACAATTACTTCAAATAATGGGAAGTAAATAGCTTCTTTATTCCATATCAAGAGTAGCAAAGAATTGGCACAAATGAAAGCCATGTCATTTTCTAAAGGGATGTCTGACTAGTGGAGTAAGAGAATATTCTCAATTCAATATGAACACTCAAGGGGGAAGGCGGTGTGGCGATAAAGCTTCAATCCTGTGTTAAAATCAGCAAGGCAGGTCCTTGTCTACCTTGGTGAAAACAGCCACTTGCCAAACAGTGTAAGCTAGGAATAACCACTGATATGACACGTCTATGGAAATCCTATCACGGAGGTATTATATATGCTAAATATTTGCTAAACAGAAATCCAATCTGATTCTTGTATTTCACCATCTGGCTTTTTTTTAAAATAAAAAGGCAATAATTGCACTTGAGTCTATTATCAAAGTGTCTTTTACTAAGAGTTTCCCATGGATATCTTTGAGGCACACACACCTGTCCTCTAAAGCATTTGCTACCCTGAGAAAGGGATGACTTTCAGCTGCTCCCCACCCTAAGCTCCCCTAATAACCCAGTGGGAATTCAATGCCCATGGATGTCTCAAAATCCTTTTTAAACCCTATCAATAATGTTGTAAGTATTTTGTAGGGTGTCAGATGGGAAAATGTCTCGTAAGGGAGATCACTTCATGGACGGTGTAGATGCCTGACCACTACGCTGTACACCTGGAGCTGAAGCTGAATAATATTGTATGTCAACTATAAATTTTATATTATATATATATATATATATATATATATATTATAGTCACAGGATATGGAGTATAGCATAGGGAATAGAGTCAATGAAATTGTAACAGCTATATATGATGTCAGAGGGGTAGTAGATTGGGGGTGGGCAGTTATCACTTGGTGCGGGGTGAAATGTGTAACTATTACATTGTTTTGTACACCTGAAACTAATAAAAAATGCAACCAAAAAACATATCTGTCTTTAGCCTATGCCATCTCTTGGGGTAACCACCACAATATACTTACTCCCTGTTATAAATTTAATAAAGCACCAAAGCAATGATTGACAGAGAACAATGATAAACGCATTGCTGGACAGGTTCTAGTAAGCAAACATCACATTGGGCTTGAGGTAAACAGCACACGGTGAACTCTCCCCCATAACCTGCCTCTCTCAGGCCTGGGCTTCTGACGTGCAAATCTTGTCCAAAAGTCAATTGTCACCTAGTGGTTTCATACTAGGCTCTAGTCACATCTTTCCTCCCAGTACAACAGCCCACTGCCCCTCCCTTCACCGGCTGTTGCTCATCTAGTCTCTCCTTCATTTCTTTGAAAAAGAAAGGAAATGTGCAAAGTCATTTTAAAAAATCCTTGTCAGCATTTTGTGAGCTACCCACAGAGACTGTTATACAGCTGACAGAAATCAACATGGCAGGGTCTCTGGGCTAATTAAACAAATGTGACATTTTGAAAAGCTGAAAAGTGCCTTATGAACCACAGAGTGGTCAAAAACGAAAAAGAAAAAAGAAAGCCATACACTGTAGTAATGACATGACAGGGGCTTACGTTTTTAATAATTAAGAAAATCATAGCAGGAGCAATTTAAACTTCCCAGCTAAACCAGGCTGGGAGTCTTTGAAGGGTTGAAACATGGAATTCAAAGCCACACTTTGAAAGATATTTGGAATGGCTGAGCAACAATAAGAGTCCCAATAAAATCCAACAGAAGCTTGTATGTACAAGGTCTGATAATTAAGTTTGTGAATTCATCCTAGAAAAAGTGCCACATACCTCATTGCTGACTATCACTATGGTCACCTTCGAAGTACTTCCCTTGGGAAGCTATGCACCGATGCCAGCACCTAGTCCACCCTTCAGAGCAATTTTGGAGCTCTTTCTGGAATGGCCATCAGAACTTACACTTGATGTCCTGAATGTCATCAAAATACCTTCCTTTCAATATTTCCTTTATCTTCGGGTAAAGAAAGAAGTCATTGGGGGCCAGATCAGGTGAGTAGGGAGGGTGTTCCAATACAGCTATTCGTTTCCTGGCTAAAAACTCCCTCACAGACAGTGACGTGTGAGCTGGTGCATTGTCGTGATGCAAGAGCCATGAATTGTTGGCGAAAAGTCCAGGTCGTCTCACTTTTTCATGCAGCCTTTTCAGCACTTCCGAATAGTAAACTTGGTTAGCTGTTTGTCCAGTTGATACAAATTCATAATGAATAATCCCTCTGATATAAAAAATGGTTAGCCACATCATTGCAACAAGTTTGTGAACTTAATTGTCACACCTCGTATTTAGGGGTTAGAATTCACTGACTGTTTCATTTCATTTACGTGACCCTATTTCATCCACTTGAGATTCCAGGGAAGCAGTTTTTCTTATTCTCATTTCACAGATCAAATACCTGAGTCTCCAAGAAGAGCACCCACCCACCGGCCAAAGTCATGCAGCCAGCCTGTGGCAGATCAAGGACTTCAGCCACCAGCATGCTTCATAAGGATGGGCGCTGTACAGGGAGCACTGCCCAACACACAGCAGGAACCAGGCTGTCTCACCTTTCTGTACGCCAACCATATTTCACTTGGGTGGTTTCAGGAGCTACTTTATAATCAGTTTGAAGCCACGGCCCTTACTAATGCCACTTTCTCAATTCATTGCCATGTGTATGAGTCACACAACCTGGATGGAAAATCCAAGACGATAAGCCCGCCTCTCAAGAAAGGGCTCGATTTATTAAACGTGCCTTGTCATCACAATACAGTCCAATGAACGGCTGTTCACAGGACTCAGACCATTTTGAGGTTAATAACCCAGGCCTCAGGTGTCTTATGCTAGTACAAGATCTAGGACTGGGTGAGCAACCCCCTAGGAAGTCCTCGTCACCTCAAGTCTCCGGAACTGTCCAAGTGCTACTTGAGCTTTTTCCTTAAATGATGCATCTTAGAGGGTAGGAAAGGGAGAGTGAAAGACAGGGAGGGGAGGAAGGGTATGAGGGATAGGAATCAAGTTCTGGGTTTGTATAGTACCAGTTTTTCTGGAAAGGACCCTTCCAGGGTCTCATGTACCCTGTACCTCTCAGAGCCTGAGGATGAAGGCGTGATCACTCCGAATGCACTCAGGGAAGGGAACTTGCCCAAGGCCAGGACTGGGGGCAGTACTTCCCTGCACTTCCCACCAAGCTAGGTGTATGTCTTCAATTTCTCTCCTCTCCTGTGTGGGAACATTCACTTTATCACTTTTAACCTACTCTGTCTGATTTTTAGTTCTTTTTTTAATCTAGTAGGTGCTGCTGCTGAGAGCTAGAGTCGCATTTGACCAATACACTCTACAGAAGCCTCAGGATGAAAATAAATTCTTCAGATATACTCTGAACATGGTCAAGGGTACATAGTCAAGAGCATAAAACTACTGGGTTGTCAGAAAAGTCATGATGCATTTTTGCAACGAAAAACAGAAAAAATACTTCATGACTTTTCCGACAACCCAATATATTTGGTTTTATTCGATGCTAAGATTCAGAATGAAGACCTAGAGTGGATCTTAAGACATAATCTAGGGGCAATCCCGTTCACTAGAACTTTCCACAGTGATCTAAATATTGTATTTTGTACTGTCCAATGACTGCTACTGGCAACATGTGGCTACTGAGCACCTGAAGTGTGCCTAATGGGCCGAGGAACTGAACTTTATTAAAGTTTAATTGATTTAAAATGAAATAACCAGCCTCATGGGGCTATGGTTACTGTATTGGACAGTGCAAACTAGCCCACACTTCAATTTTACAGATGGAAAACCTGGAGCACATAGTAATAGTTAAGGGACTCGCTGAGGGTCACACAATAAGGTAGTGGAAGGGATGGGTCACAAAATAAGGTAGTTTTGAGGCCCCTTGATGCCCAGACTGGTGTCACTGACATACTGCTTTCCTCTTAATCCCAGTTTTCCCAAACGCCGGTGCTGTGAGTCCTTTGGTCTGTAACAGGCCAGGCTCTGAAAATATGGGGGCAGAGCTTCCAGATCAGACAACCATTCACTACTGTATCATAAGAACTGGGTGTGCGATGCTGTGCTGTGGGCTCCTGGGTTAAAGAACAGGAAAGAGGCTGCAATGTTTGAGGGTGGACAAGCTCATCGGGTTTCTTCCAGTCTCAACATGTCCTGAGAAGATGGAAGGGAACTGAACACAAAGCTATCCCAAGCCCAGGCAGCCGGGATGCCTTAGTCTGCCTTTGTTTTAGATGGACCTTAATTTTTTTCTTTTGTGATTTGGCAATTTCTAATTAACATTGCCAGGGGAGAGCTGGATGAGTCTGTGCAGGTAGCACGGTCATCCCAGGAATGGAGGACTGTGGGGGAATGCTCTGTTTTGACACAAACTTTCCTGCAAGGCTGAGAGTGTTTAATGAAACAACATACAGGCTTTGAGCCACAAAAAATTCTAGAAAGTTCACTCTGCAGGAAGGAGCACATCTCATGGAAGCTTTGTTCTTGTGACCACGATGATACTAAGCAGAGTGAATAGGACCAAATCGGCCCCTTTAACATTAGCTGGGAGATTCGAATGGTCTCTCCTCTCTCCAATTATAGTAGCATATGGGGCCCCAGTTTTGCCTTTAATCAATGCCTTGTTTAAAGTGATAATGCCAACATTATTGTCCTTTGAGGAACAATATTAAAAATAGGCTAGAGCAAAGATATTAAATAATAATTGGCAATGGAAAAACAGCACAAAAAGTGGTGCTAAATATATTATTTGGAGAAATAAGAAATGGAGTCATTATAATGCCTAATATTTGTACAACTATTCTATGCACTACGCACTATTATCTGCTTATTAACTTACAATATCTTCATGGAAAAACAAATCATTGTTTTACCATGAGTGGAAATAACACTGTAAAGTCATTTTCTTGAACCATTCCTCTACAAATTTAAGGCATGCAACAAATACAATGCACCTACTTCATGCACTTTTTATACACCTACATTTGTCATGTGTGTGTGTGTGTGTGTGTGTGTGTGTGTGTGTGTGTGTGTGGCTTCTAGGCTGGCACAAAGGGCCACAGAGATGAGCCTGACACAGATTCTGCTTTGAGACAGCTCCCCCTGACACACAGAGGTGACAAGCGTAGATGTACAAAAAGCACTAAGGGGACCCAGAAGGAAAGACATTTGTTTCATTTGAACAGCATCAGGGCTTCAGAGAAGATGTGATCGCTGTGTTGGCTCTTACAGGTATGAACAGGAGTCCTCCAGCCGGATAAGAGTGGGTGGGGTTCCAAGCAGAGGGAGGAGCCAACATACAGAGGTAGGGCTGGGGTACGGGGGGGGGGAATGGCATATTTGAGGAAGGGAAAGGAGCCTGGTAGAGGATGGAGAAAAGGCCACATGACAGGGAAAAGTGGACAGACATAAGGTAGGCACCAGTGACAGCATACAGGAAGGGCCTTGCCTGCCAAGATAAGGATTTTGGAGTTTATCCTCCAGGAGCTGGGGAAACACAGTACTTCTGCTTGAATATCTTTGGTGACAGAGACCTTACCTCCCTTCTATCCTTAGACCCACCTGTTAGAACAGGGGAGAGAGGAAGGATTCAATCTTCACTGAGTGTTCCAAACACTGTTCTAGGGGCTTCACATCCATAAGCTCACTCACTCCTCCCACTAATCCAGAAAATTAGGCAGTATTATCCCAATGGTGTAAATGAGATCCAGGTTGGCTAAGTTACTCAAGGATGTTCAGCAGGTAAGAAGAGCCAAGCTCTACTTCCTTGATGAGGATGTCTCCCTAGAACATTCTTTTTTTTATTGCTCAAATGCTTATCCCCCTGTAACTGGCGCTCGGGGGTTGAGTTCCACCCTTTGAGGCCACCTAGCCTAAATCCAGCTTCTGAGACTCACTTCTGCATGGGAAGTCCTTTGAGCAGTCATGGGCTGCCCCCTCTTCCAGTTCGATTTTCTTCTGCTTCGCCTATCTCTTCAGCCATTCTGATTTTAAATCTACTCACTATCCTGCTTATTCTTTGCTAAATGCATTTCAGTGCAGCAGCACCCCTCTTAAAAGTTTTTATGAAAGTAATGTAAATTACAAAAATTGACAAAATTTAGAAAAGAAAAACACCTCACCCATAATCCTGTCACTCTAATAAAATAAAAACTATTATTCCAAAGTGTTTTTTTTCTTTAGGTTCTCTTTTATTCATATATTACACAGCTATAAAATTCAATACATAAATTATTATATTC
>NW_017731564.1:2032394-2104391 GCF_001890085.2 Hipposideros armiger | reverse complement strand
ATTTCCCCCAAAATGTCATGATAGATTATCAACGTCCCTCTAAAAACAGAGTGGCCAACCTAAATAAATGGAGAGGCACACCACGTTCATGAATTGAAAGACACAAGGTAAAGATGTCAATTTCCCCCAAATTAATCTATTGATATAATGTTATACTAACCAGCATTCAAGCAGGATTCTTTGTAAATATAGAAAATAAGTTCCTATGGAATGGAAAGGGAACTAGAATAGCCAAACTATGTTAGGAAAAAAAAAGTTTGAAGATTCACATTATCTTATTTTAAGACATACTGTAAAGGTACAGTATTCAAGACATTATTGTACTGGTGAAAGGCCAGGGACATGGACCAATGTAATAAACTACAGAGTGCAGAAACACCCTCATAAACAAGGTCAATCTACTTTTTTGCAAACATGCAAAATCAATTGCAATGAGAAAGGTACTCTTTTCAACAAATGGCATGAGAACACAATGAACACAAGAAGCTTCAACCTACACCTCACACCATATACCAACATTAATCCAAAACAGATCAAAGACCTAAATGTAAAAAATACATTAATCTCTTAGAACCAAACATGGGAGAAAATTTGTATGACCTTGGGTTAGATAGCAAGTTCTTAGACTTGACACTTTTGATCACACTTTGGTCACACGTCTGTCACAATCCATAAAGGAAAAAAATAATAATTTTGACTTAATCCAATTAAGAACTTTTAGTTCTTAGAAAAACACCATCAAGGAAATGAAAAGACAAGCCACAGTCTAGGAGAAAACGTATATCCAGAATATATAAAGAACTCTCAAAATTCAACCATAAGGTAACAACAAACCTGATTTTTAAAATGGGCAAAAGATTTCAACAAACACTTCATCAAAAAAGATATACACAATGCAATATATAGATGATGCATTATAGAACTGTATGCTTGAAACCTATGTAATTTTACTAACCAATGTCACCCCAATGAATTTAATTAAAAAAGAAGACATACAAAAATGAAAATAAGCACATAAGATGCTCATTACCATTAGTCATTTGGGAAATGCAATTTAAAACCACAATCATACACCATTACAAATCTATTAGAAAGGATGAAATTAAAAAAAAAATAGCAATAAGATCAAATGTTGGCAAGGATGCTGAACAACTGGATCTTTCGTATATTGCTGGTGTGAATGAAAAATGGTACAACCACTCTGGAAAACAGTTCAGCATGTTTTTTAATAAAGTTAAATATATACTAACCATATGACCTAGCAATCCCACTCCTAGATATATACCCAAGAAAAATGAAAACATACGTGTACACAAAAATCTGTACATAATTATTAATAGCAACATTATTCACAATCACCCCAAACTAGAAATAACCCAAGTGTCCTTCAGTGGGTGACTGGATAAACAAACTGTGGCACATCCATGTCATGGAATGCTACTCAGGAACAGAGAGAATGAATAATTGATACATGTAACAGCTTGAGTGAATTTCAAAGGCATATGCTGAGTGAAAGAATCACTATGGAAAGATTACATACTGTATGGTTTTCATATAATATTCTGGAACACACAATGCTGTAGGGACAAAGAACAGATCAGCGTTTGCTAGGGGTTGGGGAGTGGAGTGGAGAGTCTGACTGCAAAACGGTAATGTGAGGAATTTTTTGGGGAGACATTAGAATTGTTTTATATTCTGTTAAAGGTGGTGATTATAGGAATCTCTACATATTTTAAAACTCATAGGGCTGTAACAAAAAAAAAAGGTACATCTTACTGAATATAATTTTTTTAATGGGCTGGCCAGAAATCAATACCACATGCCAAGTGTGGTCTGAGTCGAACAGAACAGAGGAAATCTATCCCCTTATCAGTTCTAGGTCAGAGGTTAGCAAACTACTGCTCAAAGGCCAGATCTGGCCCACTGACTGTTTTGTCAATAAAGTTTTATTGGAACACAGTCACAAGCATTCTTTTGCATAGTGTTTATGAATGCTTTCATGCTAAAACAAAGTTGAGTAGTTGAGACAGAGACCATATGGCCTTAAAAAACCAAATAATATTCACAATCTGGCCTTTTAAAAGTTTGCAGATCCCTGCTCTAGATATTTGTGTTCTATTAATACCGTTTGGGGAAGTGAGATATGTTTCCGTTAAAGTTTTTGTCTGCTGTAAACATTAGTGGACTCAAGCTCATTACCATATAGTCTACATTCCTATGAAACTTCATTTTATTAGATTTGGTCCATCTGGTAAGCTGTTTTCCTGATTCGGACAGGGGGTATTAGCAATCTCCCCTAGCTTCATTGTTATCTATTGGGTCAGGGGCTGAGCCCTACAGAAATCACTTGAAACCTTAAAACCTACTCCTTCAGGGCATAATCCAGGGTTATTCTGAGAGACAACTGTGGTAACTGCTGGAAGACTGAGTTAGGTCAAACAAACCAACCAACCAACAAACAAAACTACTCCTTCAGCTCTATGTCCTTGCTGAAAAGAAGATGCTTAACACCATGGACTCTGAGGCCAGATAGCCAGGGTTGAGACCTTGGCTCTGTCACACTAGTTGTTGAACTTGGAAAGTTACTTAAGCTCAAAGTATTTCCATTTCATTCTCTGTATCAGGGATGATAATAGTACTTGCTTTCTGGCATTGGTATGCTGATTATATAAGTTATTATATGGGAAGTCCTTAGAACAGTGTCAGGTACAAAAAAGCTGCTCTGCAACTATAATATTTAGTACTATTAGAGTTTACATTCAATTCAGGCCAACCTAAGCTCCAGTCCTGATTCATCTACTTAGTAGCTGCATGGTTATATGACTTGGGGCAATTTATTCAACCTCTCTGAGGCCTCCAGTCTTCCCTTGACCCGTGAGTTAAGGTCTCTGGGTAGGAAGCTAAGCACTGCTGGAGAAAATGACACAATCTATAGTCTGGAACTGGCATAAATTTCATGTCTTCAATGTGAACTGGATCCTCAGCATCGCCTCATGCTCTCACTGTATTCCTTAGATAGCCCCCTCTCTTCCTTTCAATGACTATTTCAAACTTTCTCCAATCCCCTCAAATCTCTTAAGTTTCCCCTGACTGCCTCCTACCCTTGCCAGCTCATCAGGAGACGGGCTGAAAATTAAAATTTATCCCATACTTACTTTTAATATTTTTTGTTTTTAATATTTAAAACATCTGAAAATAATATTTTTGTATGGTGTGAGGTAAGGATCCAAGATTAACTTTGGGAGAATAGAAATATTTGTGATACTGGCCTCCTATCCAAGAATGGTATGTCTTTTCATGTGCTTAAGTATGCTTTGGTGTCTCGTATAGTGACTTACGTGTTTATATAGCTTTGGCACATTTCTTGTTAAGTAAATTCATAACATATAAATGAAGTCTTTTTGCCCATTATATATTATAGTTGGCTGATTTACACATAAAGGCTATTTTTTTCATTGTTAGTTTCAGGTGTACAGAACAATGCAATAGTTATCCTTTTCACCCGTCACACAGAAACAACCCCCCCTCCCCCACCTACTGCCCTCCCACCCCTGATATCATACTTATCTATTACAATTCCATTGGCTCCATTCCCACACTCTACTCCACATCCTGTGGCTATACGTGTATATAATTATAGTTGACATACAATATTATTCAACATCAGCTTCAGAAATACAGTGCAGTGGTCAGGCCTCTACACTGACTATGAAGTGGTCTCCCTAACAAGACATGAGTCCATCTGGCCCCCTAAAAATATTTACAATATTATTGATTATATTCCCCAGACTGTCTTTTCAATCACTGAGGCCATATTGTAGTTACCAATATAAAGACTATTTTTATAGATTTACTTTGCACAGTGAAACTTGCTGAATTGTTGTTTTGCTCATACTAGTGTTTTTGGTTATCTAGGGATTTTCAGGAACACTGTGTGTGTGTGTGTGTGTGTGTGTGTGTGTAGTCTACAAATAATCACCATTTTACACATTCTCCCTCTTATTTTTATACTTTGTTTAATTGCCATGGGTAACCTTCAGAGCAATATTAAATAGTGATGGTGATAAAGAACCTCTAGTCTTTTTCCTTGATTGTAATGGGAATGCTCCTAGAGTTTGTCAGTGAAATGTGACACTAGCTTTTGGGTTGAGATGGGTATATTTGTATCACCTTAAGGATGTTTCCATCTATTTCTATTTTATCAAGAATAAGTGTTGACTTTTGTCAAGTATCTTTGAGCATCAATGAAGATGTTCACGTGGATATTTTCTTGTTTATTCTTTTCATAAAAAGGCATTATATTACTTAATTTCTTAATATTGAACCAGCTTTACAATGTTGGAATAAAACCCACTTAGTGATGGTGCAAATCCTTTGAAGTTCGGTCTGATTCTGTTTGTTAGTATTTCATTAAGGAAATTTGCATCAATATTCACAAATGACGTTATTCCATAATTTGCTTTTTTGTTTGCTGCTTTTGTTAGATTTTGGGATCAATGTTATGTGCTAGTTTGGCTTGTCTAGAAAATACTTTGCAAATTTCTCTTCTTGATCTATGTTCTGGAACAGTTGAGCTGTATCATTTCTTCATGGTTTGGTTGACTTTCCTCATGAAACCCCATCTGGGAGTGATGATTTCACTAATGGGTGGTACTAGTCTCCATTTCATTCATGGTGATAAGTCTGTTTAGATTTTCTTTTTTTTGGAGTCAGTGTCAGTCAATTATATGTCACTAGAAAAATCATCCATCTCATATCGATGCTTACACTTATTTGTACAGAGGTGAATATACTGCCACTTATGATTATTTTAATTTTGTCTGTATCTGAGAGGTTATTTCTCTTTTGTTTTATATATTTGTGCTTTTGCCCTCCTTTTTCTTGATGAGGTAAACTAACAAATTATCTGTTTATTGTTATTGCTCTTTTACTTAGGGAAAAACATCTTAAATGTGCTAATTCCAATTATTTCCTGTTCATAATTGATGACCTTACAGCTCTTGATTTATCTACTTTTTTTTAAAGATTTTTTTTTATTGGAATTGGGGGAAGGGGAACAGATAAGTTGCTATCCTTTTGTTCTTCAGTCTAGTTGTGGAGGACATTGCTTCACCGGCCCATGTTGGCACCATCATTGTGCTCTTCCCAAGTGAGGCAGATCAGTCACTGGCTTCTGGATGACCGCTCACAGCAGCTGCTGGCCGCTCACGCTGGCTTCAGGCTACATACGGTAGCCCACGGCAACCCACCTGCCGTCACCGACGACTCACGGCAGCCCAGCTCCAGGTTGAGCTGTTGTTCAGCATCTTAGCTGTAGAGGGCAATGTCAGTGGCCCTCATATGTGGGATCCGAACCGGGGCCCTCTGGCGTCCCAAGCCAGCTTTTAACCAACGTGCCACTCGACCGGCCCGATTTATCTACTTTTTAAATAACATCTCTAAGCTCTTATATCCCTGCTTTCACTCTTGTTTTTTTAGATAAAATTGCTTCTTCTTTTTTTTTTAACAAGTCATGCAACTAAGTTGGCCATAGCTTTAATTTGTTCCCTAGCAATACTTTTTCCTGCTACATTTTTTTTCATATGTTGCTTTTGGGTGCATTTTTACATAGCTCTTATGATGAATCCTTTTTTGATTATTACTAAGTTTTTAGTGACAAGCGATTTCCTGGATCAGTTATTTGCGAGATGTTTTGTGGCTGTGGGGGCTGTGGCTTAATCCAAGACTAACAGGAATTCTCTTCTGAACATCAGGGTGTGTGACCAATTGCTTTGGCCTTTACTTATATCTTACCAAGAGATATCAGCCCTGCAGACTGCTCACAATGCAGTATCTCACTCTTCCATCTTGCCTCATCAAAGAAGCGCTTTCAACAAATGTGGATTAGGTAAGTAATTTCCCATTAAATCCTGCCTGTCTCACTTCTCAAGATATGTATGTCCCAAACTTGGTCCACAGAAGCTCCCATCACAAACCTTCACACCCGTTTGCATTATTCCAACATTGTTTTTGCTTTTCACGGTGTGCCACTTATCCCGCAAATCAATGCTTCATCAGCTGTGCCAGACTCGTGTCCACGAGAGCCGTCTTTTGGATTATTCCGTCTGAACCTCACAAAATAAACTGTGATTTAGGCTTCTGGATGTCTTCTGGTTAGATCAGTTACGCATTTTACATTTCTTTTCCTCATTCTCCATAATATTTTTGGTGATTAACAAGAGCAGGGACAAGCATTGATTTAGCCTTTCATTTTAAAACTGGAAGATACTTACCAAATTGACTCTGAGAGGCTACTTTCTCAATGCATTTTCCAGAGACTCTGGTTTCACCTTTACACAGGTGCAAATGGGATGGTTAATGTCCTTGCATTACCTGAATGCGTATACCCCGGAAAAAAAGGCTGCTTCTCAAACAACAGTTGGAAGCTATTACTTCTTTCAGATAAGCCTAGACTGGTTTTAGGCCAACAAACACATTGTTTTGTTACCCTCTCTGCACACCCAAGATACAGAAAGCAGGTGTAAATTCTACACATGGCTTAAATTCTCACCTGCTTTCATTCAATTTGATAGAAAATAATAAATCACTATATTCACAAAAAGAAACAGGCTGACGGAAAACAGACTTATTTTTATAGCACAGTTAAGATATATAGGGACTCGTGTATTTACTCAGCTATTTTAAAGGGCCTACTCTTGCTCACTCCCTGGGCAGTTAAATGCTGAGTTACTAAGTTATGAGTATTTGACATCATCTCTTTCCTGACATGTCCCCTGTCTGACAGGTTCCCATGATTCACTGGGCCAGTCACCTCGTTACTCACATTACTCATTTTCCCAATGACGTCCGTAGAATCATTTAGCATTCACATCATATACTAGATGCAAACCCCCAGATTCCACATGACAATATTTAAACTGCTTGACAGGCTCCAAGTGCACTGGGAAGCACACTGGATGGCTTACCTACATTGTTCACATAATAGTTGTTATAATTAAATTTAGCATCTTTCTTCTGGGTTGGTTTGTGTTTGAGAAAAGAGAAAATGATTACTGGGAGGCAAATAATGGGGAATATCTCTTATGGGCTAATTTGATTCCATGAATAGCTCACCTCATATATGCGTACTACATATTAAGTCCATTAGTGCTTTGAATTAGCTTCAGAAAAGGTAATACTCCACATAATTTACCCAGTCAAGGGCATTTTCACCTGCTGACAAATTTACATATTTTCCAATGTCATTAGGTAAAAGCTAGTCATCAGTAGAGCAGAGGGGGCAATCATTAGTTAGCTCATTTATTTGGCTCCATCAATGTTAAAATTAATTATAGTCTAAATTATATTTAGCAATTGTTGTCTTTCTTGGATGGAACACTATATAGCTATTTCAAATAATGGTAATTTTAAAAGTCCACACCAGACTAGGATAGATGCTTTTTGAAACATTCCAGAAGGAATAGTATTTAAGACAGCTTTATAGAAAATCGCTTGCATGATTCCAATTTGAACATTATTTATACATTAATTTGACAGAATATAAAATCAATTGCCTAATTATTGGTTAAATTTATCAAAGAAATTCTACTGAAAGGTGCTTGATTATGCTTCATAGTTATGATAATATAATCAAATTTCCTTTCACACATAATTGTCTGACCAATTTGGCTCCCTGATCCATTTTTCTCTCACTCTTGAGATGGGCTTTTTCATTTGTTTCCCCTTTAAAAGTAAAAAATAGTAAGTACTGTACATGGCCATCCTGTAATCATTCAGTACATTTTTTCCATGCTAAAACTGTAAACTTAAACACAGACCTAATAAGTAGAATTGCCGTCATTTAGAATGCTGTAAACACAGATCATGCTGTAATCACAAAGAGGTGCCCATGTCAATGTGCACCAACCTGATCCATATGGCAGGAAGAGATCTGTAAGACGATAGTTTATCAAATCAAGTTCCCTAAATCCTAGCTAGCAAACTCAGCCTCCCTCATAAACAGTGAATTACCCTTACAGACGTTTGCCTATGAAATTATCAACTACTGAAGGCACTTTGGTAGGAAATGCAATCTGTTCAGTGCCAAATCAAAGAGCAGCACTGTATCTGCATTTTTTACTCTAGGAAGGATTTAATTGATAGATTATTGATATTTTAAAGTAAATTCTTGCTAGGAACAAATAAATTATACTACTGCAGAACAAATAATCATTGAACATCCCTCCTTAGCTCGTAGCACTTAGTGTGTGCTGCTCCCCTTAGCTTTACTCTTCCAGAAATGATTACTCTAGGACCCATAAAACCCTGTGGAGCTCAAAAAAGAAGCCGCCGCTGCTGCCCATATGATTACATATGAGCAGCTTAAGGATCCCTCATATGATAGATGAATTGTAACTGCAAAATGCCATCATTGGGCCCAGAATTGTTATTATTTTTCATTTCTGTTTGTACTTGAGGGTAGCTTGACTCTAAAGAGAAAATGGCATGCTGACAGAAGCAGGTACACCGGCTGGGCTGCACTGCACAGATGGCTGCTTTTACGTTTCTGATTTGTAAAATTTATAATAAGCAATAATGGACTTGACAAGCAGCAAACACATCTGAACTTATACAACTTACACTGCAGGAGACGGGCAGTTTGGCAGAAAAGCGCTGGAGGCTGGTGAATTCTGCTTTGTTTGAAAAACTATTTGAAATTATTTTGACATAATTGAATTTGGACAAATGAAGGAAACAACAGAAGCTGAAATAAGCTGTTGGTTGATATCATTATAATATTAATCCTAAAGTGGATTGGAGCTAGTGAATGAAGGATGGATTCGAGTAAAGAAACAGGAACAGAAGGAATGGTTAACATGACATTGTCACAGACCTAGGGGCACATTACTTAACCTCTCTGGGTTTCATTCTTTCCTGTTTTGTAAAATGTGACTAATAATACAATCCTTTAGGGCTGTTATGAAGAGAAAATGACATAATATGCTTAAGCACTCTTCCTGGCATACAGTACGTGGCACATTAAAATTACTGTTGTTATTTCTTTTATTAGCAGCAGTAACTTGTTACTGGTATTATTTTATTATTTGAAATGAGATTTGAAAATATTAAGAAGAAAGAATTCATTCCCGAGACCTGCTCAAATTATGTTGCTTTGCTGATATTCTGAGTTAAAGCTTCTAGAAGTAAGTCAGCCAGTATCTGAAGAATTGGGGTTTTTTTGGCAGGTCTTACTTTTCCCAGTTTTATGGAGAAATAATTGACATACATCACTGTATAAGTTCAAGGCTTACAGCATGATGGTTTGATTTATATATATTGTGACATGATTACTACAATAAGTCCAACTAACATCCATCTTCTCATATAGATACAATAAAAAGAAAAGAAAGAAAAATAATTCTTCCTTGCAATGAGAACTCCTAAGATGTACTCTCAACAACTTTTCTATATGTCATAGAGTAGTGGTGACTGTAGACATCACGTTGGCAATTCCATCATAGTGCTCGTTTATGCTATAACTGGAAGTTTATACTCTTGACCACCTTCCTCCAGTTTCCCCTCCCTGCATCATATGCCTTTGGTAAACACAAGTCCAATGTCCTTTCCCATGAGTTTGCTTTTTTTAAAGATTCTACATACTGTGTTTCCCTGAAAATAAGACTGGGTCTTATATTAATTTTTGCTCCAACAATCTACATTTATTCATTTATTCATGTACAAAAATCTACATTTATTCAAACAGTCACGTCTGGCGGACGATCTTAACTGGGGCTTAGGTTTGGGGTAGGGCTTATATTACGAGCATCCTGAAAATCATGCTAGGGCTGATTTTCCAGTTAGGTCTTATTTTCCAGGAAACACGGTATAAGGGAGATCATACAGTATTTGTCTTCTTCAAGGTCCATCCATATTGTGACTAATGGTAGGATTTCCTCATTTTTTATGGCTGAATAATATTCTATATAGACACCACAACTTCTTTATCCTATCATCCATTAGTGGGTACTTAGGTTGTTTCCATGTCTTAGCAACGGTGAATAATGCTGCTATGAACATAGGGAGTACAGATATCTTTCTGAGTTAGTGTTTTTGTTTCCTTTGGATATATTCCCAGAAGTAGGATCGAAGCAATTTTTGTAATCAAAAGATTCTCAGTGTAGGTTTGTTATAGGGTGGCTGACAGTTAGGTGTAGTACAAAACAAAGACCAGGCTCTCTTTCTGCTTTTTGCCATCTATTAGCCTTGCCCTTGTTTGCCGGTCAGTTATAACCTCTCTGGGCATCAATTTCCTGAAATAATAAGGAAATACCACATTTCATATGATCAAGATAAGCTAATGAAGTTCCAGTGCTTTGAAAGGCACTCATGTGCCACAGGGAAATAAGGTTGCCATATAAGCGAGCCCTGGAAGAACAGAGAAGGTGGGCTCCAGCCTGGTATGAGAGCCAGGAGCATAAAGAGAATGGAAGCGCTGGTCTGAAGGGGAGCTGAGCCCATTATCAGAGAAATGGTGAGAGGAACTTTTGAAGAGAGCTGACTGGTTTGGATTTGAACAGCATTTTCAAAAAGGGGGCCAAAATGAAATGCATTAGGCAAAAGTATTTCCATTGCCTGGGTACTGAGGGACTGTGAGTGGGGAGAGGGCTGCTGTGTTGTCCTTGGTTAGTTAATAAAAGAGGTCTGTCCTTATGTGAGATGAAATGGGTTTGCATGCATTTGCCTGTGGTGCTGTAAAGGCAACAAGCGGGGAAGCCGGGAGGTTGGGAAGTTGGGAGAGCAAACAGATAGAGCTTTCCGTGTTACATATGCAAACAGTGTCTACACTTTAAAGATTCCTTCTCTGCAGCTGGGTGGTGGGGTGCAAGGGTGAATAGTTACCCCTGTTTTCTAGATGAAGACACATAGGTAGGAAGCAATGAAATGTCATAAGCAACTGGGAGCCAGCTTTGCCTGCCCCTGGGCTGGACATCCTTCGTCTGTATCGCTACCTCGAGGGAGAGAAGACGACCTCACTTGCTCTTGACCCCACTTCATTTGAAAATCACTGAGGGGGTTAGAAAGAGTTGGAGAGAAAGAGAAAAAGTGATCCCTCCCAAGAAGGAGGCAGAGGGGGAGCAAAGAGACTTACTGTGGAGCCATCCAAAGGGCTCCCAAGGCCCTCAAACAAATGGAAATGAACGTGTGACAACAAAAACGTACTACAATTTAAGAATTAGTAGTAAAACTTGGGACGTAAACTTAAGAAATCTTGTTTTTATTCTAAGCATGGGGGATGAAATGTGTCACTCTTCAATAAAGGAAAGCCCACACTCATTAACAGTGTTGTTGAAAAAGTAAAAAGACGTTTCCTTAATTTCTCTTTCAAGAACAATTTCTCTTTTACAGGCTTAAAGCAACCTGCTTCTTTTCTTTCCATGATTAAGTGACATTCTGGTGTTTCTCTAAGTGGCCTCTCCAGCAGACCGGAGTCGCCAGCCCCTAACAGGTGGGCATCTGCTTCCCTTGATTAGTCACTGTGTGAGCCACCTATGCACGGGGGCCAGGCTGCTCTTAAGTAGAGATTGGCAATTGTGACAAAGTAGGTGGTGATGTTGAAATGGGTTTGACAGTCATTTGGGAGTTAAGACCACTGACATCGTTTGGAAAAACAAGACAACTGCACTCAGAGAGACTACGGCAAGATATTTCTTTAAGGATTGCAGCCGGCACACTAGCAAGGATTTGGTGTGTTTGTATATCAGACCTTTCTCCACCCACTAGAAGGAGCAAGCAACTGGGTTCCCAGGATGCATCACAGTTGTGGATCTCACAACAGTCGTCTGTCCCAAACCCAGATCCTTGGACCCCACAGAGAGATGACTGAGGGGTTTCTGGGCTATTATCTTACCAAAGTCATGGGTATACCCCTAATTCAGATAGTCTCATCTCTGATCGGTGACAGGGCTCCTTTTTAATAGTCAGTAACAATGTTCTTGAGCTGAAAAGGTACACGAATATCCACAACAGGTAAAATCACGAGGCCAGTCAATTTGATGGTAAGCAGCTTTCTGCTCTTTATTACTCCTTTGGCTGCATTTTCACATGGTTTGCTCCCAACACTGGGCTGCTGCGAAGGCACTTACCAGGGGGAGCTTGTGGAGCTTGTGAGGAAAAGGGGTGCAGAATTTTAACTGACGCACAGATTATTTTCTTTCCCCAATAGAAAGCCTGCATGGTTTTCTCATGGTCATACTGATCATCATTTATCATCCTAACAAGCTGCTATATGCCACTTGGCAGCTTTTAAGGGAATCAGGACACATATTATTGCCCTCTTTTACAGACGAGGAAGGGAGAGTCAGAAAGATGCAGTCATCTGTCCACAGAAGTGACAAATGGTAGAGGCAGGTCTGGACCTCCCTCCAGTGACTCCCGTTGTTCATATACCATGTCGCCTTGTGATGCCAATGGCCAGAGAAAGGACATACATTTTTCTGGCTTGTTTTTTCTTCTTGGTTTAATCGCTCCCTTTGGCAGAGGTTATTGCCACCTTTTGCAACTTTGTGCGGCCTCCACGCCATTCTCACGCATAAATTCACTCCTATTTAGTAACATTTCCCACCACTCGCCATCAGTCTCAAGTCTCTCCTCCTCCCCTCTGCCCCGCCTTTCCACATCTCATCCCCTCATAAAAAGCTATGATTTCCATAACCATGTGCCATCCACAATGCAGTGGGAGGCAGCAGTGACGTTGACATGACATCCCAAGAGCAGAAAAGCAACGATTTAGAGTAGGATGCTTGAATGGGGAAAGTTTCCTGAAACAGGTGGTGAGTCCATTCAGACTTCAAAAGAAAGACCCAGGAGGAGGCAAGAATGGGGCAGAAGTGTGGTGAGATTAGGAGACTACCTTGATTAAAGAAGGAGGAGGCGACAGGTAAGGAATGACACAGGAGGTATGAGCAGAAGGGTCTTGAAGTGATACTCGTGGAAACAGAACAGTAATTACTGTAAACAGCTTAAGCAGACAGATTGCTTCATTATTAAAAGGCACAGAAATAAAGGTTTAAACTCACCCGTAAGATTTCTTCAACACTACATGGATCACTGGCCAGGCTTACCTAAAACAAAATAAACCAAAAACATTAAGCGCAATCTAGTTATTCTCAGAGACGCTTATTGCATGATATTGGGTTGTCGGAAAAGTCATGACATATTTTTTCTATTTTTTTGTTTGCTGCAAAAATGCGTCATGACTTTTCTGACAACGCAATATTTTACTGAGTAGGAAAAAGTGTAAAGAAAGGAAATATAGCTATCAATGCATTTTTTCCCTATTAAAGACAAAGCAGTAAGTATCTGCAAATGGCTAATTCTGTGTTACTTTCATGAAGCAGAAAGACTGCCGTGCAAGGTGCCGAAAGAAAGTTACTTGTCCTGTCACTGGTTTGGCTGTGGGGACACTGAGACATCCTCCCCTATTATCCGGGCTTCGCTTTGCTCGTCTATCCAGACAAGGAGCTCAACTTTGTGCTCTTTAAGGCCTCTTTCACCTTCTGACTTAGTTTAGGATGTTCTTCAGCATCAGAGATTTTGAAAAGATTAGGCCTATGTGCAACACTTCTAGGATTTAATTAAGTTCTCTTTGAACTGAGGAGTCCAACCAGATGCCCACAATTCTTATCCAAGACACTAAGGGCAAAACGCCTGTGTGAAGTGCATGCTTCCCTTGGCACGTAATGAAGACTCTCACAGATACACGAACTGAACCCTTGAGCCATCTCTCCCAGGGGGCCCCTTCCTAGTCAATCAAAATTCAAACCACCAGTAGGAATATACTGAAGACTTACTCCATGTCTGGCAGGTGGCCCTTTCCTCCAGGGGTTCCACAGTCAGGGAAAACAAGAGGCCAAATACCAAAGTGAGACACCAGCAATAAAGCAGTATATGACAAGGGACCTGAGAGTGGGACAGCCACCTGATGTCACCTGTGCAGGTTCTGCACATCCCCCAAACATTCCTGACTCTCTGTATACCTTCCTTCTCTTCAGGATTAGAATCTGATCACTTCCAACTCTCTCCAGTTCTTGGAAGAACATTTGGTGTCTCTGACTCACTGCCTTGTGAAGTGCAAGGCCAGTCCTAGATACAGACAGCACTGCCACACAGGCCACAGGCCAGGACTCTCACAAGGACAATGAAGTCCTAACCCCTTAGTTACTCTGATACACCAGAGTATGAAGCATAACTACATTTGGGGCAATGGGGACTAGAATGTGGCTTCAGTCTCCCTCAACATAAAAAAATGCATGCTAAAATCATCGGCAAATCTTAAATTAGTATTCAAGTCACTACTGTCCATGCTTCAATTTCAGCCAATGTTGATTGAATACTTTCTCCTTATAAGGCCCCTGCTCCCAGGAAAATAAAATTCTTAGTGGGGGGAGGCAGGCTGAGAAAGAATCACAAACAATGTGGGGCCATCCAGCCTGGGTTATCCTGGTGTAATTAATTACAGTGTCCCCTTTCCTCTTCAAAAACTTCCCAGGTTGGTTGATAAATTATACAGTCATCCTTCCAAGAGCAATCATATGCCAATATTGGGTAGAAAGAAAAGTAGAAGGAAAGGCTGAAAAAAGTTGTCTGGACAAACATTGGAAACAACACATTGTAAATACAGGTTTCCGATAGGGAACCCTAGATGGTTTGGCCTAGGATAGTTCATTCATTCATTCATTCATTCATTGAACAAATATTTTTTGAGGGCCAAGGACTATGCCACCAGATTTGCACTAGGCACAGATACAATGGAAAGTAAAAGGAAACACAGTTTCCTCCCTCATGGAGTTGGCAGACTCGAGAGGAAGGAAGATATGAGGAATTGCATGGTTAAGGTACAATGGTGACTGTGCTAAGTGCTACAAAGGAGACCATCCCATGGACACTAGTTCTGCAAAATAAAAGGTTCATTGTCCAAATAAGTGTGGGAAATGTTGCAATCCATTCCTTTCTTGGAGGCCCATGTTGCAAATTAAAGGCTTTGAGACATCTATTGAATTGATTTAGTGCAGCACGTTCCCAACTTTCTTAACCACTGAATTCTTGGGTTTTTCGTTTTCGTGCCCATCTCCCCCTCCCAATAAACCATTATTACCATTACACAGAATGAATGTTTGCAGAACATATACTGGGAGATACTAGTTTAACATATTACGGGACTATAGAGATGAAATGATTATTCTTAACAGCAAATAAAAACTCATTCCATTGTTCAGTGCTCCAGGAACTGTATTTTCCAAGACAATTCTTGAACTTCTAACAAATACCTTCCCCAAACACAAAGGTCAAAATGATTATAGCAAAGACTTCAATCTCTAATAGCATTGTTGCATTGTATCAGCGAGGCTGCCTGGGCTAAAAACATATAGCCCACACTCATGAAAAGGTCTTTGTTCTCCTCTTTCCAAACAAACACATTAATGAGGAAAAAATATCAACAACATGCAGACACAGCAAGAACACTTGCCTAGGAGTCTAATGAGTTATATGGGAGTTCCAGCCCTATCGCTTGGTAGCATGACTTAGTAACTTTACCCCCCTAAGTTCCGCTTTTCCCAACTGTAAAATAAAATAGAATAAAATAAAATAACAACAACAATAATAATACCTGCTCCTTTCAAATCTCACAGGGTTTCTGTGAGCCACAAATGAAATAAGTCATGTGAATGTGCTTTGTAACCCACAAACCCCACACAATGTGTCAGGCCATTACCCCCTCGTCCTGTTTTTCTCCTTACTGCTTTATTATTCAGCCCAGTTCTCATCTTTTCAAGGTAAGATCTGACTCACTCTTGCCAACTGCAAATATCATCTCTACACCTGGTATTATAAATATCCATTTCCTTATGGGGGAAAACGCTGTCAAAACAGAAAGAGTTGTGGACTCTGGGGCATTGCAGCAAATCTAATAATGACTTATTAGGGTCAGCAGCACTCAGGATTGGGGAAACTCGATAGACAGGGGCAGTCAAATCAATATGCATCCACGTGAAGTCGGATTTTTTTTTTTTTAGAAAACACTGGAATCCAGCATTCACACGGAGCTGCTAGTCCCGCAATCTCAGCGAGCCCTGCCCCACAGCTGTTTTCACTGCGAGAAAACTACATTCAAGCCACAAGTGTTTCTCCCCCTGCAAGTGCTTTTGAATTAAGCATCAAGGATTTCCTCCATGCCTAGAAAGAAGGCTGCAAGGCGTGGCGGGGGTTGGCCTCTTACTCTCTGAGTTACGTGTCTAGATGGGATGGGAAAACAAACAATTAGAGACCCACTGGGACATACATTGTAAGGTGGCCATGACAAGGGTAATAGGATCTATTCATTCACCCTTCTGCTATTCATCAGTTCTCCCATTTATTACTTTCGACAACACATCCTGATTGAGCTCACACTGTGCTCAGGATGGTGCCAAGAGGGAGGATTTAAAGACACTGAAGACAACATAATTTCTGCCTTCAAGACTCCACGCAAATTGGGGAGACAAACATTTACACGGGAGACAGACAATACTGAACAGGAGGTCTGATTTAGGTGTCAGGGGGAGGGTACCTACCGGGTTCACGGACAGAGCCATGTCCGACAGAAGCTCCCAGCCGCCGAGGTCCACACTGTAGTCCTCACTCCCTAAGGGAGTGAGAGGCCAAGGACTTGACATGGCCGAGAAGTGGTGCGGCCACCTGAGGCCACTTCAGTCTCTGAGCCCCTTGCAGAGCTGCACCGGGGTCACTCTGCCCACTGGAAGGAAGCTGAACTAAGCCTGGGCTCGGCCCCAATTTTGTCCAGTTGTTCGTTCTCTCTCTCTCTCTCTCTCTCTCACACACACACACACACACACACACACACACACACACCCCTCTCGCAGTAATTCTGGAGTCACTTGGACAGGTGTGAAAGGAGATTGAGGAAGAGAACTAACTAGTGGTGGTGACACTGGGATTAGAACTGCTGCCCGACCAGTTGCCAAGCTGCTCTTTCATGCTGGAGCCACCTTCTCCTCTCTTTAAATCCACTCTTGAGTATTCAGATAGTCCACAAAGCGCAAGTTAGCCACTCAGAGCCGCAGCGTCCTTTGGCGTTCCCCTCCCCGCCCCCTCCTCCTGGAGCAGAAAGCAAGCTGCATGCTGCAGAGGGAAGGCTGTGCTCTCGCTCCTGGCCTCAGCGGACCCTCTTGTGCTGGGCAGGATGTGGTCCTCTGAGGGCCAGGGGAGGCAGGCACACATCGGGCAGGTGGTGAGTTGTCTGAGAGCCCTCACAAGTGCCTACCCTCTCTGCATGTGACAGTGCAGGCTGCCATGCCATGTAGCCACAGAGAGACCATGCACAGATCATCTGCCTGGTGATAAATACATATCTTAGGAAATAATCAGGGTACCTTTAAATCATCAAATATTCAATTAACTGCAGCAACAATAAATGAACTGCATAGGATGTTTTAATCATTCTGGAATTAATCAGTTTGGAGCATCTTTCTTGACGATTAGGGTAATACAAGATATCAAAAATACCCTGATTGTGGCATTGAGAAACATAAGCAGCAGCTAGCACTAATAGAAAACATGGAGATTAATGTAAAACATTAAAAGAATAATGATCATCACACAGTTAACCCGGAGGAGGTGAATGCATGCCTCTCAGTATATTATTATTGAGGGACTACGAGGCGAAAAGAGGTCATTTTATTGTGTGTGGTTTTTTTTTCCTTAAAATGATCCTGAGGTTGTCCCACAATGCCTGGCAATCAGAGCCCACTATTTTAGGTGTATTCCACCATGACAAAGACTTCATAAAGTAAAACTCCAATGCTGCAAGTTTAATTGCCAATGAATGCTTGGGTTCTCCTAACGAGGGCCAGTGACATTGAGTGACACACCACCAACACCAAATACCATGCTATCAGCCCAGTTAAACAACATCCATGACTAACACCCATGGCGGCTTCCAAAATAGTTCTGTTTGGATTTTTATTAACAAATTTCCACATTTATCCCCATGATTGATTTACAGGACACACAACCCTTCTGACATGGCATTACTAATAAAATGAAAACTCTGGTTATGATATTGTACTACCAAATGAGTTTTCTGTCCTTTAAAGAAATGCTTAATCTTCATCATTGGTGATTTATAAAAACAAGGGACAGCAGCCTCAGAGGCTTTATCTCCCCTCCCCCCATCCAGGGAGGCCAAGTTTTCCAATTCACTTTAAACTGTCCCTATTCTAGTTTGTATTCATGAGTCTATGATTAAATGAGAACAGTTAATATTATACAAGCTCCAGACAGACATCATCAGGTAAGATAACTTCAATCCAAACAAACAAAAAAAGATTTTACAACAGTGACATGTGACAGCCAGCTAGCTCATCTTCCAATTTCATTTTCATACAGCAAAAGTCCTGGGTGTCCAAAGAGTTGGTGTTTGCCTTAAAATACGGCTTCTGACCAATTTTAAGGGAGTCACATGGTCAAAATACCCCATGTAAAACAGGCTAATATTCACCACTCCCTCTGAGAAAAGAAGGAACCAAAAGTAGAGTGTGAAGATCAAAGGAATTTAACATTTGCCATTTTAAGCTAAGTCTTACAAATGAATTTTTCTTCTAGAATCTTACATGAAACTAAACCAAAAGGGAAGAGACAGCAATCCTATTTTATTTATTTGAGCAAATAAATGAGATAATTTACTATATTTTCTGGGAGCATCAAGGAGTAGTGGAAAGAGCATGGATTTTGAAGCTGGACAAACTTGGATTTTAATCCCAGCTCTGATATTTAACTTGCTTTGTAAACTTGGGCAAAATACTTGAACATCTCTGAGCCTCTGTTTCCCTATCTACATAAGGGTAATTTAAAAATCCACTTCTAGGATTGTTGTGAGGTTGAGATGACCTGACGTATATACAGTAAAACCTTGGTTGCGAGTAACTTGGTTTGCGAGTTTCTGCAAGACGAGCAAACATTTCTAATACATTTTAACGTGATGAACAAGAGATGCCTTGCAATACGAGTAGTTTGTTTCCAGAATGAATTATGCTCACAAACCAAGGTATTACTGTAAAAGTACATTAGCCTGGTAGGGGGAGTGTCAGAAGTCTCCATCATCACCTTCTATTCTAAGTTCCCTCTGAGGCCCTTCGAAAGGCACCAGCACCCTGAGCCTTGGGATCATTGAGTACATAGTTTGGACACCTTGTAAATTGGCCCCTATGACATCTTGTGAATGTCACTAATTATTAAATCCTATTCAGGGGCCCAGTGTATAAAGGAGTCTCAGGATGCTACTGCATCTGGTGGCTCTCACTGAAGGTGACAAAGGAGGCTGTAGACGGGACTTGAGGGGGAAAGACAACAGGGAGAAAAGGGGGAGTTGGGGGTGGAAGGGTGGGGGAAGGGTGGGGGTTGTGCTTCATTATGAAGCCATCTCTTCGCTGATTGCATTAGGTATGGGCAACAGCGGAATACATATGCAGAAAGTCCCATCATCAGCTAAGAGTCCCTAATGGCAGATGGAATTTCAAGTGAAGAGTGCTTAATTCAGTGGCTTCTGAATAGCCATTAGCTCAGTGTTCATTTATTTGGTCTAACAATTAGTTTCGATAGACGACTGACCTATAAACGGAGAGAGGGGCTTTAATCTTAAAGAAAAATAAGGTGGACATCTAGGAAGAATACCCTAGGAAACCAAGAGCCTATCTGGAAGCACCTGTCTGCCTGACCTACATTCCCCCGAAGATGCTTTGCCTCTGGTCACCTGGGATGGGTAGTGAGGTCATTCTGGCTGCTGCTGTCACTGCCCAAACCCGTGCCGAGGCTGTGAGTCTCTGCTGGCCAGCTTCTGCAGGGCCAGACCCCCTCCTAACATATTCTCCAGGCTTTTTTCCTAGATTCCTTACTTCTGGGCTCACGCTCAAGCTGTATCCTCCTCCTCTTTGTCAGCCTCCAGACTCCAACCCAGCTTGCTTGCCCCTTCCTGCCCATGCTCGTCTCAGCCTTCTGTGCTATTGGTGCCTGCTCTATAACCCAAATACCTTATAGCCATGCTCCCATCCTTTTGAAATTCCTGGGCATGCATCCGACACCTCAGGGTCCACGGGGATACCCACTTCTGACCTGTCCAAGTCTTAGTACCACAACAAAGGACCATTTAAGATTAGTTTTGATTCCACTCAAATCCCTCCTTATTGCACTTCCATTAACATTACTGGCTAACTTGTGCACAGGCCCGTAATTTCTTCTAGTAAAAGAGGATACTGCAAAAATAGAGATGTACAAATGGAAGCAAAGTAAGGCAATTTCTGAACCCTGTCACTAGCCACTGTTAACAAGGCCAACATGGATGATCTAAATATATAAAAAGATATATCAAGAAGCAAGTTCACTTCTGAATTTTGTCAATTAAAGCATAAATGTTAGAGTGTTTAGAGCTTTCTAATGCTTCATGATCACGACAAACTCTCACAGTATAGAGCAACTAAACAATTGCAAAGCAGTGATCTCACTTTCAGGTAAATGTGATCTTATAAAGTAGTAAAAAGAAAAACATACTGAGAGTCAGGAAACTGTGGTGTCATGTCCATGCTCTACTGCGAATTAACTGTGAGATTTCAGACAATTCACTTTCTCACTCTCCAGTTTATACAACGATGGCATGAGGATACAGTACAAATTCCCAGTGTTTTGTATTTCACTTGACAGTACAAAATTAATAAGGGATCTACATAAGATCACTAATTTTTTTTTATTTTGCCAGGAAAGGACACTACAAAAACAACACCCAAAAGGTAGGAAAGACAGTTTCTTCATAAATAGGACAGCAAACTTATGCCAACATCAAACACACTGACACATACCATTGTTTTCATATTTCCCATTTTGTCACAGAATAACGGTACCTGGTTGCCAGGCAAGGTGACATCTCAGGTATCTTTTGGATTTTGTGGTTTATTCACCTTCTATTTATTCTACTATATTACATATATTTTATTCTATGTAGTAGCCCTCTTCGCAACATTCAATTCTCTATCTCTTATGTATGGATTACTTTCCCTGTGAATTACTAATGTTAATTTTCACATCCCAGATATATTCTGTCTTTCCATGATGATGATTTTTTAAATGCACGGGGAATGAAAATTAATTTTTGTCCTAACCGATACAAACACAATTAAGAAGGCAACCCTTACGTAAAAAGTCATATGTAGCATGTAGCATACGTGCACTATAGCCCTCATCTAAAACACTGGTTTCACACCTTAGCCATCCTAAGATGAAACTGAACCAAGAGACCATACACAGTACCTTTTGCTAGGATTCCACATTTCACACAGCATAGCATATTATCTATCATGTGTCACGTATCCTAAAGACACCCATGAATACTGAGGAGTGTCTAAGGAGGCAGGAGGAAAACCAGGTAAGCATCAAGTCCCAGAAGCCTAGAGAAGACAGCGCTTCAAAGAGAAAGTGGCCATTAAGTAAGATACAGATACAGAATCAGCCATTGGGTTTGGCAAGATCTAGGTCATTGATAATCATGGTAAGAGCTGTTTCAGTGGCATGCCGTGGACGCACACCTGACTGGAGTGTGTTGAGAGGAGGGGAGAGGAAAACATGGAGAGAGTGAACACATGATTCCTACTGTGAAAGGGAGCAGAGAAATGGGTGATAGCAAGTCATGATGTGGAGGTCAAGATTTTTTCTTTGTTTTTCAAGAGGGATGACATTAAGGCATATTTATATACCAATGAGTATAACTCAGTGGAGAGGGGAAAAGTGTAGCAAAAGAGGAAGCAGGTGATGGTAAAAGTAAAGTCCTTGAGGAAGAAAGAGTTGATTGAGACACAACTGGAGAGGCTGGCCTGAAATAGGATCATGGCCACTTGTGGACACTTCTTCCATTGTAACAGGAAGGCACGCAGAACGCCTAGGTACATAAGCTGTTTGGTGGAGAAATTAAAGATGAGAAGATGAGGTGGTACTTGTCTGATTATATATATTTTTGTCTATGAAGTGTGTGGCAAGGCCATCAGCCGAGAGTGGGGTTATTGGAAATATGAGGAGAAAGGAGACTTGGGGAATAGCTGTGTTGGAGAGCTGGAACATGAATTTGCTGGGGAAGTGTAACAGCTGTCTCACAATGTTTAAGGGAGAGAGAGAGTTAGCTAAAGAGTGAAACATAGGAGCCACTGTATGTGTCTGGAGTATGGAGATAAAGGGGGGTGAGGCAGTGGGCAAGGTGAGAATTGAGGCTAAGTAGCGCTGATGATTTAGAAGGAGGTGACAATCTCCTCCCCACTATTAGCTACTGCCCTTTCCAACACTGATCAGCTAATTAACCACAGTTTGCAATTCTCCAACTGCTCTAATCTATAAGAGGCTTCATTCTGAATGGAACAAGCAGAGAGCCCAGGAGTAGGAGTAATGATTTTCTGGGATCCCACAGTGGTGAATCCCATAATATTGTTCAGAAGGCCAGATGAAATTAAGCCCAGGGCCAAATATGGCCCTAGGGCTTGAAGATTTCCTCTCTGGGGCTAAATGAATTCAACTCTGTCTCTAGGGAAACAGAGAACTCGATTAACCCATTTCCTCCTGAGAGAGATCCTTTCTACATAACATTGGAAGGAGTTTCCAAATTGTTCAAAGAAGAGACATTTTTTAATCATTTAAAGATTTTGTATTTAAGCAAGCATCTCACACATTGACTATGTGATCTTAGCAGGAAACATTATAAAATACGATTTTTTAAAAATTGATTTCAAATGTTACAGTTGGCATTCATTATTATTTTATATTAGTCTCAGGTGTACAGCATAGCGGTTTTATATATATATATATATATATATATATATATATATATATATATATATATAATTTATGCAGTGATCCCCTCCAATTAGTCTAGATCCCACCTGGCACTATACATAGTTGTTGTAACATTATTGACTATGTTTTATAATACATCTTGGATTGACAAGCTCTTCAATGCATTTATGGTTTCTAAAGATACGAGGACTTCCTCCTGGGAGGGGGATGAAAATGAAGTGAGAGTTCAGGTTTTTCTGGCAGCTTCTGAAGACATTACCACACACATATTCTAGGGTTTTTAAATAAAGTAACCCCATTTATAAAAGAATCTTTCAAATATATCTTCAGCTGCTATGTTTTGAAAATCTTTTGCAAAAGAAAGGTCTGTCCTTCACATTCACAACCCCTCATCCTAAAGAAACTACTTCCTTGTCCTTCTAAATACATAGCTCATGATTTAAATGTCCACTTTAAAACAAGAAACCCAGATTTCAGTTTGATTTTCTTCTAGCTAAAATTTCCTTTAAGCAGTGTAAGTGGAATAGACTTTATAAATTGCGCCCATCCATGCCCTCAATAAAAATGTGACAACAGAATACACTTGATAGAAAGTGGCTCCACTTTCAGACTAACCTCTAAGGAACTTGGCGTCTTCTTGACTCTAAACCCTGCACTTAGGATTGTCTTAATTGCCAGCGGATGACATTGCGATTCCACAGAAACAGAATTACAATTGCTCTCCTTCGACAGCGATGCTTCTAAAGAACAAGTTGTGTGCATGGGAGCTGAATACTAGCCAGCTCCCCTATTATTTATAACTCTAATTAAAACACTTTTATCTATTAATGCCAAGTGACAGTGCTAAATATATTCAGGGAAGTTCACAATTTTTTCCCCTATACTTCTGAAATCTCTTAGATCCGCACCCACTTACATGTGGTTTAACTGCTCGCTAAAATGAAATGATAGCTAAGAATAACTCACTTCCATTAGATTTATAAATCTCATTAATTAATTCTACATCTCCAACGGTGTAGAGACCAAACTCAAATGCAAGATCTAATTAAAGAGAAGTAAAAAAAAATGTTAAGCAACAACACCGAGATTGAAACACAGAAGTAACTGTTTAGCCTCAAATTAATGAGGAGCTATGCTAAGCAAGCATGTCCATTAATTCCTAATGAGGATTTTAAACACATTAAAACTTCCTAATACAAAATGTTTGCCTTCCTTTTATCCAATAACAAATAAGCCAATAATTTTCTGGCTCTAAATGACACTATTAACTGTTTTATTTGACAAACCCTCCATTCAAATACTGTAAAACCAATTAATTTGCCTGCTGTGAAATGTGTTTCTTGATAGCTTTTATGTGATTTTTTTTTCTTCTCAAAGAAATGTAAATAGAAGGTCAATGTAGGTGCCTGATTTTGCTTTAAAAAATCTGCCACAGCAGCTATAGGTTTTCCACCCTGTTTGCAATTCAAATGAATTGAAAGACAACCTCCATTTTCGGGTCACAATCTCAACTCCGTTCCCTGATAAGCAAACTGTGTCAGAATAATAGTTTGATTACCACGAAGATGGTCTCATATTTGAGAATGGAAAGTTGTTAAAATCACCACTTTGTTCAATTATCAATAATGATTCACGACCCTGGGCCTTACTCTTCCTGCTTCGTTAAGTGGCCTGGCATTGTTACCTACACCCTGCTACATCCAGCCTTTCCCCAAATGCACCCGCATGTGCGTCTAGGAAATCATTCTCTAAAATGGGAGCTTATTCCTGGTGCTTTTATTTGAAAACACCACAATCTGTTACACTTTTTTTTTTTCTTGGCAGAAAAATCAATAGAACAAATACAAGAAGTTCCTGTTTCTTAAACTTCCCCTGGGCCTTACTTAGTATCTCCACTTAGCTTGAGAGATGGCCCCAAGGCCCCATCTGTGCAGCATTTATGGGACACTCTGAAACACTTGGCTCATGGAAGGGCATGGCACTTCTCCAGAAAATCAGACACTTGACATGGTGTCATAAAGAAAGGGTCTGTGGCATTAAATGTGGGCCCGCTCTGTAGAGCATCTTGAACCCACTGTATTATACACTGAAGACCAAAGAGGGAGTGATGCATGGTGTGTCATGGTTTATGGAGCCTAACGGTTTGTGCCAATTAACATGGACAGCATATGCATGGCACCAACAATCCTAGCTTGTCTCACGTCCACATGAAAACTGGGGATTGTTATTTCTTAGCTGTGAAAGTGTGCAGGATAAACAGACATCTGGCAGGTGTTTATAATTCCAGGTATAATTACAACATATTACTGAGAGAAATAAAATACACTCAGTGAAATAACCATACCGACTCCTGACTGGAGTTGCTGTGGTAGGGTCCTTCCAACCTTGGGGTTTGGAAAAATCTGATCATGTTAAGAAAATTGTCCCAAATGGAAAAGATACACTGCATCCTTACTAGGCACACAGTACACTACACTGAGCATTATGGGAAATTCAGTAGATGATAAAGAATAAATGTTCACAGGGAACATATACTGGCGATGAAAAGATGAGACCTACGTGCCTAAAATGAGTAAATGACAATCCAGTTAGCCCATATTTTCTGATCCCTCAATCAGGCACATGGGCAGCAGGAGGATTTTTCTTTAAATGGGTATGAGAACCAGTTTGGGCTACATGACTTAGATGGCCAGATATGGGAATTTCCAGAATATCTAATACGGGGACAGTGAAAGTCATCATTTTAAATCGGGACTATTCTAGAAATCCCAGACTGTATGGCGATCCTACATTTATAAGCTGGATGAATGGCTTTGACAATAACAGTAATAGGAAGTCACAGAAGAGGGAACTGTCCATGGATCTGCGGTGGTCAGGCAAAGAAGTGACACTTGACTTTAACTTTGAATAACAGAAAAGATTCAGATAGGTAGTGACAATGGCACTGTATGACTTTGGGCCAGTCGCAGTTTTTCCAGCTAAAAAACAAAGGGGTTGACCTTGAATCTAAACTGCAAAGTGACTCCAATCTGTTAAAGCAACTCTATCAATCTGTGGTCCAAAGCAAATCAATTTCAAAACATCAACTTGTGTTCACCGGCTGATCTCTGATTAATAGGAGTCTCCAATCTAGAATGAAAAACAATACATTTGACAGGTACAGAGCCTCCCATGATCTACAGAAGTAAAAATGTCAAGCCATTCTAGCGAACATTTTCAAAATGGAAACAGACAGATATTAAGTTTTAGAACTCCAATGAAGGCATTAAAATGTGGACAGCTTAATTTTTAATATCAGGGCAACCACGGTGACAATGAGATGTCAATTTCAAAAACAACACGGTGGCCCCAAAGCTAAAGTGCCTCAATTATGTGAGAGTTTCTTGTTAAGTTAGAAGTCATTGCTAAATGGTAGCGAAAATATAATCTATACTTGGCTAAATCAATAAATTTGAAGCCAAAACATGTAGAAATGGCTCTGTTTGAAAAGATTATTTTGAAAAAAATCCCATAATAGTTCCTAAATCTTCCCTTTTTAATCAAGATTTGAGAATACACCGAGACCACCAGACATCAAGTGTGCTTGCGACCTTTTCAACTGTCAGACCAGACAGACTTTTATCTTATGCGAATCAACCCAAAGCCTCAAAGGTGCAGTGTCAGAGCATGAATCCATTTCACTAGACAGTCATTGAAATTGTAATTCAAAGTTCAACTTACTTTCACATTTTCTACTGCAATACTTTTGGCAGCCCAGGGCAGAAAGTCGAAACCTGGTTTCCAATGGAGACCACTTCTAGAGGTTTTTAAATGTTGGCAGTAAGAATTCCTTCCTGTCAAAGAGACCAGCAGTTGCTGGATTTCATTAATTTACTTTCAATGACTGCTGCTCACTCTTAGGAAGCCTTTCTTTACCTAAAGATGTTGACCTGCTGTTGGACCCCATCAAAAACAGACACGAAGAGACACTGATATATTAGGAGATGGGGCAATTCCCTCCAGTGGCCTTCGCAGACTCCACAACTTCCATTTATTCTCGTTGATGCCATGAGCACAAAAAAACAAGATTTGTGGCAAAGACATATAGCTGGAATCTATAAAAGCTCCCAACTCAAGATAAATAAACTCACCAATATACATTACACTATGAAGTGTTATTTGAAGAGCTTTAGAATCAGTTTCAAGGTCTTTCTTCATTCAAATGGATTATCACAAGGAAGAGGGACTTTTAAATTTTAAAATAATATATCAATTGAAATGATGCAATTACTAATACTTAATGTACATTTAGTTGGGTACCCACAAGGCTCTGGGCTGAGGGTGTAATGCAAATAAAAATTTATTGTGATCACACTAATCGTGAAATTATCTAGCCTCACACTTAGGTATACTTACAAAATACATTGCATTAATTTCTAACTGTTTTGCCTTTGTTTTACAATCCACACTCAAAAGGAAAGCACGACACCTACCTTATCAGCCTGCTACAAGGTTTTTAAGCAGCATCTACCATCTATTTTGTGATGATAAGCTTTCTAGTTAGCATTTTCAATATTCTCAGTTTCTCTTTTCTATAAATGATCATCTAACCCCAAGTGAGAGCTCCGAAATCCTTAATGTGAAGATATTAACCCCTTAATTTGAAGAATGAAAACTCGAAGAATATCACCCTGGCGGCATACGAAAACAAAAGGGAATGAGGGCCTTTATATGACGGTGATATTAAAAATATCTCTATTATTATTGCTAGTAAGACCAGTGCTCACCCAAATAATTCCTTGGAAGTTCAGGGTCTTTACTATGTTACAACGTCCTTTTACATCCTCTCTACTCCCTGCTGCCTCTCCCTTCCCAAATCATTTGTTTTTTTTATAAAAACCCTGTGAAGTGGGCAAAGAAGATAGAATGAGCTTTATTTTAAAGATAAAAATACCAAAAAACAAACAAAACAAAAAAACCTGAGGCTTGAAAAGGTTACATGACATGTCTGAGCTTTAATGGCTATTTAGTGGTGAATATTAGGCCCTGGGTTTTCAGATACCCAATCCAGTATATCTTCCATTATTTCATACTGTTGGTCTGTAAAGATAGACTGACTATCAACATAAAAGATAAAATAGAACAAAAATACTGATGATCTCAACAGAGACCTACAAAATGGCATGCTGAAATTTTGAGAGGAAGAAGAGCATCTTGAAGTAACATCGCCTGCACAATCATGACTCAGAGTCTGTGCTTCAAAGAGCATCTGCGATTTCACTGGTAAACCAGCTCTTGCCTCCAGTCAGGCCTCCAAAGTTGCTAAGCATTGAGGACTCAGGCTCAACACTGAGGTCAGCACCTTGCTACTCTAGTCCTTGACTCCTCCTTTAAGCTTTTGTCTCCTGGCTATTTTACATCCCATTAAAATTTGTACAGGTTCACTGTCAATCCAAAGATGCCATGAAAACTGTCTTCCCATGAATATCCACAGTCAATATTGATTTTAGAAGTCATGAATTTGTGGTGGACTGAGCTTCCTGGTGTCACCCAAGGCTGGAATGAAGGAAGACATTTGCTCACTCAACACAACATAGCCTTCCCCTTGTATTGCTCTACTCAAGGAATGGGGAAACAGCCAAATAGAGCTGCCAGGGCAACCGTACCATCTTTCAAAATTTGGTTACTTAGAGTAAGATGAGCGCTCTGAAAAAAACTGCCCCTAACAGCCATTACAGGTAGGGTATTGGCCCTTGGTCCAAAGCATTAAAGCTCTGACTATGATCTACTAAATCTTATGGGGAGTAGGGAGGAGAAGGACCACATCACAAATGAAATAACTCTCTGATGATACATGTGCCATCTGTCACACTCAAAGCTATTGCTACAGGTTCATTCTCAATGGAATACTTTTCAGTTGCTTGTCCAGTAATGGGTACACCAATCTCATGATACACTGTTGACAAAGAAAGGGTCCTGAGGATTACATGCTCCAATCTTCTAGCGTGTGACCCATTTTAAAGATGAGGACGAATGAATTGTGGAGAGGTGAAGTAATTTGCCCATGGTCACACAGCCATGTGAATGGAAGGCCTGGGAATAAACTCTGGTCCATCTGCTTGAAAAGGTTAAGTTTTTGTAGTCATATTACACAGCCACTGCTTACATAACTCCCATGACAAGGGACTCATTACTTTATAATTCCATTTGATTCGATTCAATTCATTTCAGTTTAATTAAGCAATTCAAGAAGCTCTAATCAAGCTTCTTCTACTGTAAGATCTAATAGATCTATCTACACAGTCTCTTCTGTTGGGAAGAGAGGGGAGGTGAGTTGTGCCTTACCTTACTCTTGAAAAAAAAATACTAACGGAGTATCTCTTTTAAAAATGTAAATAGTGTGATGGCATGGTGGTGTTAAGGCTGCGATGAAAAGATGTCTGAGAAAGCATTGTGTAAGCAAGACACGAGACACATACAAGGAGAGGCAAAGTATGGCACATTTTTGATATGCTAGCTCTCCCGTCACCCAGCAGTGTAGGCCCCGCCCTCCTCCACCATCACCACCAAAGTTTGGATCATCGGGAAGTCAGAATCCAGATTTGCCTTGAGCCAGGTGTGCTAGGCAACAGGCTGGCACTCCTACTTACATCCTTTGGCTCTAGAGCATGGTGAGGTTCACTGGAGCATAGGGACCATGGTCATTGCTTTGGCTTCCGTAGAGCCATGTTCAGTCTAAACAACTGAGCCAATCAAAGCAAGGCAATGAGGAAATGTAATGCTAGCAAGTTAGAAGTATTGAGAAGAAAAGGTTAGATGAATAAACGCTTTTTGTAAATTATGATTTAAGGGCAGAAAATAATAGTACTTGTTAACTTCTGAAGAAACATGCACTAGAGCACTTGCAAATGCCCCCACTTCTGTAAATGATCCATCCATGCTTCCTTTCTAATGGTGTATATTTCAAAAGTGAAATTCAGCATACTGAGTGGTATTTCTGAAAGTTTAGGCAACGTCTTATTTCCTTCCTCTCGTTTCCTTGTCTACAGGACTTCATAAATGCAGTCCCAACATCCAGCCCTGAAATGGAAGCGCCATACCAAAGAGGAAATTATCAGTTTTAATTGGGTTCCATCAATTAGGCATTGAGGTATATCCCATTATCCAAACTGTGGCCTAATGGCAACCTCCAGCCTACTGTGTCTAGACTCTAGAGTGAACACTTGGTGACAGCTGCTTCCAAGGCACATTGAATGTTATAAGCATACCACCCAGCATTGGCATTTGACATTATTTTCACAGCTTACCCGTATACTGAGTTAAAGGCAAGACGCAAAAGTGAAAAATATGTATTGACAAAGCCTTTTGTTGTTATAGTTTTAGTATTAAAATAGTCATATAAATGGCTGTTGTTTATAGAAATGCTTGCTGAGCCCTTGCAGTGGGCCAGGCCTATCCTTTATCTTACGTCACCTCCATGCCAACACTATAATGTTGGCATTACTATCCCCATTTTTTAAATGATAAAAGCGGGGTTCAGAAAGGTTAGGGAATTTGCCCAAGTTCATATAGTTCACGTGTGATAAAGCCAAAATAGGAAACCATGTCTGTTTGACTTCAAACTTGCGTTAACCAGTATAGGAGACTGATTCCCAATTATATTATCAAAAAGTAAAGGACATAGTAGCCCCCATTAAAAATGAGTTGCGTTATATCATTTTCACCTTGCAAAACTCTTTTGTTGTGCCAATATAACAGAATGTAGCAAACATGAAAATACAAGTTGTAGTTCAAAGTGCCCAATTTTTCCATTGCTCTGATGAGCATAAGGTTATCTATACCTGGCTAGGTAGGATAAACAACATATCATGATCATTTCTTGGCATTCACAACCACTATGGCCAATACAATCACTTCAAATTAAACTATACAAAGTATCATGTGTAGGTCAATGGGCTATTTCATAAGATCTCAAAAAGAAACTGATTAAAATCGCTCTGAGAGCATTTGATGCCATTTTTCTTTCTAAAGTACTTCCCCCCTCCCGTTATCCATGATTTCACTTTCTGCAGTTTTATACCTGTAGTCAATGTGGTCCAAAAGTATTAAATGGAAAATTCCAGAAATCGACAGTTCATAAGTTTTTAATTGCATGCCGTTTGAAATCTCGTGCGATCCCGCTCTGTCCCGCCCAGGACGTGCATCACCCCTTTGTCCAACATCTCTATGCTGTGTATATACCCCACCTCTTAGTCACTTATTACTTACTACTTATCTCAGTTATCAGATCAACTGTCATGGTATTAAAGTGCTTGTGTTCAAATCACCCTTATTTTACTTAATAATGGCCCCAAAGCCTAACACTGGACTACAAAGTCTACATCATTCACCTCATTGCATCAAGTAGGCATTCGGAGGCATTTTATCACCTGACATAATCACAAGGAGAAGGGCCAGTACCACATAATAAGATATTTTGAGAGCGAGACCACAATCACTTAAGTTTTATTACAGTATATTGTTATAATTTTTCTTTTCTATTATTACTTATTGTTGATAATCTCTTACTGTGCCTAATTCATGTTAAACATTATCATAGTTACGTATGTATAGAAAAAACATACCTTATATAGGATTCAGTACTATCCACAGTTTCGGGCACCCCCTGGGTGTATTGGAACACATCCCCAGTGGATAAATGAGGGGAGGACTATTGTATATAAAACATTAAATCAAACTAGAAGGTAATAGGATCAAGCTGAGCCTGTTAAATTAGGACAAGTAATTCAGGAGTGAAAGTTTTAAAAAAAATTAACTGACCTGCTGTGGATTTCTGTATTTGAAATTTTAGTGTTTTTCTCTGCAAGTGTGAAATATGTATATGAGAATGCATATAGAATAAATACATATTGGCCCCAAATTGATAATCTAATGGCAAAATGGATCATCTTTAGGGGAATTTCAAAGCCTAGATTTTCAAAGGCTGCATTTCTCACAAGTTCTCTCCAAAGGGTTCACTACTGGTTTGTTTCTTCTGTTTGGCTCTAATGAGAAGGCCTACTCTTCCAGTATTATCATCGCCCAAAGCTTTCAAAGTGAATAGACCTTGTAGCTCAGTCATGTTTGAAATGTCCCTTTCACCTTCATCACAGTCAAGCTTACCCTTTGACAACCAGCTCCACTGTCTGCTCAATCCAACGTATCAATAGACTTGTATTTTTATCTTTCTGTTTCTGCAGCTCTAGTTCAGTAAATGAATAATGAGTCTGCCTGATTCTATCAACAATAGAGAGGAAATTTTAAAAACATATGGCTTACCATGGTAGGAGAGGGGTAGTCAACGGGAAAGAACCCCGCAGCTGAGGTCGTAAGACCCTGGTTCTACTCTTCTCCATAGAGAGATCTATGGAATGAAGAGGCAGGAAGAGCAGGCATCTCAGATTTTGAGGAGTTCCCCAAAATAAGGCTGTGACTAGTGATCAAATTAATTGACTGTGCAGATAATAAGACTGAGAGTAATTTTATAACAATTTGCAAGTAATGATTTCTTTCAGGACGGTGTGTTATGCTTTCATCCAGAACACTCAGTAAGGATTGGACTATCAGATCTTCATTTTGTCCAGGTAACTTTCCTTGAGAGCCTCAAAATACAGTAATACCTTGGTCTGCGAACATAATTCATTCCAGAAGCAAACTACTCATATTGCAAGACATGGGTCATTTACCAAGTTAAAATGTATTAGAAATGTTTGCTTGTCTAGCAGGACACTCACAAACCCAGTTACTCGCAATCCAAGGTTTTCCTGGGCATCATTTGAATCATGCCTCAATATTGATTCCACTACTTGGGGGCCATTTTTCATGAAGTTTCATTTATATAGCTGTGTGTCTTTGGAGAATCACGTCGTTCTCTGAGTCGAAGTCTCCTCACTATGAAATGAAGGGGTCTGATGCTCTCTGTGGTCTATTGTGGCTCCTATACTATGCAGAAACCTACATAACTACGACTCTTAACCTTGTGGAGTTTTATGGTGAAACTATCACCTTTGGCTGTAACCAGTAGCTCTGCCCTGATTCAGAGGGACACAGGTTCTGTTGGAATGGTGGTATGGTTAGCTAGTGGGAACACAAATGGGGCCATGGAAAACTCAAACCCACCATCCCTTTACTGCATCAAGCTCCCACTCATTCTCTGGGGTCTATTCTAGATAAAGATCGGAGGACTAGAGTCTTAATTGCCTGAGATAAGGCATGTGCACACTTTTTTTAACAGACTGCATCTCTATAGAAGCAACATGTTCTGAGGAATACTTTAAAGCAATTTAAAACCAAAAAACAGTGATTTCAAGAGAAGACAGAGAATAATATTCTTCAGTAGTTCTGGTGGGAAATACATCACCACAGCTACTAAATTCATAAAGAAATTAATGCCTTCTAGGAGTGTCATTTCTCTCTCTAGAACAGATTCGAGTGGGCGTCAGTTTAGCCTCTTTTGTAAATATGCAGTAAGTTATATACATGAGCACAAGAATCTGGCAAACATACACATGCCACACAAATAAGCTTTGCAAATGATGCTCATCGATTGTTTTAATGCATTAAAAATAACAGTGTAAACACAGCAGCTTCAAACCTGAAACTGACATACATCCGTTTTTAAAACCCCAACCGAGTAATAGGTGAGCTGTTTACTGTGGAGAGGCCCTCTATGGCTCTGCCATCACAGCACTAGCCCTCCAACCGCAGGAACTGATGGGTGTTCCTGAGAGCAGTGCAACAGCTGAAACAAAGAGGGCCTCATTACCATGCGAAGCACAACATCCTTCAGATGTGATGAGAAACGTGACTGCTTGACAAACCGGGCTTGGGGAAATTTCAAAATATGACCACCCAAGCATACAGAAGAGGGTGGTGAGAACAGGGGCAGGATAGTGGGAAAGGTGGGTTGGCTCTGTACTTAGAATGCTGGTTTAGGCCCCAAATCTAAATAGCCCCCTGGCCCTGTAATCACACAGATTTTATATGAATGCAGAGCCACCCAGACACAGTTCTCGATACGTGGCTTTGTGCAACTGCTGAAAACAGAAAACTTAATGGAAGAACAGTGTTCATGCTTCATTTTTATTGCATTAGGCTGTTTAGTATGCATTTTACACACAATTCTATACTGCTTTAGAGTGAGTATGAAACCAATTGCCGCCTGTGGAAAATTCTGACGAAAGATAAACAGTCGCTAGAGTATCTCTCCTCCCATCCCCAAATGATTTTTCCATGATGTCTAAACCGGTTAGAATGTGCAGCCACAGGCACTGGAGCTGTGCTTAGTGGGGAGAGATACATCAACTTTTAGGTAACACAAATGACGATTTAGCCGTCTGCTAAGGAGACTCACATTAGAACCTGGAAGCTGAAAATGAGCAAAGTACCCTTAACTAAAATATGGATTTTCTTCTTCCACCAAATGTGCTACTATATCTTCAAAGGTGTCTGCTACAGTTGTGAAAGGACAAGATAACAGAAAGGGAGTTTGCAAATTCCTCTGCACAGATCAATACAACTCCCCAGCTCCAGAGTCTCTTCAATTGATGACAATCTCTTGCATTGTAGTGATTAGATATTCAACATCTTTTAATCACCTTCAACATGACAACTACACGTATCTATATCTTTGTGATTTACAGCAATTGACACAGGGTTAAAAATCAGTGGTTATGAGGTTAGCTTTTTGGTGTTACAGGTTTTCCGATCTGTATCAACCAAATACCAAATAAAGCACATTAAGCCCTTGTTGCAATATTGAGACAAGTAGGCAAAAGGAAATCTGAGTTTGATTTTGACACACCTATGCTAATGAAAGGCAGCTATGCTCACAGCTATACCATCAACACACACCTATGCTAATGAATTGAAGCTATAATTAAGAACAATGTCAATGTGAACTTTTAATTTTCATAGTCTCAAAACAAATCCCTATATTCTGCTTCCTAACTACCAGACGTCATGGCCAATCTATAATACATTGCTGTTATTGGGAGGGTTTTGTTTTGTTTCGTTTTGTTTTTACAAAATGACATATATTCATAAAATTTAGTGGACATATTTCAGGTTAGAGAGATAATTAAATGGCTTTTTGCTTATCCAAAGATTAAGTATCACATCTCCAGGCAGTGACTTGGACTGCTCAAGCACTCAAACACACACACACACACACACACACACACACACACAGCCACAATGTTGACAGTTGTTCAAAAAATTGGTTCAGAAAGTTGACTAACTTTACACACCATTTCAAACCAATGCACAAATTCCTTCTCATTACACATGGACTGGGTAGAAAACCATGGAATGCAATGAAAAAGAGACCATCTTAACAAAGAAGTTAAAACCCTAATAGTTCTGGCCTACAATTGTGCCTGGACACCTAGGCTTCAATCATTCTTCCATACAGTTCTTTTTTTCGTTCATTCACTCAATAAACATTGCTGAGGAATAGCTACCCTTTACTAAGCATCTGTATTTTTTTGTAAGTATTTTATGCAGGGACTTTACATATATATAAACTCATCATGCTCGTGAAGTAGGAATTAGTACCTCACATCTAGATAGGGAATAAGCTCAGACTGGCTAACTGGCCTCTGGATGCTGATCAACGAGTTTAGAGCTCAGGCCTGGTGGTCTCCACCACAACTGGCCCACTGCTTCTCCTATTGTCGTCTGGCACGGCACCAGACAGTGCTACAGGTTCTTCCAAGACACATAAAAACACAGGCCATATCATTAACAGTCATTGCTATGGGTTGAACTGTTTTCCCAAAAAATTCATGTTGAAGTCCTAGCCCTCAGTACCCCCCCAATGTGACTTTATTTGGTGGTAGGGTCTTTGCAGACATAATCAAGTTAAAATGAGGTCAACAACGGTGGCTCCTGATGCAGTATGCTTGGTGTGCTTATAAAAGGAACATTTCGACAAGGACAAGCACAGAGGAACTGAGTGTGAAGAGACAGTGATTAGTCAGCCATTTACCGCCAAAGTGAGGCCTGGAGCACATTCTCTCTTACAGCCCTTCAAAGGAACCAACCCTGCCAATGCCTTGATCACAGACTTCCAGCCTCCAGACTGCGAGACAATACATTTCTGTTGTTTAAGCCACCTTGTTTGTGGGACTTTGTTACGGCAGCCTGAGCAAATTCATTTGCTCATACAGCCTAGTTGGTGGGATAAGACAAATACATGAATGCCTATATTACAAGGCAGACTATAGAAAATGACACAAGGAAAGTATGAACAATGTTCACTGGCAGGGGGGCCAGAGCAATGGCTGGGGGAGCGGGAAGAAGGCAATGGCACTGCTGGGTTAACTTCCCATACTTATAGATTAAAATGATGACAATAGAAATAATAACAGTAATAACAATAATGATAATAATGATAGGAATTATAGCCACATTTACTAAGTACTTAATACCTGCTAGGCACTGTGCTAAATGCCCCACCAGGATTATCTCATTTAATCCTCACAGTAATCCTAGGACGTGAGTGTTAGCATTATCCCTGTGTTCCACTGGGCACCTGCCGGGCCATGGACGTGGGTATGAAGTGGGTCAGTTCTGTTCTCCACACATCAGCGATGCAGAGTGGACCTGTCCTCCCAGAAAGTCCTTACTTAGATCGGTTCCCTGGTCCCTAACCTCAATACTCCCTAAAAGGATGCTGCCGTATTGCTCACAGACTGGTTTGCCTTACGTGTGGTCTAGTTTTTCTTGTGGCATTGGGCTCACAAGCCAGTGCTAATTAATTTTTTACAGATGACCTGCCTTCCTCATAGCAGGGAGGGTATGTAAGGATTCTCATAAGAGAGCCAGTTCCTGGGAGCTAGGCTTCCAGGGCACAAAGTCAAAACAATAAATCTGTGTTCATTGCTAGAGGGGCCAGAAGTGCTCTGTGCATGTGGCAAGTGCAGCCTGGGAGTCCCCTGTTCTGTGGACAAGGGGGACTATGGTTACACAAATCCATAAACATCTACCCTGTACCACCCCACAACTCATCCTCTCTTCTCTCCCTCCTAAGGGTCCACAATTCAGATCATCAAATGCATACTTGGCTGTGAATACTCATTTTTGAATTTACCAATTCTGTTACAAAACTAACAGATGGCCATGACAGTAACAGAAACCTATAGCTATGCTGACCATATCTGTCCAAACAAAACAGAATTTATCATCTCAAAGTACTTTGTGTATCTAAGATAGAGATAGAGACAGACAGACAGACACAAACACTCGAGTATATTTTCATTATAATTCTTACCAACTCCATTCAGGAGTGATATACCTAAAATTGGACTTCATTCATATAATGCCTTTCATATAAACAAAGCTTGTCTGTGAACTTGGCGCTTCGTTAGTTGCTAAAACACGGAGCCTTTGTGGAATGAGTTCATAACCTGGGATCCATGGATGGGCTTAAGGGAGTCTGAAATCATATATCAAATTTTACGTGCATTTTATGACAAAGGGTTCCATCATTTTGATCAAACTTTGAAAATACACTGTGATCCATCAAAGGTTAAAAACTTCTGGTTTATGGGGACGACTGGGCAGAATATTTGAAATTAGGTCGGTCTTGAAAAATTGAGGGCATATGTATATCTTCCACAGCGTGAGATATGCACCCAGCTCCTGACCCACAGACACAGAAGGCTTCAGCATTTATCACACTTGTCTTGTAGCCAGGAAGGCTCTCACTGGCGCTTTGCACCAAGTCACAAGGCGAAATGAGGCTGAACTAGGTGAAGAGACACGTGGAAAGGTGAAGCGTGAATGTGGCGGCAGTCCCTATTTTGGTCCCATCGACATAAACCATCAGAATGTCCCAGAAATCACCAAAATTTCACCTCCCAGGCTGTATTTTTTCCTGGAAGTGACATAAATATCCTGATACTGGGTTCAGATAAATGAGATTCCTGCAACCAAGTGGGTGACTTAGGAAGATAATAATAAAACCCCTGACAAAAGCTAATCTCACCAGGGAAAAGATGAGTAGAGCCACCTCCACGAACTAGTCTGTGTGTGACCGTGTGACTGTAGAACTGTGTATGTGTGTGCGTGTGCCCCTTGCCTCTCTCTGCTAGGGGGTGGGGAGGGCCCAAGAGTAGCAAAAGCATAAATAGCTGAATTCAGTAGAAGACCTAATTGTTTCCCGAATGTATATACTGCGGCTCCCAAGTGAAAGCATGTCCGTCAGATCGCTCCCCACTGATGGCCTGTGGCTTTGTGTGTGTCACCCACTTGTGTCTATCTCTGAGAGGGATGGCCCATGCGTGAAGACAGTGAGCTGCTCCGGAGCCGCTTCTGCATGTGCAATTAGTCACGGTGCACCTGTACCTAACTGCATTAACAATTAACACAATTACACACACAATTGTGGAATTGCCCCCACTATTTGAATAATTAGTGAGCTAACAACATGATTTGCAGGTGCAATTGAGCAATTATGTACAGTTCCAAAGTGGAATATGCATATTTAGAGGCCTGGATGAGGCCCATTACTAAATCTTGTTCCAAATGGTCAAATTAATTTTATTATTAGAAGAAAAGGTACTCAGCGAGAGCTATCTAATCCTTAAGCACTCTCGCATTAGGTACCAGGGAATGATTCCTCTCATCAAGGTATTCAGCCAGGACGTTCAGCAAACACAGGCACCTCTGCCAGCATGCTGCCAGCCCGTTCACACTCCTCCAGCCTTCCTGGGTCTGGGCTGCCTTTCCCAACTTGTTTTTGCCTCTCCTTTAAAATGCTGCTACAAATTCACTCACTTCCTGCAGTTTTTCCTAAGCCAGCCCTTTCTCTATTGACTCTTGGGTTTGGCAGCACCAGAGCTCAGCAACAGGAGCTGAACAAAAACATCACCTCAGCTGCCTCCTTCAAGGAAGAGGCCCAGCAATGCAGCGGCAGTGGCTGGGTGCTACCCATAGCCAGGCCCCAGTGGGCCAGGCAGTCAACAGTGACAGCACTGTCACGTTGACACTCGAGACTGGAACACCTTCCCAGTTCTCTTGCATTAGGTAAGTTTTCCTCAATCTACTCTGCTCCCTTGTCACCCCTCAGGCTAAGTGTCTCTTTGGACACCGAGAAGGGCATGCACTAAAGGCTCCAGTTTCAGACGTCACCATGGCAAAACCAACTGGGCCACGGGCCATTTGCTCCCATTACTGTGGAATGCTCAGGAGAGGCTAGAGTGTGCTGGAAACCCAGAGAGATCTGGGGCTACTGCTGCCGTTGTGTGGCGCCCACTCAGTTGACAAGGCACCCAGTGCTGGATTCTCCTGTGACCTCACAGATGCCTTTGGGAGAAGCTGTGAGTCTCTGTCAGACTTGTCTACAGTTCAGCAGCTCCACTCAGTGTTTTTGCTTTCCGGAAGGAAACAGAAGAAAAAGCTACCGGTGGGTCTAATTTGAATTGTTGTAGATCTCCCCAAGACCAAGACAATCCTTCCTTCTAGAGACAAGTCACAGAGTAATACCTGGAGATGGCTAGTACATTCTAGAATGAGTTTCAGTGATGTTGTGGGATCCAGTTAGTCATCTGCGGGAGATGCATGATGCACGTCAACACTGAGAGCTAAGATCAAGCAAGTGGCATGGCCTGGCAACACGAGCAGCCGAGTAACTGCCAATGTGCAGTCTGGGACTGCTCTTCATCCTCTGTTTAATCACCATGCACTACCGACAGGGTTTGGGTAATGCTTTGTTTTTGTGTATATACATGTATTTTCTGAATGTCAGTTGTTTTTTCTTTATACCACAGAGGGAAAAATGTCAACGGCTTCATACTTCCATCTTCTAACCAATAAGATTCACATAAGAAGACATACAGATCAAACATGGAAAACAACCTTTCCCCTCCACCCGCAATGATATTTGCTCTTTGACAAGTTAAATGAGAAATGAAGGCTGCAACAAGAATCATTTCTAAAAAATTCTGGTATGCTTTTAAAACTGTCAATTCCCTTGTCCTCATTTGTACTTTGTCTAACTTTTACCGAATGGAAAAATGAGTAGAGACAAAAGATAAGCTCTGTGTGCTAAGCTTTTTCCAAGAAGCCACCAGGAAAATTATTATTTTGGAATGTTGCATTCTTCAGCTACCTCAATGTCATTTTTCTTTGACTGTTCAGCAGCATGAAAAATTACCTAACTTGTTGGAATAGATTTCCTGACCCACGTATAGCTACATTAAATGGTGTAATTTAATACAATCTAATGAAATTAACACCAATTAGACAGGCTAAATTAAAGGGCATGTCACTAATAAATTTTATGCAAAACATATTACTGAGAATAAGCTCACTAAACTGTATAATGAAATAAAATATTCTTTTTAGTACAAATAATATCCTAAAGTCTGCCATATGAAATATACCCAGCAAAACCCTAAACTTTTTATAGATAAATGGGAAAATATCCTGTTGTATTAACTGTGGTTCTGATTTGTTTTTATGTTTGTTATTATGACTTCTGAACAATAGTTCTAAAATATTTCGCCTCACGGGGGATGCAGTTTTCTATCCTCTGAAAGATACAGGTAACATTGAGTAATCTCCAAATTTATTCTACAGCAGAGATAAGGTGTAGTTTAAGATGGTATTTGAAAGAAAACAGGCTTTGGTTATCAAGATACCAGATTCCAGTTGGTCTTCTTTCTGCCATTTCTTGGTTGGGTAACCTTTGTGACAAACCCAAAATGGTCTCAAAAAGAGACGTCTATGTTCAACCTCTGGAATCTGTGAACATTAACTTCTCTGGCACAACATGTGATTAGGTTAAGGATCTTCAGAGGAGGATCTCACCCTGGATTAGCTGGATGGGCTCTAAATACAATCACATGTATCCTTATAAGAGAGAAGTAGAAGGAGTTTTAGGATAGACACAGAAGAGTAGAAGACACACAAAACCACAGAGAAAAAGTTGATGTGAAAATGGAGGCAGATGGGAGTCATGTGGCCATAAGCTGAGGAATGCTGGCAGTCACCAAAAGCTGGAAGAGACAAGGAATGATTCTCCCCCTGGCGCCTCCAGAAGGTCCGACAGGCACCTTCATTTTGGACCGCTGGTGCTGCTAGAACTATTGGAGAATAGATTTCTATTGTTTTAAGCCACTCGGTTGGTGGTAACTTGTTACAGAAGCCATAGGCAACTGATACAACCTTGGACCTCGCTTTGCTCGGCTGGAAAATGGGGCTAACGATGTCTATCTCACAGATTCAATGTGATAAGCTTGCAAATAAGTAATAACAACAAAGGCTACCATGTGCTACTGAGCAAGGCAAAGTACATGCTGGAGCAGGGGTCATTATCATTCCAGTTTGTCAGTTTCAATAGTTCTAATTTTATAAGCTATTTTCAGATACCACAACAGAACATGCATCTTATATACAACTTATAGATATAAGTTGCAAGATTTGTGGACCAAAAGAAATGAACAACTCTTTCCTGGCCACCTACTCTACTGTTGTAACAAGTTCCTTCCCTTATATCAACTATATCTAAATGGACAAAAAGGGCTACACTACTTGCAGAGCTTTTCACTAAAGGCAGTCCATTTGCATCAACAATCATTCAAAAAAATGATGCATTGATTGTGCATAATTACCATGACTCAGGCAAAAAAGCTGAATGACCAAATCAATAAAAATTACTCTGCAGGTTCCAGTCCAATAAAGTCCAAGTCACTCTTTCTGATCAAAAGGCCCCCTCAGACTTCATTACATGAAGAAACATTTACTGATTTTTGGTTTTTATCTTTTTGGTCATTTGGCCTAAAAACAAGGAACAGCACTGGGAAATTGTTCTGCAAGAGATTAGCCTGTCTAGTTAGTTATGAACTGTATTCCTAACCTACTGGTCTGAGGCCAAAGAAACAAAATGTCCCCCAAAGCAAAACCAATATGTTTCCATAAATATGGAGGAGAAGGAGTGGGCATTCTAGAATTGTATAGGTTGCTCTCGGGCTGTCTGATTTTTTTTTAAAGCAGTGGCCATTAATATTACAATTGCAGTAACCAACTGTCTTACTAGCTAGATATAAATCTGGTGGGCAACACAAGAAAGGTTTATGAATAAGGGAGGAATGACATCAGCAAAGTGGAAAGGAAGAGGGAAAAGGGGAAGAAAAGATAAGATTGTTAAAGTGCTTCTCATGAAGCACAGGAAAACTGTACAGGTCAAGAGGGCGATAGGTGCACATCTCTCCAGATTTTCTTGTTTTCTTCCATGTCAGTCTCTTGCTCATACAAGGAAACTACATTATTATCTACTTCATGCTAAAAAGATAATTATCAGAGCCAAAATAAGTGCTCAATTGTAGATGGTATGTGAAGTTCTTGGAATATCTCTCCTTTTTCTAAATAATGTTTTATAACTGTATTCTTCTAAATAATGCTTCCTTCTAAAGAATTTTTACAACTTTTCAATCATGATTTGAATTGTCTTTGATAATATCAATCTTAATTTTTTTACTGCCTTGATTGATTTTTGGGAAAAGTTGGGACATAAACCAATAACGGTAAGTGAGTTAAAAAATGGTAGAATATAGAGTCATCCTGACTCACCATTCTGACCATTGTGTGCTGCTGGTTGTATTTGTAATAAGTCAAGATGAGTCCTACATCTTTGTTTGAAGAGGAAGCACTATGAAATGGAGTTTTTCTCCCCAAAGATGAAGACAGTTTATGTGAAATAACAGGGTGATCACACATTTTCCTTATTCTGACCCTTTGCAAAATAAATACTTCTAACTCTGATTGCCTGAGACAAACCTACTTTCCTGCACATGCGGGGAGCTCTTCTTTCTTGTTTTCTGTGTTGTTCTAATTAATATTGAGGGGCTCTGTAGAGCCAACATACTTCCCTAGATGGTGCTCATCCCGCACAAAAAGAAACACTACCTTCTGTCCTATTTTCCACCATCAACATCTCCTTACTTTAAGGGCTTCTGAAATGAGACCTCATTTCACCAAACCTTTGATATTTTTTCAACAGCAGCTTTACATCTCTATAGCATACTCATCATTTGCATTTGTCATCTCATTAATCCTCTCCCCAATTTCGCATATTTCCAGGATGAATCTCATTTACTACTCAGGAGGCTACCCTCTTAACAAGTGCTTGTGAAATTGCCCTGGCCCTCAATTTAGTTAGAAGAGGCTGGTTAATAAGAGCTGGAAACAACCTTCATAAAGATTTGGGGGGAAAATGTAAGCACAATCGAATGTATAGTCACAATTGCTTTCATAGCGCCCCATACTAATTACTTCTTTTTAAAAAGATACACAATTTTATTTCATCTTATAACAAAAACCCAACGTGGTATTTATATAAAATTTAAGAAATAAAGGTAGCAAAATAGAAGACTCTATAACCCCCTACCTAGAAATTACTAGAGTCAACATGTTGGTGTATGATCTTCTAGTGTTTTTGATTGTTTCTTTACAAAAAGGTTATACCATATATAATCATTGCTTCTTGACCAATGGATGGGTGATCAGCTATTATTATATTTTGTCTTCTAATCTTATGTTGGTTTTGATTCCACATTACTGTAACTTCATGACAAATAAATAAATATAAAAGTATATAAGGCATTTGTTTTTTCAATCTTAATTCTAAGCTTAAATATCTCTTTCTTTATTGCTTTCAATTATTTGGAATTTCTAATAAAGAAATCATCACACAGCTTATATTACAGAATAAAAAGATTACACCCCAAACAGATTTTGGAAAGGTTTCTGATGGAAATTTAAAAGGCACCAAATATTGTCCCTGCAATTCATAGGGGGCTCCAGTGTGTGTGTGTGTGTGTGTGTGTGTGTGTGTGTGTGTGTGTGTGTGTGTAGGAGCCTTGAAAGTATAAACCACTCTTCTATAATAATCACAGTATTTTTTATAGCCAACGTGAAACTCTTCAAAAATATCATTTTGCCATTCTTTCCTCTTAGATTCTAAATTTCAAACACCCAAGCTGCTTTCTGATGCCTCTATAATCCTTTCTTCATGGCTACACACTGTGATGCATAAAGGATGAAAAATCAAAGTTGTCAGTCATCTGAGAATTTTTAATGTATCAAACATCGCCTTCTAAATACATTTCTATTTCATTTCAAAAACAAAACATGAGTGATTTCGTCTAAAAAAGTCAGTACGGTTCATTAACCTATAACTGTACCAAAGCAAGAGTCAATTACATTGCCACATCAGATGTGTGTTGAGATAATTACCCTGAAAAGAAGATGTAAGGATGCCCATAAAGGCAGTGAAATGTGACCTATTAAATCAGGCTGTAACCTATTATGGGTCAAAAAACACATTTGTAGGGCCAGCAGTCTCCTGTCTACATCCAGTCTTGCATGAGTTCTGCAGGTGTCTTTTTTTCAAGCAAACTTTCGATCTGTCCTTTCATTTCAAATTGGGGGCCTGTCCTCCTGCCTTGACCACTCCCAGCTATCTGGGACGCATGCATGCACTTCTCAGAACTAACTGCCTGCTTAAAATGAAGTCTCTTGAAATCTATTGGCAAAAAGCGAAATAACAACAGGCCAAGATCATGCTGCATTAAATAAGCAGGGAGTCATTTGGGTTCACTTTCCTGTCAGTTCTCTTGTTAATACTCTGTAGCATTGGTTTCCATCTCTAAATGCAACATCTGTTACAGGGAGAGAGCAAATGAGTCAGCAGTCAGATTGACTGAGGATCACCTGGTGTGAGAGGACAAAAAATATTTACCACAGTGCTGCCTCTACTTGGATTACCGCCAGTCCCAGCACAGACAAGATGGAGGTGGGGCTAAAGGGTGGCGTCTATTCCAGGAATTCAACGGGTTGGAGGGATGTTCATTAACAGGCAGGGCAATATGAAAATCAGGGGACATCTTCTTGCAATTAGAGATGGAAAAGAGAATACAATTATGAGGAGGACACGTAGGTCTTGGTTCTCTTCATGGCAGATCATCAGATCTTTCTGTACCTGGACATACTGCATTTGAAAACTGATATTTTCTTTTAGATGATGCAAAGAAGCTATTTAGCCCCAGGTACACTGTAATCCTGTTTTGGAGTGTCCACAAAATCGCCCACACTTTCAGAGGTCTTATGGGACTCGCATATAGTTAGTCGTCATCACGTCTGCTGTGAAAGGATACATGACAGTATCATAAGGAAAAAGAGACACAGGTGGCATCTGAAGGAATCCATGGGTAGGCTTCCTTATGCTCTGTGCCTCCTGGAAAAGGCCACACACAGCACATTCTACCCCAATGGTGAAAATGTAGCCACATATATACAATGGAAGCCCGTTAGAGACCTAGCACTCAAGGTTTTCATTTGGATCTAGCCATGTGGGTATTCCCTGCCTAGCGTGTACCAGAGTCCAGACTCCCAGGAAGAAAGCAGGTGTTCAGCATACATCACACTGTTCATAGGAACCATCTAATCTAGGCACAGTGAGCCAGCTTTGTCAGTTAGGAGACGTCTTCAAGGCCAAGTTCCCAGAGGCTGGCCAAGGGCTAACTGTGCAAACAGGCCCTTCTAAAGATTATGGTTTCAGTACTGCGATGTTAACTCTTTTCTGCACAAATACGCTTGCACTGAAATGCATTTATACCATATGAAACTGCCAATATTTTCAGTGTGCAACTGAAAAGTCACCATAAACAAGTCAAGGAATTGTCTGTTAAAATACAGAGGATGCCAAAAAATGTATACACATTTTAAGAAAAGAAGACTGTATGAAAATTGTAATACTCAATACACACCAATATCAAAAGATAAATGCAATTCACATTTGACTTCTGCAATGACAAGAGGTGTTCAATTGGTTACCATCAGCGTCCAGACACTTCTGATTACGGCAAACTTCTGCTTGAGCAACGTTGACCAAAGTGTCCACTTGTGTACATTTTTTTTGGCACCCCCAGTATATTTTGTGATCAATCCTCATGACAGAGTGGGAGGCTTTTCCCATTTGGACTCTGCAAATGTTCTAAGACTTCTGTGATGCCTTTCCAGCCTCCATGATCCATGGCCATCCCTTCTGCTTCTCAAGGGATCATGGGCTACCTTACAATATCACTCATAATACACCTGAAGCTCGCATGAGAGCCCACACATTCACCCATAACTTTATTACATTTCCTCTACGTGTAGTACCTCCTGCCCGTAAAACCACACCTGGCCTCGAACTCCACAATTTTAAATCCCACTGGTGTTTCAAAGTTCAGATCAAATATCATTTCCTGCTTCTGAAGTATTCCCCAATAACCCCAGCTGGAGTTCATCTGTATCAGTCATAGCAGTTTCTACCTCGATCTACAGTTATGTGTGTGTACATCTTGTCATGTGTGTGATTTTCCCTTCTAATCTGCAAGCTGCATGAAGGCAGGGTTCTGTGCAATCATGACAAATGTCTGTACTCTCCAGTCTGTATCCCATCCCATGCCGCTAATGTCTAACACAGTACTTACACATACTAGGCGCTGTGCAAATACATGGATAGATGGCTGAACAATCCATAAAAGGCTTGCGATTGGCCCAGATGAATGACAGTGATAGCTGACTTATAAAGAAGGCATGCATTCATTCACAAAGCAGGCTCTGTCTGCGGTAGCAGGAAGCACGATGCTACAGAACATTCGTTACTTGAATGGAAACTGTACTTCTTTTACATGAACTTCCCATTTGGACAGCTGGAAATCTGGGGATCTTTCCTGGGAATCAGCCCAAAATGTAACATTAGGGCAATGAGAAGGGTCTGGGTTTGGAATCTGTTCAAATAATTTAGAGACCTGAGTAGAAGGAGAGTCGTTTTCCACATGACTCCCAAGATTCTGGCTTTCTCCCAAAATGTTCACAATGTCTGCGCTGGATTCCCACTGAAACTACAGCCCCTGGAGGGAAACAGGAGCCAAGTCCAGGGTGGCGGGTCAGGACCACATTCTTTGTCCCCAGTGGACTAGGAAATGGCTCCGTGTTTCTGACCTAGCTACCCAGCGACACACTTGGGCATAAAGTACAATGCATTTAAAACCTGTTTATAAATAGGGAGCAAACATATTTCACTGTTAGCCCTGCCTGCTACTGGGTCACCTTAGTTTCTTCTCTTACAAGTTTATTTTCTTGCCATTTGTGAAAAGCACTTGCGCTTCCTGCTGCTATGGCTGCCTTTTGTACAATGTATTCAAAACAGCCCCTTCCTGCGAAAGCATCTTCCTTTCCGAAAAAGCAAGTCCAAATTGTTATGGTTTTCACAGTAAGCCTTTTTAACAATAAACTTTCTAAGTTATCTGTTTTATAATGAGATCTTTCATCTATCAAGTTTGCTTCAATCAGGGTCCCCGCTCAATCTCATTGGGAGAAATGAGAGGCAGCAGTCTCAGGGCACAGATGGTCCATGTGCTCAGTCTAATGGGTGCACACACTCTAGCTGTACACATGTCCAGGCCCTTGGCGTCCCTGAATCTCAACTTTCTCCTCTGTAAACGGCAGACAATACCACCTACTTCCAAGGGTTGTATAGAGGAATTCAATGAGAAAGGTTGGGATAAAGGAGTGAGATGGTAGCCAGATCTGATGCCTAAGTCCATGTTGTCTGGGACGAACCACATGCCACTGAAGGACCAGTTCATCATACAACAAACACAAACATTTCCCTGTAACGTTCTGCCAAAGTGAAGACATTTTGATCATTGAGCCCAAAGGCTTCTCTGCCCCCCCTCCAATCACGAACCAACAAACCATCTTTCCTTTTGAATATATTTTCCATGTGATGTCTATGGGAAAGCCTTACCTGTAGTTTAGACCATTAGTCCTCACAAACTGCAGAGTCCTACAGACCACAGTGATTTATAAATGTGTGTGGGCGTGTGTGTGCACATGTGTGTGTGCAGGCACAATTTTGTTCCATTTTAAGAGAGACGCCCCGCCCCCCCCATACTCTATAAAATTGTCAGTAAGGGCAGCAGGGTCATCACAGCAGGTTTGCACCTCTGAGGACCTGGAAGTGCCATTAAGAAGGTGTAAATTGCACTTAATTAAAAGCCTCTTAATCTCAGGCCCCAGTTCTTGAGGAGAAGGAACATTTGGAGGTAACTGGGATACATGTCCCAATTGAAGGGGCCACAGGGGTTCACAATTTTTGTCCAGGAAGTATAGGTAACAAGATTGCTGTGGTCAGAGTGCTGGATGCTCCAATAGCTGCAGGAACGGAAGAAGTTGGATTAGGGAAGACCAGGACCAAATGCTGGGGTTGGAGCTGGGCACAGCGCTGGGAAGGGAGTGGAGTAAACTTCAAAACAGAGACCAGGAGCAGGCTTTTGTGGTATGTGTACGAGTTCCCCAGGCAGGCAAAGTGGGGGCAGCCCAATATTCCAAACAGAAGGAACATCACAGAGGAGGTGTGTGGCCTGAGCTAGGCACCAGCCAGCCACATTTATAGCCAGCCTCCTAGGGACCCTGGATATTAGGATATAAGTGTTCAGATTATATTGTCAAATCTCATTATATGGGAGCCACGCTTTATAATTATTCTTTCTATACAACGGGCATGGTTATCCTGACCTACATCACAAAAGCCTTCGAAAGACAGCGAAATACAATTGACTTCAATGATGACTGCAAATGTAAAACGCTATATAGCTGCATAGCATTGCTCATTAAAGAAGCATTAAATATCCTTCACCTACATTACAAGCCCAGTTGTGAAAATAAAGCTGTCTTATTTCATTAAGAATAACCAACTGAGTCGGTAATGCCAATAATCACCCTCTATCAAGATGGCTGTAATTTGTTTGTCAGCCCTTTTAAGTTCTCAGCAAATTAGTTTGTTCAGCATGTGGTTGCAAGGGTATGAGAAAATCATAGGCTTAGAACTGCCTTTTGTCTTACGCTTGAGCTTTTAGGTAGCTGGAGGCCTTTTCTGGTAAGCCCTGCCATCATTCGGTCTGTATGCTGAAGTCTCTCAGTTGAAAACTCTCTTCTGAGACCATTATTGGACATTAGTTTGCTTCTTAGCAACAGAAGTCTTCCTGAGATGGTCACTATGATTCCATTTGCTACATCACAGCCACACTCCCTTCTATGATGTCATTTCCTCAAATAAAGTCATTTTATGTAAGCAGTTACTAATGCTTAGCTTTTATAACTATCCTTTAATCCACTATGATTATTTAACTACATCATCTAACTATATTAATAACACAAATTGGACCTTTATGATAAATAATCATATTTTATTTAGGCATTGAAAACCATCTCTCCCTCCCAGTTGCCTTTATGTCACACCATGTACAATAAAGGAAATGTTTCTATAATTCTTGCTCACAAGAATTGTATCACCTGTAGAATAGCCACCTGAGAAGCCCTAATCAGATGGTCTTTTGTGTATTGTATTACTGTGGTCCCTAAAATCACATACTAGTTACTTCCCCTTTGTCCATAGACCAAAACCAATCAACCAAACAAAAACCCAATCCAAATAAATATGTGAAGGCCAAAGAAAGAAAATGCTACCCATTATCAATGGAGAATCCACAACTTCAGCCCTTCTGGCATTTCTGAGCACTGGGAAATTCTCAGAAGACACTAAGCCAAGAAGAAAACCAACAGTGATCAGGATCATAGAATTAGAGAAACCGTGGGCAGCATCACCCTAAATCATCTTTGACAGATTAGAATCCTCCTTGCCTATAAAGACCTTCTTAGGGAAGGAATCTACAACCTCACTTAGTAATCCTCTGCAACATTGTAAAGGGCCCTTAGATGGTAAGGCGTTCAGCATTACCCTAAATAGAAATCCTGTATGTTATGCAAAAGGCAATTCTATAAACTCTGGTCCATTTACTTTCAGAAAGCAACCAAGGTATACTCCGTGTATTTCCACTGGTATGTCTGGGTCCACCTGTCTTGCTGGGAACCCATACATTGCCAACATAGGTGGCATTAAGAGTTTCACAATCTGCAATAACATGCACCAGGATGTGAAGAAATCTCTTTGAAAAGAATGAAATTACTCCCAGGGTCCCTGGAGATTTACTTAGGCAGCTAGGACCACTGCTACTACTGAAGAGGCCCGAGCTTCACCTTAAAAGAGGGAAATGGAAAGAAGAAAGAAGCAAATAAGGGAAGACAAACAGGACAAGAGGCCAAGAAAAGCAAAAGATACAGAGTGGTAAAGTGCTTACCATAGAGTAATGCCTTCTGGGGCGGGAGGGCATTTGAAGCTTCAGAATGCTGGCTAACACCTTCCCCTGCCTCTCTCAACTGCTAGGATCACTGGAAATGTCACCCAGTCAAAGATATTGATTCTAGTAAGGAATTCAGGAACATATATTTCAAAAGGATCTGTCAATGGGAAGCAAATTTTCCCCTTTGAGTACAATCATTCAGAAATAGCCATTTTGAACTTCAAGATGAAATAAGGGAACTGTATCACAAAGTCTTTTGATATCTGCATTTCCAGAACTGTCATAAACTCTTTTTGTACATGCCAAGCGAGCAACTGGATTCTCTGTTTTTATATGGCATGTGTGTATTTAGGTACACGTGCAATAAGAAAGTTTACAAAAGAAAATGAAAGGCAGATTTGAAGAGTGAAATCAGATTATCAAAAGAAATAGAAACAAACAAAACAAAGCCAACAAAATTACAGTATGCCATTGACAGAAGAGATTACCATAATTCATATCAGTGCTACTATTAAAGTTGCATTCCCAAACTGGCTTCCTGTTTTGATCTTAAACAGGCTGATACATTTGCATGTCCGTAGTTCAATTATTTAAACAACTTATTTTATGGCAAAACTCAGAATTCATCAAAATTGGCATCTTTTAATGCTAATTCTAATTAGAACAAGCATCGCATTTTGTGTGCTTTCCAATTATGCATGAGAAAAGTCAGCATAAGTGTCCTCCCTTATCATAATTATCTGTTTCTAATTTCAATTTTGGCTATGACTTTGCGCTCAATGATGTAAATGTAACTGTTCCTGTCAGATGAAGATTAATTTGATTTAAGCCCTCTTTGTTCTAATTAGATATTCTATTTCTGCTCACTATGCAAGTTTCTTTCTAAGCCACATCTGTATTTTATCACAACAATGGGGAATTTCTTTGTTATTTAAAAGGCAACCATAAGATTTCTTTTTGGCACCATTATGACAATTTTCATTAAGCCTGTGCCAGAGGATTGAATATTTCAGCTGACTAATCTACAGATTAATGTAATTATTATTTGAATATTAAAGCATGAACTTTTCTGAAATGAAGTCTCTAAAAGTTATTGCCCTAATTACTCCCTCTGCTTCCAGGAAAGCCTTATGGTTGTTAGTTTATTCCCTGAGCACATTTCTTTATTGGGTGACACCTTGCATGCTGTGTTTCCAACGGGCACCCCTATAAAGATGGTGGTAAAAATACAAATTAATTATTTGGGAATCAAAGCTGTCTATCTCGAGGTCGGGAACTTGAGCATCCCTACATCCATTCTCAATGTCTCTTACAAATGTCCTATCTTGCTATTTCACAAAAATAATAGGGTGAAAAGAAGTGGAAGATAGCAAATTAATCCTACACTGTCATAAGGGCGTCTCATTCATTCCAAGGAGGGCCGGCCGAGTGGCTCACTTGGTTAAGAGCTCGCTCAAGAGTTTCAGCTCTGAGCAACAGTGGTTCGACTCCCGGCCCGAACTGAGCAGCCGCTGAGCTGCCAACAGGTGGCAGTATGGCTCAGCTTTAAACAAACAAACAAACAAACAAACAAAAAAAAACAAGTAAAAAGTGTGTGGGAAATGTCATCATAAAATGAAAACTGGTTCCAGGATCCAGTGCTGAAAGTCAACCTGACGTTGAAACCTCAACAAATGTAAGAGGCTAAGATTGAGGGTTTTGGGTTTTACTCCCCTGGAAAAGCCCAGTACGTAACAGACACAGTATAATTCCATTCAGCAAACACTTTTGGAGTGTCCAGCACAATGCCGAGGACCAGAAAAGTTTTTACCCAGAGAATATGGTCAAGTATAGATGCCTTTAGTGGATAAAATGCTTACAGATCCTCAATACTAAAAAAAAAAGATTTTTACAAATCAATTATTTGTTTTTTTTTAAGAAGGGCCATGATACATTTATTTGAAACTATAAAATAATTCAGCAAAGCATGCCCAGAGTTCGAAAAGTAAGTTATCCACAAAAAGCCTCATCAGCCTGGGCTGTGAAGGTCAGTGGCGTCGTATCACATGCACTTTTATGTTCTATTCTGCAAGTTCATTCCTGCTCTGTCACAAAATAGATGTGAGTCCACTTGTAGAGGTAACCATAGTACAACGATGTAAAAAATGGACGGGATGCAGGCCATGCGATCAGGCCAAGATGAAGTGGCCCAAATGCTTTCTACAAAGGCCTGGATACTCACTCCACATGTGTCAAAAAAGGAGAAGCTGTTTCCTGACAGCTAGAGCAAAGCGGGGCTCTGACAGGTGATAAGATGCAGAGGGGGCAGGAAATGAGTACAAGCCAACCAGACGCTAAAGGAGAGCCCTTTTTCTCGGATGCAGATCTGAGGAAACGTGCCTTTCAGGATCTTCATGATGAGATGCTAAAGGACACAATGGATCATGCCTAAGTGACAGCCTGGTATTATAAGCGGTACAGTGTGGCTCATCGTAGGCAGAGAAAGGTGTTTGCAGCTAACAAAGTCTAAACTTACAGGGACGTGTGTCACTCACTTTCGCAGTCACATACTCACGTATTTGATCGTTTGTCATCTACTCAACAAACATCCGTAAGTTCTACTATGCGGTAGACACTGTGCTAGGCATTGGAGCAACCGCAGTGAAAGACACATGCCTTGCTTACACTCCATTATGACGGTGAGTGTCTGCCGTGTTCACTGCTCCATTCCCAGCACCTAGCGCAGTTCTTGGCAGAGAGTTCAGGCTCTGTAAACATTTGTTGAATAAATCAATGAATACGTTTGCAGTCTAAAGAGCTAGTGAATCATAGAGAGTTGACCTAACATCAGGGCTTGAACTAAACAGGAAAGAAAGGTAGGCTGGTTACTGAATGCTTTCAATTGAGGAAATAATGGAAGCAGCTTTGGAACTTGATTTTGTAAGACAGTTGTGTGGTATGTCATCACAATCATTCATTTTCTTCTTACTCGGTGTTTTTATATCCCTCCCTACCCCCTACCAATACATACACACAGGACCAAGCTATAAGTACACTGACTTCTTCTTCAAACTATAAAATATCAAAAAATACTTGAAAAGAATAGTTTAAAATAATTTTTAAAATACTATAATCTCTAAGAGTTTCCAAATAGCTAAATACTTCAACTGTGGCTGGAGTTGTAACTCCCCTCACTTTTGTCCAGTGAACATAATGTGGTTCTTGATATTACATTCCCATGTAAGGACACTGAGACCAGAGCACATAGGGACAATGTTACTAAAATCCAAGACGATGCATTGCATTTTCCTTCTAAGGCTGCACAGATGGATGAAGTAACATGGAAAGAGCCCAAAGCAGAAGAGTTGCACTTAAATCATTTGGCAAATAGAAGTGGTTAGGTTCCAAAACTGTAGACTTGGCACTGAGCATCAGGTTAATACAGGCATATTTAAAAACCCTGAATATTTAAATGCTGAAGAAGTGACTTCAAACGTTAATAAGAGCTGTGTATTTACTTTACTAGATGAATCAACTATCCAACAATGCCTGGCTTAAGGCACTGGCGCCTTGAAAACGCGGTGAAGCATTCAAGGAGATGAAGGACATCAACTCTTGGTGTGCACCTCTCTATTTCAGGGTCTTTCGCTCTTTCACACACACAAAGTTTCCAATTTATTTTCAGTGATTCCGCTTCTTGTCAATGACACTAATAGCTCGCCCTTCCATTGTCTGGGAATCCACTGAGTGAGTCTAGTGGTGGGTATGCAATTGGCACTACAATTCTTAAAGCCTCTCTCCCTGTAGATATTTGACAATGCCTGAAGGCCATCTTTCTTGGGAAGAGGCCACTGAGAGAGACACTGTTGAAAGCTTGAAGACATTTTTGTGAATTCTGTCAGAAAAGAAGGAAGAAAGGTGACATCTCTTTTTGGTCCTTTACTCTGCTTTCTGTAATCAAGTAATATAGGCAGGAATTAGAATCCTTTGAAAGGAGGCCCATAGAAAACTCCTCTTTGGCTCTTTAAGTAGCTCTATTCAATGCTGCTTCACAGACCTCAAGAGTGTCACTGTTTCCATTCTAAATCCTGGTTTGGGTAGGTTTGAAGTGGGGTTATTAAGCCTGCCCTATTAGGTCTCAGCTTGGGAGTGAGTTATTTTTCCAATCTGATGAAAATTCCAACTATGGCACATTGGAACAAAGAAAATAACAAATAGCTCAGTTTCAATGTTTTGTTTTTAACTTTAAAACACTATTTGTTATTATGCAAAGGGTAAAATTGGCTTTGGGGCAGATATGCTTGTCAGAAAAATGAACAAGCTCTTTCAGGTGAAATTTCCACTCTGCTTTCCCTACCTGTGGCTCAAAGCAAGGGTGTCACGAAAACCTCTTTAATAAATACTGGGAGCTTTGCAACTGCCATTAGTCATTTGTTTCGCAGTTTCTTCCACAGTGCTCCTAAGAATTTGATAGAATTACTGGATTCACTTGCTGAGACAATTTCTCATTCCAGACTGAGTATAGCTGGCGTTTCTCAGACATAGTTCAGGCATTCTCTTAATCACAGTACGTAGGTGAAGTGGAGTGAAACATAGGATCAATGTCCCTGACATTATTTGAATCTATTTAGGATGGACATAGGGAGAACCAGAGGCATTTCTGTTAACACAACTATCCCTAAGATAACATAATGATCCCTCCATCTTCAAAATAGAATGAAAAATATCTCCAGCCTCTATTTCCCCTACTGAGATTTGGAATAAACACAGTCTACGTACAGTGAGTTATATGGTTACAATAATGTCAGTTAAGAGCTATGTCACAAAATTCCACTCTCAGAGCCACTCTGCTTCCCTGAATACACTGCCTTCATGCCTTCTTATCTCAGTAACAATCCTTGAACTCATTTCACAATCTTTCTCAAGGAGCAAAATCCTTCATTCTTTCTGGTTTGAGTTTCAATGTAGTTTTTTTTCACAGTTTTCGAAAGAGAGAAATGCAAAGGAAAATACAAAAACAAAATGACATTTAAAAAAGAAAAGAAATAAAATATGCCCAGAACCCATAAAGTCACACAAATAATTACGTCCAGCAGTAAAACTTTTGAAAGCTCCAAAATTTGAATGGTTTATCATTTTGTAAATAACTTCAAGGATCATGCAAACCAAAGGGAAGACTTTTTCACTGATATGTGGTATGTAAAACTGAAAACAACAAAAGAATAAGAAAAACAAATGAGGAAACAAAAATTCATAGACTCAGACAACAGTTTAGTGCTTACCAGAGAATAAGGGAGGAGGAGGGTGGTAGGTGAGGGTAAAGGGGATCAAACATATGGTGATGGAAGGAGAACTGACTCTGGGTGGTGAGCACACAATGTGAGATATAGATGATGTATTACAGAATTGTACACCTGAAATCTACGTAACTTTGCTAACAATTGTCACCCTAATAAACTTTAATAATAAAAAAAAGGAAAGTGGCTTTCTGTAAGGACTCCCTCACATTACAAACCCCTGTCTGATTTATTCAGGATTCAAGTCCAAGTCCTATGATATCAAGCAAAATAGTGTGAGCACCCGTCCTGGTTTGCTCAGGACTGCCCATAGTAGCAATGACAATGCAGGACCATTGGGCTTCCTACCTAAAACATACACTCTTTTCCTGGCAGCAGAATCGGTCAGAATCATTGCCCAGGCTTGGGCTTGGGCAACAAGAATCAACAATAAAAAGAGAGACAACATTCTAATTTCTGAGAGCCATCTTTCTCACAAAGCCTTCTGAATGGTAAAAACTCAGCCTTATATGTCAGAACATCTCTAAACGCCTCAACAATCGCCAACAAAGAGGTAAAGGAAAATATTTTGTGACAAACATTTCAAAATGACACGTTTAAACTTTCAAATGACAAAACTTTCAAAGTGATGCTACCTAGTGCTGCCAATCTAGAAGGAATAGTGGATATTGGCATTCTCTCATCCTGCTGGAGGACATTCAGCAACAAGTATTGACAGCCTTAAAAATGGTCTTACCCTCCGATCCAATAATACCACTTCTAGGATTTATCCTAAGGGAAAAAAGCCAGACATGCATAAAATGATTCATGCATAATCCTGTTTATTGAAGCTCTATTTATTATGCCAAAGAGTGGAAACAGTTTAAATGTTCAACACAGGCAGAATGGTTAATCAAATATGATGCAATCATGTTTCACAATATCATATTATGAAACCTTAAAATAAGGTTTTAAAAATTAATGGTAGGTGATAATGTTCAAAAAAGCATGACAGGAAAGTGTCCATGTGAGGGGTGTAAATGTCTAACTATTACATTGTTTTTGTACACCTGAAACTAACAAAACAAAACAAAAAGCATGACAGAAAAGTGTATACACAGTATGATTCTCTTTGGGGGAGACAGATATTGCTGAGCTATCTATAGTGGTCATTGCTGGTTGGTGAGATTTATGGGTAATTTTCATTCTATTCTTTAAACTTTTCTGCAGCTTTCCAATGTTACACAACATCTATCACTTTTACTAAAACAAGTTATTGGAAATGTCTGCTAAAGAATCATCCCAAAACAAACAAGCAAAACCACAAATACAGCTGTCAAATATTTGAGTAGTATCTATATCTTAAGAATCTACTAATAACTCTCATTTAATGGGGACCTAATGAAAAGAACCTAAGAAGAGCCAACTACCATGCTAGGAGCATGGCATAGCAATCTATATTATTTTCTAATTAATATGTACATATGATGCTCTAAACTTTATATATTTATATATACATGTATACATATACAAACACACACACACACACCCGGTGCCAAAAAATGTATACACATTTTAAGAAAGGAGAAAACTGTATTAAAATTATAATATCAATATATACTGATAACCAAAGATGAATACAAGTCGCATTTGATTTCTGCAATTACAAGACATCCTCAAAGTGGTAACTATCGGTGTAAATTTAATAGCTGTTTCCTTTCTTAAAATGTATATACATTTTTTGGCACCCTCTGTGTGTGGAGATATATATCTACACACACACACACACACACACAAACACATTCACACATACAAGCAAGCAAACTGTTCCTGTAAAGGATTGTATAGTAAATATGTTCAGCTTTGGGAACTGTACACTCTCTTACAACTATCAACACCACTCTTGTAGCCCAAAAGCAGTCAAAGACAATAAGTAAACGAATGGGCATAGCTGTGTGCTGATAAAGCTTTATTTACAAAAGAGGTGTCCGAAGTTTCTAAATACCTGTTCCATACCAAATGCAATTTAAGATAGTACTGGCCACAACCAGAAAGTTACACCTTGAAGCAAGAATGGTAGACAACAAAATTCCCTAAATATATCAGATTGAAATTTAACTGGATAGGCTTTTACAGTTCAATCTCCTCATATCATTTTTCCTCTTGGAGGACAACAACTCAGGTCTTTCGACCCTTTTGTTGGACTCCATGTACTCACATCATGTGATCGCTCCCACTCTGACCAGGAGTCAACAGGTCAAAAGCAATGGCTTGAGAATTCAAGAAAACCCCTCATTATTCACTCTTTCCATTTATGTGTCTCAGTGTCATATGTGCTGGTTGCTTTCTGAAACATAACTTCCAAGAACACACACTGTGCTAAGCTGCCACATGAGCCCTCAAAATATTCATTCCGCACCATCTAAATCTAATCTTCTGGACAGTAAAGAAGCTTCCACTGCAAAACATCTGTTTCATTTATTTTCTTTTTAAACTTCAAAGCTATACTTCTGGTCATTGTGCCTGGGCAGGGTTCAATGCTATTCAGACATGGTGAAGGGAGACTCAGATTTACTAATATTGAGCTAACAGAGGAAAATAAGTCAGTTCTTGAATTATACTTCGTTTTTGGTTTTTGTTTTTTAAATTTTATTGGGAAACAGCCATGGTCATCAGTTACACATTGCTTTCATGCTATGATGGCATAGTTGACTCTTTTAGGGAGGGGGCAGCTCACAGTGTCCCATGTGGGGATTGAACCGGCAACTTTGGTGTTATCAGCACCATGCTCTAACCAACTGAGCTAAGCGGTCACCCCCTGTACTATTTTAAATTTCAAATAAATCAGTTGATTGTTTATGAATTACAAAGGACACAAACAACCACTATCAAATGGAATGTTCACATGTCAAAAGCAAAAAAATTCAGAATTCTCATACTTCAGCAAAAAGGAAAGCATATGAGATCATCCCAATTCAAGGAAGACAGTACAATAGGAGAGACACTATTAATTTGCTAACTGTTCCTGCCTTCTGCCAACCTTAGCCAGCTCTGTTCTTCAGCCAAGACTGCTCTATTTAAATGTTAACCCACATACAATGGAACTAATCTTTTGCACTAAGCACTTTCCATGGTTTATTTCACATGATCCTTAGTGACCCTCTAAGGTAGGCACCGTTATTATCCCCATTTTAGAGATAATGAAAATGGCACTCACAGCAATTAAATGTCTAGCGCACACTACTAGTATGAGATAGAGCCTGGATGTAAATTCAGGCTGATATATCCTAAAGCCTATTTTATGCTAATCCCCTACCCTATACTGCTCCTCATTGATACAAGTTGACGCTCTTTAAATATTTTGCAGGTCAAACCTATTCCATCAAACTTGTAAATAATCACTAATCATAAGCATGAAAACGAGGCAATGTTTCTACTTCAGGGGTTCTGCTTCACTGATTTTCCTCGAAGGAGGCAAAGGAAGGTATTTGGGAGTTCCCAGCAACATTTAGGAAACATCTCATAAAAAATTTAGGGAACAGCTCAAAGGATGGCTTCATAACCAGAAAGAAACAGATACATGGATATAATTAATATATTGTATAATTAATAACGTATAATAATTATACATATATTCCCACAAATATAAATGTATAGCTGGATATTTTACTATGTGATCATCTTAATGCTGCTTGAGTATTTTGGGTTTTGTTGCTAGAAATGTCTATGTATTTCCCTTACCTAAAGAATAAGATGTAGGGCTGGCCGAGTGGCACGTTGGTTGGGAGTTGGCTTGGGACACCAGCTCTGAGCAGCAGGGCGCAGTTCGGATCCCACATGAGGGCCAATGATGCTGCGCCCTCTACAGCTAAGATGCTGAACAGCAGCTCGATCTGGAGCTGGGCTGCTGTGAGTCGCCAGCGATGGCGTAGGCTGAAGTGAGGCTGCAGTGTGCTGCCATAAGCTACTGTGAGTAGCTGGCAGCCGGTGTGAGCTGCCGTCCAGTGGTCGGCCACCGATCTGCCTCACTGATCATACCAACATGGGCCAGTGAGGCGACGTCCTCCACAACTAGACTGAGGAACAAGAGGACAGCAACTTGTCTGTCCCCTTCCCCGATTCCCCAGCGCTGTTATCCTCCCCCAACCCCCCAATAAAATCTTTAAAAAAAATAAGATGTAGGGCCAGCCAAGTGACGTGTTGGTTAAGAGCTGGCTTGGGACACCAGCTCTGAGAAGCAGGGCCCCAGTTCGGATCCCACATGAGGGCCAGTGACGCTTGCCCTCTACAGCTAAGATGGTGAACAACAGCTCGACCTGGAGCTGGGCTGCTCTGAGTAGCTGGCGATGGCGTGGGCTGCAGCGGGGCTGCAGTGGGCTGCCGTGAGCTATGTGAGTGGCTGGCAGCCAGCGTGAGCGGCCAGCAGCCAGTTTGAGCTGCCAAGAGCAGCAGTGAGTGGCCGTCCAATGGCCAGCGACCAATCTGCCTCACCAGGGAAGAGTGCAATGATAATACCAACATGGGCCAGTGAAGCAATGTCCTCCACAACTAGACTGAAGAACAAAAGGACAGCAACTTGTTTGGTCCTCTTCCCCAGATTCCCCAGCGCTGTTCCCCTCCCCCAATTCCCCAATAAAAAGTCTTTAAGAAAAAAGAATAAGATGTAATAAGATGTTATCACTGTGGGGCTGTGATCTCATTTCAGACTATCTGCACATGGGCAGTAACTTCCTGTCTTTTTTCTTCTCTGGAAATTTGGCCTATAGAGGCAAAAAATCAAACAACACGTGATTCCAACTTATGGCAGAACCTGTCACCCCTCATCAATGTGTGATGTAGTATAACCTGAATAGGAAACTCTCTGCTATTTTGTTGGGGAGCACATATAACATGATCCAGAGCTAGGATGTCACACCAAAGGCTCTGATTAAGGTAAATTGGGAAAAAAGGAAACATTTTTCTGTAACTAAATATCATAATTAAGCACAGACAAAGCAATGAACTGCCTTGGCATCAGAGTGATTTGAAAACAAAAGTGACATAAGATGGAAAGAATTGATTGAACATGGAACTTGCTGGTGTGAGTGCATGTAAGACAATAACCTGATGCCAAGACGAAAGCAACCAGGAAGTTTCAAATATTAATTTATCCCCTTTAGCTCCCAAACTTGCTCTGGCAATTGCAAACACGTAATTACCACAACCACCAACTTAAATACTCCCCCATCTATGAAAGAGTGAACCCAATCAACATGTTCATGCTTTCATCTGAGTTATCCACAGCTCATAAAGATGCTTATGGGGGAGAGCTCTGTTATTTATTTCGTTGTAATTCTTTGTATATTTCTCTGAGCCCTCCTACTAGAAGATGAAGTTCTGGAGGGCAGGGGTTACACATTATTGCTCTTGTGTTCCATAACAGTACATTTAAATTGAACATTCTCTTAACAGGAAAGAAGACAAGTGTCTCTCCTCACAAGAGGTTACCACTTTTCATACCCCCTTTCGACAAAGGCTAATTGTTTCTGCACCAATATATATCAATACCCAAACACTGAATGGATTCTCTAACAGAACTTTATCCTGTTAGTCCTAAGAAATGAAAATGGGGGTGGGCAGGGAGGCAAAGCAGGAAGAAGATTTCAAAGGTGACTCATTCCATTAGATGGCATTAAGAAAGGTCAGATGTCTGGACCCATACAGGGAGCCCATTCACAGCCCTTGGATCCTTAGGAAAACAAATACATTTTCTTCCCATTTTTGGAACCTGCTCCAACCACCACAGTCATTTGACATTTTGTGATTTCTGGTCACTTCAGAGATAAAGCTGGTTTTTGTTGTTGTTGTTGTTGTTGTTGTTGTTGTTGTTGTTGTTGTTTAATTTAAGATTGTGTTTCAGGGGAGAGCTTCAAAAGAGAAAATAAGAGGACCAAGAAGACTCTGGTCCCTAGAATTTTATCATGAATTTCCTTGTGAGGTCTCCAGGGGTTTTGCTATTACAATAGCTGTTTCTGGAGAATGGTACACATATAAGAGTACTTCTAAAGTCTAGAGAATGATATTGATAATCTTTGCTTTGTGGAAATTTATTGAGAGAAAAATATAGCTATCAGCTCACAGTCCCCAGGGGAAAAAAAAAGACTTTAATGAACTGGGGAAAACCAAATCAATCGCTAAAAGTTCCTTAAAATTCTAAGAAGTCAAATACAACTATTAGTAATGAAATGTTGAATTAATGCTTATTAGAGTTAGCTTATTAGGTTAATAGAGATAAAAAGTGTTAATAGCATGGTTACTAGTGTGTGTTGCATATCATATGGGGCATAATGAGATCTCTTGTATAACCGATGTGTATCATGCAATTAGTGTTCTTTGAATAGGATTTGGAACATAATTTTACATGGTTTGGTGATTTGGGAGGCTTATAATTGTGCTTTCTGCTTTCCTGGTCTACTTTTTTTTAAATTAAATTTTATTGGGGTGACAATGGTTAGTAAAATTACATAGGCTTCGGGTGCAAAATTCTATAACACATCATCTGTATATCACATTGTGTGTTCACCACCCAGAGTCAGTTCTCCTTCCATCACCATATATATGCTTGATCATAGTCCTTATATATAGGATGGAAAGATCTTGATGAGAAACAAAAGGCTGACTGTCACATTGCTCCTTTATGTGCCACAGCAGAGTTTGCTTACATAGAGAGAAGTTGGGGAGTTTGTATCATGTATTTCTTAGCTAGAGACAGGTAGGAAGATGGAGAGATAATCATTTTTCCAGAAAGAGTGGGAGAGATGTTTGGAAGGCTAAGTGGCAGACCGAGTAGCTGTGACTTTCATGAGATTTAGAGCTAAACTGAAAGAACATGGATTCCATATGCTATCTTCTGGCAGTGATCTATAGAAAAAAAAATTCAGTTCAAGGCACTGGATAGCATCTCAGCATCCACAAGTTACCCTGGTCATTACCAACAATGACAAGTGGCCCTTCTGCCACTTGGTAAAATGCAGGATATACATCAGAGCTCCAGGAGACCAAAACAGAGAGACCATTATCTTCCCTCAAAAGACGCCATGTTGATGTTTTGCCAGCCAAAGAAATCAAAAAAGCTATTACATGAAAAATTTGTCAGGATAAGTTTAATGAAATAAATGAAGATGTGCCAAAGCATCGAAGGCCAGATGCATGTGGTATGAAATCAGCTGGGACATATTCAAGGGAGGTTGCCTCCTAAGTCCATTTATGCGATTGCCTCAAAAGTTTCCTCCAGTGATAGATAATTGCACATAAATTTACCCTACAGTGTATCATTTTCTCAGCAAAAACACAAACTTAAAAATAGCTGCAGAACTATCAAAGCAGTTACAATTCACAGATTCTTTTGAAGAATTTAAACTCGCATTATCAACACCCAGGGGCAGCTATTTTTGTACAACAAGAAATAAAGAACATCTTTCATGACTTCCAGAAAAAAAAAAAAGCAGCAGATTATGCATACTCTAAAAATGGGGAGTTGAGTGATTCTGGTATGGTTTCATTTCATTTAATCCTATTTCCTCCCACAGACAAACAGCTATATCATCACAACATACCCAAGGTCTTAGAGCTGAGAAAGGAGAAGTGAGTCTTATAAATGGCTTCTCAAGTTCGCCTGACTTTGGCCTTCACATTCAGGCACAGGGGACGAGGTGTCCTGGGAAAGTAGGAGTATAAACTGCAATGTGATGCTGGGAGGAAGGAGGGGATTTTAATGATAAAATGTACAGTTCTAAGAAATGGAGTCAATATCTAAAAATCCACTGCTCCATGAAGAAATCATTGAGAAGTTCTTGGCAAAATGTCAAATACTGCATTTAAAAAGACAATTAAAACAGTAGAATGCAAAAGCTACAATTAGAAACATATCTGTGCAAGTAACATACTATTTTTCTTCTAGATGGTTAAAAGAAAAACATGAATTTCTGCCAAAGTTCATTAGGGTTTTCACCAGATAATACTGCTTCATTGAGGAGATGGTTTCAGCTGTCACAAAGGTTAAATTAAAAAACAGCAAATGCCCCAAAAGGGAAATGTTCTTACATCACTACTTAGATTTTCACATAAAATAATTAAATCAGGGACGTGCTGTGGCTCGTTCAATACTAATGTGACCATGACATTCTCTCACTTGAAATCCAATTTTTTTAATTGGGCTGCTATTCAAGAATAAAACTAGATGTGTAAACTCCATAGTTAGATTATTAATGAGTTGTTGGATTCCCCTGTTGTTTGACTAAATGGCCCCCCTTCTGCCTGCCTCCCTTTCGCTTCCCCCCCTTTTCCTTCCTTCCATCTTTCCTTCCTTCCTTCCATCTTTCCTTCCTTCCTTCCTTCCATCTATAAACATTAAGAGAGCTCATCCGAGGTTCAACCCATCGTGCTGAGTATGGAACACACAGCTAGGTAGACTGCCTAGCAGCGGCTAAAAGACAAGGGCTAACAACGTTCCTGTAATAACTTGTTGGCTCTGTTGTATTTGGGAGGTGTAGATGGCTATGAATTAGCAACGAAGGAGGGTGGTATTTCTAGCAGTAGGAATACCACATGCAAAGGCATGGAGAATGAACCAAGAGGTTATGGCAGGGGAAGAAGTTAGGATCCAAGAGGCCTAGTTAAGGAATGCGAAGGAGTGTGAATACCACATTTCTTTAAACATCTGACATTTGGCCACCCAAGAGAAAATGGGTTCTGTTCTCAGAAGCTCCTAGCATCTTCTCGTGTAAACACACGCACACGCACACATGCACACGCTGATACTCAGGGAAGATCTGCCAAGAGCCCACGCCATGTTTCCCAGAGCCTCCTCAGCACCTGCTTATGCTCTCATGTGCTTTCTGCTGTAGGAAATCCAAGCCAGCCACATGGCCTCTGCCACTGTCAGAAAGGCATCTTAACGTTGTGCATCACTGCTCAAGGAATCCCAGAATGCTCTGGGAGTACCACATCTCCCTCATTCCCAAGGCAACTCCCTAATTTTGAAAACACCATGATGGCACAGAAAGAAGGATCTAGCTCACACCTATGTCAGGATGAAGCTAAAGAATGAGCTACATAAGTTTTTTTGGTACTTTTGTACTGTGTGTCGCACTTCAAATCCAGTACCAGGAACTGGCTACATGGGAATAAACCAAGTCAGTAACCTCATCAAGAGTGTTGGTAAGGGCCGGCCGAGTGGCTCAGTTGGTTAAGAGCTCACTCAAGAGTTTGAGCTCTGAGCAACAGCGGTTCAAGTCCCGGCCCGAGCTGAGCAGCCGCTGAGCTGCCAACAGGTGGCAGGATGGCTCAGCTTAAAAAAAAAAAAAAAGAGTGTTGGTGAGATTAGCAGTTTTCTACAGAAACTGCTACTTTGCTTAACATATTAGACTAGACACTATTGTTAGCACAGAATTATCAGTTCTGTGGTGTAAACATGGTATCTTTCTGTGGTTTCAGTTATGGTCTATGCATGCAGGAAAATTTGGAACTAAGCATACGTTGTTATACCCAGCTTATAGAAGGAAAATGAACTACTGTACATGCTCACTATCAAAAGAATCAAGGGTATGCCTTTTTATTGAGGTAGATTGACAGATATCTAGAGTTCAAGTTGCTCATGATCACTCAGGGAGACCAGGCCATTAAGAATGACAATGCAAGGCAGGTTGTGATATGCAACCTAACAGTGAGTGCTAATAATAGTAACAATAGCTACCATTTTCCGAGTGCTTATTATGTTTCAGGTACTGTGCTCTGTCCTCTACATTCATTATCTCCTTTTTCATCCTCATAAAAACTCTAGGAGCCACTATTATTATTCCCAGTTTACAAATGAGAAAACTGAGGCTTAGAAATGTTCACTGGCTTCCCCAAGGCTAGACAGCAAGTACTGTAGAATTCAGATTTAAGTCTGAGTGTGGCACAAGGAGCAGACAGCTAGAAGTGTGAGAGAGAAGTCTGAAAGAGCTGACACAGGTAGAAATACCTGGTTAAGAGAATTACAACTTTGCGGATGGATCAATCTGATGACTGAGTTAGCCTAATGTCAAAACATCATTGAAATGAACCCACCGGCCGGGACATGGAAGGGAAAGGCATCAAATGACAGATGGGGAGGTGTGAGAACCCATAGAATACAAGGTCATGGACACAGTTTTCAAAAGAAGGATTCAGAACAGTGGCAAATGCTCTCCCCCGAAAAAGGGTGAGGAGGGGAGGAGAAAGGGGTGAAGGAAGGAAATGGAAAGAACTTGGCACAAATTCCATATCAGCCTCTTCATTTCTGTGCTCTCAAAAACTTACCCTTCCTGACCCTCAGCTTCCTCATCTGTAAAATGGGCTTCATGAAAGCTACCACACAGGAGCTGTGAAAACTTGAGGGAGAAAAGTATGCTGCATTGTGCTGTAGCACGTTGCACCTGGGGCCAGTCCACGCAGGGTGGCAGTGCTGGCTTGGTGGCTTCTAGCCATGTGGCCTTGGGCCATTCCTCAGGCGCTCTATCATTCACCACAGGTTCCTGTTACTAGCAATATAAAGTGAGTAGCCTAGCCCAAAGTGAGTGTGCAGTGTGTAGCAGATGGAAGTATTATTATTAATGGAATTTAGAATCTGGCAATTAAACTAAAGTCTACTCTTTAAAAAAAGGTCAACAAAATATGCAATAAAAACAGACTAGTCATGCAACATAAATTTCACTGGGTTTAATAATTCTCAAGCAGCAAAACGATTACACCGTGTGTAATTTCAAACATGGGAAGCCAATACAGATGCAATTCTATTTAGGGTAACAGGGAAACCAAGATGTATTTGCATCTGAGCTGTGTATGAGGGTTCCCCCCTTCTAAAATTCTATGAAGCACAGCTTTTACAGTTCTTCCAAAAATCAGAACAAAAATGGCAGAAACTTTTCCTAAGCCTAAAGGATATTATTCTTGGCAATAAAGAACCATGAAATTAATGAGCTGTCTACTAAAGATCTACCATTAAAAATGTATATGAGAAAACCAGTCTATGCAAACTCCATTCCCTCAATCAGTAAACGCTACCCTGGGAGTTAACTCAGCACTTAACGAAAGTTCCATTAACTGTTGCAAACCGCCACCATGTCAGTCAGCTGTGAAAGAGGCATTTGTTCCACCCTCCCCCCACCAATGGCCTCCAAAAGGCACCCCGCTTTTCCAGAGATAGCCACCGCTGTTACCAAATAGGGCTCCTAGTACTCTCAGTTGCTAACCAAGGTGCTCTCCGAGGCCCCCAAGTCCTAGCAGGCCCCTCCCTCTGTGAGGCACAGCACCCTACCTCTGCAAAGCATATATAGGGCCTAACATTAGGCCACACTAACTGCTTATATTGGGAAATGAAGAAATGCTAATGAAATTGCTTTTGTGGGCTGACATTCATGGATGGCAGACAGGGACATCAGAGAAATAATTCAGTATTTGCTCTTCGCGGGTATTTCAAGTCCCAGCCAAAGCTCACCAGCAAAATACAGACGTGGGCATACCCGCTAACGCACCCATGCCCGCACACCATCTGTAAAGGTCACTGAGCACTTGTTAACCTTGAAGGGGAAAGAAAAACCTCAGTATTTTCTCCCAACAACACTCCGAGCCTCTTGTAAATCATATTCATATTCATGCTCTTAAGCATTAATTTACATACTTAATTTCTGACAGGCTGACAACCACAGCCCTTCTCCCCTCTCAGTGTAAAGTGAGAAGTCAATTGTTATTCAGTGTATCCGTTACAGTGGTAGTGCCGCTAACTGTATTTTATATAATGTGCTATCTGCAGAAAGGCAGATAAGAATTTGATTTAACATCCAATTAAAAGCCGTCATTGAAAAATTACTTCAAATAAGCCTTTTATTTTCTTTAATCAGTCTTCAATTCAAGCCTTCCTTGGACCTACTGAACCAAGCATCAGGACTCATGAATTTTGATTAAAAAATTTGAGCCCATTTCTAACTTAAGCAGATTTTTTTTTGTTGCACTGTTTGATAGAAATTTAATAAATCTATGAATCCCAGCCAGCATCATTTATCATCTTTTTTTCCGCAAGACTGGCCTATTATACCTAGGCAGTAAATTATGAGGGAACCAGCAAACCAAAACTTTTCAGCCCGTTACTGAAGAAGAGATATAATCACTTGCATTGAACCATATAATTATAGCAGAATATGAAGCTCTGAAACATTAGGTCCTGTTTTGAATATGTAATGCCCATGGCTTTGAGAGCCTAAAAGATTCCTAGCTGATCTCATATAGCTCATATGAAAGGATTTGTTGTTGATGAAAATAACAGAAAAGAAAAGAAATCTGTAAACAACAAAAACAACCCAGGCAGAAATAGTTGGGAAGTGGCCCCGGGCTAGGAAAGTCAAATGGAAAATCAAAAACCTGTTCAACTTGGTGCTTAACAGTTCATGTCTTGTGATAAAGGTTCAAACTGTGTTACTTTCACTTGAGCTCTAAGCTGAAAGATATTTTTTGGCAAATATTCTCAAGATTGTACCTGTGTTCTCCATAGAGTTTTAATGGGCCTAATGGGTTTACTTTGCACATTCGAAAATTAGTTATTAAGGTCCTTCTAGGTCCTGGGCACAATGTTGGGCCTTGAGATATAGCAGTGAGCAAGAGAGACAGGCCCAGCCTAGTGCAGAAGACAGGTAATTTAAAAGGCAACATCCAGGGGCGGCCGGTTAGCTCAGGTGGTTAGAGCGCAGGCTCATTTAACACCAAGGTTGCCAGTTCGATCCCCACATGGGCCAAGGAGCTGCGCCCTCCACAACTAGATTGAAACAACTACTTGACTTGGAGCTGATGGGTCCTGGAAAAACACACTGCTCCCCAATAGAATTTCTAAAAAAACAATTTAAAAAAAAGCAACATCCATAATATGTGATAAATGCTATGTGATGGTACCAGCAGCCAGAGATCAAGGAAGACTTCCTTTCAAAGGTACCATTTCTGCTAGGTTTTGAAGGGTGAGTAGGAGTTCGTGAGGAATATTTTATGTTACTGCCAACAATCACTTTTATTGATACCTGTGTCTCTGCATGTGTGACTTAGGAAGGCTTCGTGAAGAAGCCATAGGGTCATAGGGAAAGATATACTTGAAAATGATCTGTATTTCTCTAAGCGAAATCATCAAATGTCTAATGCTTCTCTTGTGTCTAAAATCCCTAGCCCCGGACCATCCAGTTTTACGCCACCATGCCAATGACTACACAGGCTGAATTTCCTTCTTTCTGAAATCAGCCAGATCCTTTCATATTTCTAGGCTTTGGTACCATCCAGTTTGACCTCCTGGGAGGCCATCCCCAATGAATTTCTAACAGCAAATTGGCCCTCAGACTTTAAGAAGCAAATCCACTCTGAGAAGCCTTCCCTAATGGCAGTCAGTGCCTCCTCGCTCCAGTTTCCACAGCATCCTGGCCATCTCTCTATTAGCGGGTATTGCCACTGCTCATTTACTTGTCTGTCTCCTGCACGAGACAGAAAATATCTGGTATGCAGAATGAATGAATGGGAATTGATAAAATGCCATTAACCTTTTACTATGTTGAGATGTATGGCTGTAGTAATTCCTTTCTAGAAGGGGAAAATACTAGCTTAAATCCTTTAGGCAGGGGTTTAATGTGCTCCAACAGATAAAGGGCATTGATCCCTTTAGAAAAACCAACACTCCGAATGATATAATAAAAGAGGAGGGATTCTCCCTGGCTTTGCAACCTCTGTTCTCTTATTTGTAATCTTCCAAAACACTCTGAGTATAAAGGAAGGCAAATGATACTATGAAATATTCATTTTGTAAAGGCTTGAGAGAGAAATGGTTAGGCCGTAACTAGGACAAAACTATGTAGCATCTTGTCAACAAGGGTTGATATCCTGAGGAGGAAAACAGAATTTTCAATGAAAATCCTATCAGTAATTCAAGTTCAATTAAGCATAGACATACGTAGAAGCCTCTTCGTCTTTTTCTACCTATAGCACCATCATACACTACTAAAAAGTTGCCATTTCTACCGATAGTTCTTCGTTTTACCTTTGGCTACTATTTTTTTTAATTGACAAGCTACACGGTGCATGTGGTTTTTTTAGCCCTTCCAAGAATACAGTATAATGGTCAGCTTATATCTACTTTTTTTTAGTGCATATGTAATTGTAACAGACACTGCAGGCCTCAGGATTTAAAGAGATGAGAACAATAATCATCACATTCATATAAATGCACAGGCACAGGAAGTCCGGGTAAGTTTCAAAATACTTTCAAAAACATTTGCCAAAGTCTTTTTTGTTTGTTTGTTTCATTTTGTAACGAATGGACATTTCAAGTTAAACAGAGTCCATATGTTGCTGATCCATTTTAAGTGAACTCATCAAAACATGGCTTTGCATGAAGCCAAGAAGCACTTAACTTCTAAAAGAAATCCTGAGGTGGGGGCACAGGGAAGAGGGAAGGGGTTAATGGAAATTAGAAAATGTCTTCCACCTCCTCCTCCCTGCCTATGGAGCGGGATTAGACGTCTCACATTTGTTCAGTCATTCACTGTCCAGAATACGACAGATGTATAACAATTTTAGAACTTGTAGGCATAGGGAGGTCAGCTATGCCAACGTTTAGAGAATCCAACATTTTAGAGATGAAACCACAGAGAGGAAATGACTGGCTTAGGGTCACACAGCAATTAGAAACACCCAACATGTAAACCGAGGATGCTGATCACCAGTTGATTTGCAAAAGGATATTGACAAGGGGATATTTACAAGAGCAATAATCTAAGGAAAGCAGGGAGGCAGACGCAAAGGTTACCACCTGCCATGCCATGGTTTGACACAGCTTGGGAAATCCTAGCCTATCCTTTATTTCCTTTGCCAACATACTACATGGTAAGGGATCCTGAATCTTCATTGAGTACTCCCCTCACCAGTAAGGAACACTCCTACTTTACCGGAAAGTAAAGCCTGCTTAAAAACCTGGCAGCTGCCGAGTCCTCTTTTTCCATGCCTTCTTTCTTGGGACCTGATACAAACAAACAAACAAACAAACAAACAAACAAACGAAGCAAAGAAACAAAAACAAAACAAAACTCTAGTGTGACATTTCCGTACAACAAATACCATCATAAATATTAGAAGGCTCTTAGAACATCGGCATGTGTCACGTTTCCACTTTGGACCACTGTCACCTTGAAAGGGAAGGCACAGGTCAGGAGAAAGGCACTGAGAATTTAAAATTATAATTCTGAAGACGACTTAATGACATAGGGAAAAGCTCATGATATGTTAAGAGAGGTAAAACAAGGTACAAAACTCTGCCATGATGATCTCAATACTTGCCTTCTATATGCATAACATGCATAAACAAAACAGCACAGGCGATACATCTAGGTGATGATATTATGCCTTAACTTTGCTTTTTTTTCTGTTATACTTGTGAAAATGAATACAGGCAATCTCATTTAAAATGGAGTCAGGAAGGGAGGGTTCTCATGTAGTACCGCTCAACACACTTCACAGGCTCCAACAGGAAAAAGTGTACCCTTACATTTCTCCACAGGAAGAAGCTCAATTTACTAGTCCAGTAAGAGGAAGACTTTCTCCTTGCCAAGCAACAGACTCATCCACGATTCAGCCAATGGGATGCCAGTACACTTCAAACTCCAGGTTTCCTCCAATGGGCATTCTGTTTATAACAGCACCTCCTAATTCTCTCCTTTTTATCTATCAAGTAGTATTCCTCTGCTTTGTTCTCTGGACTTGCCTCTGGGTTGCCATAACTTGCATGTCCTTAAGTGTAACTCATGTGCCATTCCCAAATAAATTCATTCTTACTGGTAAAATAACTGGCTATTTTATTTTTAAGGTTGACATACTTTGGTATACATGCAAAGTTCTTAACATTATACAATAATAAGTTTTTATTAGGAAATATAGACAGGACACTTGGTTATAAGTCAGGTTTGAGCCCCAGTCCTGCAATTTACCCGCAGTGTATTCCACTTGCTGCTTAACCTGACTGAACCCCCAGAAAACTACCCTCATAGGGGCTCCTCCCAAACAGGGCTATTTCAAGCACTGAAGGAAAGGAGGTAGAAAGTAGTGGTTAGTAAAGTGTAAGATACTATTTTTGGGTTCTTAGCATTATTACTTACCCCTTTCTTTGGACACATAAAATGTAAACAATTAGGAACAGGATTTCTTAGCTGTTTCTACACAGAAACCCTAACATAGTGAAAAGAATAATAATATATGCCCACATTCCTTTCTACTTCTTTTTTTAAAGATTTTATTGGGGAATTGGAGGAGGGGAACAGTGTTGGGGAATCGGGGAAGGGGAATAGACAAGTTGCAGTCCTTTTGTTCTTCAGTCTAGTTGTGGAGGACATCACTTCACTGGCCCATGTTAGTATTATCATTGCGCTCTTCCCGGGTGAGGCAGATTGCTCGCCGGCCACTGCCCGGCCACTCATGGCAGCTCTTGGCAGCCCAGCTCCAGGTCGAGCTGTTGTTCACCATCTTAGCTATAGAGGGCACAGCGTCACTGGCCCTCATATGTGGGATCCGAACTGGGGCCCTGCGGCTCAGATCTGGCATCGCAAGCCAACTCCTAAGGAATGCACCACTATCTATTTCTTTTTTTTTTT
>NW_017731564.1:1960208-2032274 GCF_001890085.2 Hipposideros armiger | reverse complement strand
CTCTTCCCGGGCGAGGCAGATCAGTCGCCAGCTTCTGGACGGCCGCTCACTGCGGCTGCTGGCCGCTCACGCTGGCTGCTGGCTACATATGTAGCCCATGGCAACTCACTACCACAGGGGCTGCAGCCTACGCCATCGCCGGCGACTCACAGCAGCCCAGCTCCAGGTTGAGCTGTTGTTCAGCATCTTAGCTGTGGAGGACAGTTTCACTGGCCCTCATATGTGGGATCTGAACCGGGGCCCTCTGGTGTCCCAGGCCAGTTCTTAACCATCGCGCCACTCGGCCGGCCCTATTTCTTATACATACATTTATTGATGCTTCTATCTTCTCCTTTAAAAGCCATTCAAACAAATATTTTCTATAGTTGGCAATTTTCTTCATTCTTTGCCAGAATGCCACACCCCATAATCACCTAGGAATCCCTTTGTGATAGGAGCTATTAAGGGCTTCATTTTGAATCAAATAACGAGTATGCCCTACTATGATCCCCAAACAAAGTCTTTTTCATAGAGCACATTGCAGTTCTTAACATTTCTATTCATGTAGGTTCTCATTCAATGTTCTTTGTTGGGTGAATAGAGATGGATAAGAGAATTACAAACTCAGGGCCCTCCAGTAAAACTCAAAGAGTAGAAAGAAGAAGAAAATAAGAACTTTATTACATGCACCCCTTCCCAGCCATGATATATATACATACAAACACTTACAAACATACCCACACCTCACCCAGAGTTCAAAGGTTCATTACTGAATGTTAGTTTGTATTGTTCAACAAGATGTAAAGAACAAAATACCCATACACAGGAAAAATATTTGTGTGTGTCTGAAACTCCAAAGGGAGTTTCTTTGCTATATTTAAACACTTGAAACAACTGATATTCTCAGTATTCACGTAAAAAGAGCAATATAAACTTTTATCAAAATCTTCACCTTCATTTATCGTTACTATTGAAGGCCACCAAATGCTTTCCATTATTCAAAATGGAGTAATGCTTGATGAATACTGTTACTCCTTGAAAAACACCTCATTCAGGCAACAGTTGATTGCATTAGATCATTATAATGACGTTTGTTTCTTATCTTAGGTCCATAAAGCCATCAATCATATCACACAAGCTTTATGGGTAAAAATCAACTGTAAACTTAAAAGAAAATGAAAGTTTTAAGGTCAGGTGAGATAAAGTGAATGTATAGGCAGGAGGAGGAAGCTAGAAATAGAGTTATAAATTGATGAACAGTACAAGATTTACAAGAAACACAAAATAGTAGCGAATCACAAAAAGTAAAACACAAGATTGGAAGAAATAAGTTTGGGATAAACAGAAAATATAGGCTAGAACAGAATCCAAATATGATTTCTGAAGCCAAGAGAAGAAACCTAGAGAGCACTTACAGATCTCTTGAATGACCATGGGAAGATGGAGTGATATGAGTTCATGGAGGAAATGGGAAGTCTAGGAACAGAAAACATGGCCCACTGGTATCTCCAAACCAGTCCTCCTATTCCTGTGGTAAAATAATACTCAACGCACATTTAAAAAAAAAAAAAACCAATATATGTCTTAGTTTCCCTACTTGTAAAGTAGACGCAAGTTCACCGACCACATAAATGTTAGAATTTTAGGACCCTTAAAGGTAATTTAAGTTCTATTTTTATTTTTCAGACAGGAAAACGTAAGTCCAATGGATTCTGACTCCGATGCAGTAATTACTCTAATATCACATGCTACAAGCTTCAGCAAACTGAAAATGAAATGCTTCCATTAATATTAGAGCTTTTTTTTATACTCTTTGAACTTGAAATTGATCTTTTCTAACACCTCCTACAAACTCACACAAATTAATTAAATGTTTTCTGATTTTGGGGGTAGATACCTAGAGAGGGATTGCTGGGTCATATGGTAATTCTATTCTTATTTTTTTGAGGAACCTCCATACTGTTTTCCATAGTGACTGTACCAATTTACATTCCCACCAGCCGTGCATGAGGGTTCGTTTTTCTCCACAGCCTCTCCAACACTTGCTATTACTTGTTTTGTTGAGAATAGTCATTGAATGTACACTTAAAACATATATAATTTTTACTAACCAATGTTACCCCAATAAATTTAATTAAAAAATTTAAATGTAAATAAATAAATAAACCAAGAGTCTTCCTTTTCCTTTCCCATTTTAACAAACATAAGTTAAGTCCAAGTTTTGAGAAGACAGTGAATCAAGCATAATTTTTATACAGAAACTAACAGATTTGTTGCAGAAAACTGCCTAGTAAACATTGCCAAATATTAATTTGTATTTTAATCTATAAAAGATTTATAACAGAAGTCTTAAAGTTAATAGATTGAAACACATGGAGCTAAAAATCTTGATTTTAACTCATGCACGCTAACCGAAATTTCTCGGTGCTACTCACTTATTTTTACAATAAAATGTCTTCAATGAATTGCATGCATTTCTTTAGGTAAGCAAGGAAAAGGTGTAGATACTGGAAAAACAAATTTTAATATTATAATATGTACCAACCCTTTGATCTGTTTAAAAAATATAAACAATATGGCAGAACCACTCTTCAGTCATGTTCCATCCCCAATATAATGTTTTTTTTTTAAACAAACAAACATTTTATTACATCTATCAGGGTGACATTGGTTAATAAAATGATATGGGTTTAATGTGTCCAAGGTAGTCTTTAATGTGTCTTAACAAAGTGCGAAAGGAAATGAAACAAAAAACACAGACTACAGTTAAAATTCCAAAAAGCCAAACATAGGATTGAAAAGAAAGAATAACTAAAGAAAGGGTGGCTATATACATACATACACACAGACCCTTAAACAGAATTGTGCATCAGAGAATCTGAGATAACATTTTTGTACCCATTCATAAATGAATAATTATTTTACTAGGTCTTCGGTTTTTCTAACATCAAAGATAATATGCCATCTCTTGCTTGAAGGCCTAAGATGTATGTGATTTCCATGCAAAATACTTGCTCATCTCTGTCAAGCCACTGCAAAACCCAAGAGTCTATTCTTATCTGAACCACTGTCTAATGAATTTGGGTGATCTAATTTGTATCTGCAGGCGCACAGTGACATTTTCTTCAGGGTCAGGTTCTAGTGCCACCACTTGCTTGTTGTGTGACTTTAGAGAAATAATAATCTCTTTATCTGGATCCAAGTTTACTCATATGTCAAAAAGCTAGATGATCTTAGAGGGTTCTTCCAGTTCTCACACCTGTTTCTGTGTACATATTCAAACCAGTTGAAGGCACACAAAAAACACAAAGACACAAAAGTCATGGAAAACCAGGTTTTCAGTGGACTATTTCGGTAGACAGGTTTCACTGCCCCTATTCTTTGGTAGAAGTGGTGGGTAAGGGGGTGTCTTACTGGTAAATATTCAGCTGGACTTTTTAACTCTTCTTAATTCCTAAAATGTTTTTAGTGAGCATATTCAAAATTATGACATTGGTCAGCCTAAGCCAACCAATAGAATGGCCTGTCTTCAGTAGCTATCATCTAGGTCATTTCTGGATTCAACAAGGAAAGACAGAGTCAGTCTAGTATAGTGAAAAGAGCACAAGGCATGGAGTCTACATGAACTTTGGTTCAGATCCTGGCTCCAAGCTAACTACATGGCTTTGGGAAGGCTGGCTGTTCACTCACAGTGAGGATACAATACTAGCTATTCCCTAGGGTGATGGGAGGTTCAAACAAGATGACGGGCATAAAGGCCTAGCAAAGTGACAAGCACATAGTATACACTTAGTAACTGTATTCCTTCCCGCCTCCATTTTCAATGGCTAGTCTCACAACACCATCCTTCCCACAGTCCGTTCCCCAAAATGTGAGTCAAACTTCTGCTCTGAGATCAGACAATAGCTCAAGGTCAAGAGCCTAAGAAAGGTCTATTACAGGAAAGGAATCTATAGGCAACAACTGGAAGCAGAGAAAAGTGTAGAGCAAACACCTCTCCGCCTTCCTCCCGGTGTGAGCCTGATGTGGCTTGGGAGGTCCCCACTAGGTGGAGAGAGGGCCAAGGCATACAAGTTATGTCCCCAGGCTTCTAGTCCCACACCACTACACTTATATAAAGTGATGCCATGCAAAGGTATTCAATAGTGTTACTGAGAATGGCACTATTGGTGGATACCACAATAGGGTAGGTTTTAGTCTCCTTCTACTCAGATTACAGACCATATGCAAACAGCTACATAACTGGCTAGTTTTGTCTTCCTGAAGAAATTAGCATTTGGTGAGGCTCACTGTCAAATTAAGACATTTCCCTATGCTTGGTGAGAATGAAAGTCACAAATTCCAAGCACTAATTATATCCACTGGTGGGTTTTCCATCTACTGATATGTTAACCCAGTGGCAGCATTCCAAAGGGGAAAAAAAAAAGAAATTTAAACCTAAGGCTGAAAAACACAAATCATGTAGTTTCAGTAAGTGGGGCTTTTGCTTTAATAAAATTGTACTTCTGCTCATCAGTAGTGTTTCATTTTTTTTATTTTCATAAAATCACTTTATAGACTCCTCCATGCCAGAGATCATAGATAAGCCAACTGAACCCCACCTCCAGAGGACTAGCACAGTTCCTTAGACAGAATAAAGGTTTATTCCAATATTTATCAAGTAGATGAATGAATGCACAAAAGAAAAGTATACTTTTCTTCTGTTATAGGTTTAACAGACATAATATTTTATGGCAGAAAAATGCTACAGTTTTTAGTACCTAAGGTAACAGTGCAGGAGACGTGGGTGTCGTGTCACAAATATTTTAATGAACAAATGCATGGCAATTTCATCCACCCATATTGAATGTCCTTAACATTTGATAAGATAAAGCATGTGGGCAGTATGTTGCATGACTGATCAAAGTACAGAAATATTTGATTACCTTATTCTCATTTGTTCATTGATGGGGGAAATAGTGAACCCCACCTCCAGACAAAATCTTGCAGGGAAAAGATTAATTATGGTAATAGTTTGAGGTTGACCACAATCATTGATGGAAAGTTAACTGCATCTCTACATCAAAGTCAGCGAAAACCTCTTGAACAAAGATCACATGATTTCCAGGCTGGTGCTACTTATATACAAGGAAAACGAAAGCCACAAACATGGATTCTTCCTGCCTCTGGTGACAGGTAATTAACCTGGACAACCAGGGGCCTTTTGCTCATAACACATTCCTCATCCCAAACAGAACCTTCCAAATAAACAAGCCTAGATAGCTTTTCAAGCATGAGTGTATAGCCATCTTCTTTGGCCCTCCAACTATTGCTGAGAGGCTAGTGGAGTAGGTACTAGACATTCCCATTTTATATGTGAAGAGACAGAGGATCAGAATGCTGAAGTCACTTACCGAAAATCACAGTATTGAAAAAATAGGCAGAAGTTGTCCTTGAATGCTGGGCCTTTTGATTCTGCATCCAATGCTTTCTCAACTCTTCCTTTCTAAGAATACACAAGGCTTTCTATCCTGTTCCAAAGTAAGTACTATGTCCCGAATGCTTCCTATCTTCTGCTCATGTGCTCTGAAGGAAAATGTTACTTTTTGGATTCTTGAGATGGGATTAAAAAGTGAACCAGTAGTCCGATATCAAGTCAAGGCCAGCCCCACATTCTCACGGATTCCATCTCCCCTTTCCTAGTGAAACAACCCATTTAGATGGATTCAAATGTTGCCACCTTGGTTTAGGTCTTTGGGGACTTATCCTTCACCAAAACCAGCTGGGAAAAGATACGTGCAATTTGGTTCAACACTGTCAAATCCTGAGGGGTGGATGTACAGAGAAACCTGGTCTGAGGCACCTGGCAAAACACAGAGGCAAATCCTTTGGGGTCTTTGGGGGAATAGAAGAGCATGAGAGAGATTTTAGCCACTCAAGGAGCTGGATGCCATTACTTGAGATGGTTGTTTCACTGACATGACTTGTCAGAAAGGGCTGATTTCTGAGAGAGTAGCCTCTGGGGTCTTGCCCATAACTGTGAGTAGAACCTTCTTGGCTGCTAAACTCCTCATCGTGGAGTGAGGTCCTTCAACACCATCTGGGTTGTTAGTGGCTCAAATGGACCTTCTCTCTTCCTCAGCTTGGTTTCCTGAGGCCACAGCGCCCCCCCACCCCAAAAAGCACATTTCCTAGCAATGGGGAGCTCAGCACCCACTTGTCTAAATTTCCTGCTGAACTGTTTTTAAGCCACGGGAATAGTTTCACTGCTTTGTTTGGGGGTGGTAGTGGGGGTGGCACAGGGCTAACAAGAGGGACTCCATTTTAAAACCAGACCCCATCCTGTCAATAAGGTCAGGAATGCAAAAGGAAAAGCCGAGACACTGATTAACTACCAGCTGCCCACATCCTGAATGTACATAACTAAGAAGGGAAAAAAACAATGCAATCAGCAGACCTTGGAAAATACCCAGCACGCTCTGTTCTCATGAAGCTCATCATTGTTTGCAAGAAAAACCAGAGATTATCAAATTCCTGTGTAACTTTGCTTTTCTAGAACGTGAAAGAAGACCCTGTTATGAGACAAGATTGAGCAGACACCTGCTGACCATGAGATGGAAACATTGTTTGCTGACCACTGGGTAAAGATCCTGGGAGAGTCCACCAGCTTCCATTCCCTAGCTCCCTCTTCCCTCCCCCGGATAGCTGGTAAAAGCCCCATACACAGTCCTATCAGGGAACCAGCCAGCTCCATCCTTCTTGCTGGGTCCCTGGTGCACTAGCTACCTCTCAGTAAAGCTTTGCTTACTGAAATTCATATCGGGGACAGTGCTCATTTCTATGACATCGGGCCCCAAGAACCTGGCATTAGTAGACTCTGGCAACAACAGGACTGACATGCATGGTTGGCATTGAGTATTGTTTCTTTCTTTTCTTTAGCACTGCTCATACTGGCCAGCCAACTGCAGATGGTTGTCAAAACATTTAATGTCAATGTATCACAGCACATGCACATCTCGTGACTGTGCACTTTTGCCTTGTTTGGTGGGAGGGGTGAGTGGAGGTGGGCTGGTTTCCAGAAAGAGAATGTCATCTAAACCTTCCCTTAATTCAGCCTTTGTGTCCTTACCACTTTACAATAGCCTGAGGTCAGTTAGCAGAGGCACGGTTTTAAAAGATGTTGCCACCACATTTTGAAAAATTACAAAGCATCTTTCAGTCACTTGGCCCTTGGGTCACAGGCAAAGAACTTTGTCAAACTCTGAGATACCCCTAAACTTCAACTGTCACCCATAGACAGACAAGCAAACACACCATCTCACAGTCTTAGGTGTTTGGCATATCCTTTGAGGGGGTAGAAGGCACCTTCCCATCTGTCGCAAAAACCCTAGAAGAATTCTCAAGACATCTTTGGATGTTGCATTTATTTTATGAAATGAAGTTCTGTGAATTAAATGCAAATGGATCAGAGAAGATGTGCAAATGAAAGGGAAGCCATCAGGGGTTACTATTTAATGAAATAGTTAAATAGTCACCCTTTTATTACTTCCCAATGTTTACTTATGTTTGAAATACTGAGTATTAGGGGTGTTGACATCTCTGAAGATTTCAAAGCACATTTGCAGAAGTATTCGAAATGTTATTAATGATTATTTCATGCCAAGAATATGCTAGCACTCACAGAAATGCCCAGAGCATTCCTAGGAGGCAATTATCATTGGTGGCAAGAATTATTATCCCTATATTACAGCTGGTGAAAAGGCAACCCAGAGATACTAAGTAATTTGTCCAACCATACAATGACTGTGACTTAGGCAAAGAAAAGTGGAGAGAAGACAATTATCTGGTCAAGTCAAGCCAATAAAAACAAGTGATTGAGAGTAAAGTGCCTCCCTCCCTGCTACAACCCCTGAATTAACCAGGTCGCTCTTTGCATTGATTCAATTGAGTGGATAACCATTTTAATGGCCCTTTCAAGCCCTCATCAACCCTCCCCTAACTACTGCAATAGCTCCTTACTGGTCTGTCTCCAGTTTCATGGACCCCCCCCAGTCCATTCTCCACTCTCCACCAGAATTAAAACAAGGCTTGAACATGCTTGCCCCCTTCTCACAAGCCTATTCTCAACACTGAGCAAATCCATCCCCTTTCTCACAAACCTCTATAGAGAAGAGAATAACCTAAAAAAAGAGAGAATAACCTCTGTCGTGTGACATTTAGACCTTCCATCATCTGCTCCATCCAGCCTTATCTCCTTTACCAATCTGCCTTATGCACCATGTCCTTCCACACCTTCATGTCTTTATTGTTGCTTCAATGACAAATGGCCTTTCTCCATATTCCGTTTAGCAATGGTATTCTCATCCTTTAAGGCCTCGCTCAAATGGCTGTTCTTCTATCAATGATGTTCTTCTCTGGTCCCGTCATTCAGAATGTAGAGCAGGCTCTGCCTGCCCAAGTTATCCATTAAACCTCTATTTTACACACATCATTCTGGCTTGTTTACATTTCTGTTCTTGCACCTCTTCTAATCCACCTCATGGGGTTATAAATTCCCGGCAGGTAAACACAATGTCTAATTCATCTTAGTGTTTCATACATACTCCAGTGGGTTGTGTGGAGTCCAGAACCCAGGAAATACCTATTATCCATGTGTGTGGACAGAGCCAAAGATACAGAAGTGACCCATCAATCCCTCTCCTGGGTATCTACCCAAAAAACCTGAAAACAGTTATCCGTAAGGATATATGTGCTCTGATGTTCATTGCTTATTTAGTGTGGCCAAGACATGGAAACAACCAAAGTGTCCTTTGATAGATGATTGTATAAAGAAGATGTGGTACATATATACAATTGAGTACTACTCCACCATAAGAAAAGATGAAACTGCCATTTGCGACACCATGGATGGATCTTGAGATGATTATGCTAAGCGAAATAAGTCAGACAGAAAAAGTCGAGAACCGTACGCTTTCACTGATATGTGGGATACAAAACTGAAAACAACAAAGGAAGAAGACAAACAAAGAAACAAAAACTCATAAACACAGACAATAGTTTAATGGTTACCAGAGGGTAAGGGGGGAGGGGTGGTAGATGAGGGTAAACGGGGTCAAGTATGTGGTGATGGAAGGAGAACTGACTCTGGGTGGTGAACAGACAATGTGACATATAGATGATGTGCTACAGAATTGTACACCTGAAACCTATGTAACTTTACCAACCATTGTCACCCCAATAAACTTTAATTAAGAAGAAAAAAAAGAAACACAAAACCAAGTATACTCAGAACAATTCCAACTTTCCCAAGTCATTAGATCCTACTTCCTTCTAAAAGCTTAAAACTGTTCAGTGAATGAAATCTGCATTCATTTTGTCTGTCTTAGCTCCTACGGAAAAAAATGCTGTAAGTTATGTATTGAATTTTACAATATTTGCCCATTCCCCAAATAATTGTTTTACTCAACGAGTGCATATTTTTTCCATTTATCAGATTTTTAGACCTGTATGGGACTAGGCTTAGAGACACTTTGGAATAAAGCGCTTATAAGTTACTGTCAAAAAGGATTTCACAATTGGATCTGCACTTGTAAGCACACTATTAAAATATGCTTTAACGTGACCAGAACATTTTCAAGCAGCTGGCATATTCATCTGAAAAAATAATTACTTTTCAATAAAAGTTGCTTTTTATTGCTCAAGAAAAGTTCTCCGGTGACTTTTAAGGATCTGCCAAGTGAAATTTCAAAATGAAAATAGAGTATCCCTGCTGGCCAGTGGCCAAGGGGAATGAAACGCAAATACACTCATTTGTGCCAAGTCCTACATGCTCTGCACCGAAGCAAAGTGGGTAAGTGCTCGTCTGGGTTTAATGTTACATAAACCCGCCCATCCTCCTCTCCAGTTCCACAGAAAACTGTCCACTTGGGGCCTATGGCCAGTGGATTGTGCCAGTTTTATCCCCTCTCTTCTTGCTGGCAGGAAATGAAAATGGGTTCAGGAGATGGCACAAATTCCTCTACCAAGAAGTTGGGCCCGGAGAAGGCTCAAGTCTGGAGATTTGTTGTGAAATAGCCTAAGACAAAGAAAAATGGACCGTAAACCAGAGGATACTATGAAAGCAGCTCTGTTTGGAATGAGGACTGAATGCAGCTTCCACCTTGAGCTAGTTATGCACAGCTAATGATTAAGAGAGGGGAGTCGATGATTTAGTTGCATCCATGTTTACAACCTGCAGTGCCTTAGCAGCAGTTTTGAACAGTAAGGCAGACAAACCCAGGATACATTTAGATGATCATCTCTGTTGACAGGAGTGTTCACCAGCCAAAAAGCTTCTCCAGCCCATCTGCCTTCCATGCGTTAAGTCTCCAAGCACATCTAGTCACTCTCTCTGAATAGTATTTGGTAAGTCTTTTGAGGTTTCTGTCTTGCAACTTTTTTCTGTGTTCCAACGGCTCTTGTATAGCACTCATCTACCCAAAACATCAACACCATCAACTACCAAAAACATACAAAATACAATCTCTTCCTATAGGAGCTCTATTGATGCTTGAATTCAAAAAGTGGGGAATGTTTACGACAAAAACATCAGCCTTGATAACACTGACAAATCACCGCTTAGGTTTTCTCTAATGTGAGCTATTTCCATGCTGAAGCAAGATGAGAGGATGAGGGCTCAAACACGAGCCCTGTGGTCAGAGAGAAAAGAGTAGAGAGTTGGGAGTCAGAATATCTGTGTTTGGATCCATACTTCGCTATTGGTTTCTTCGGAGTGATTTTCAGCATGTTTCAAGCTCCATTTTTTTTTTTTAACCTGAAGATGCCAACCTCAGAGGACAGTTGCGAGAATCAATGGGAGGAGGTTTCGTAAACCATGAAGTGCTGTGTCATTATTGACCCCTTTTACACTCTCTCCATTCATCTTCATTTCCAAATGTTCTAATGTAAAAGCCAATTTCCCATTTAACAGACTGCGATTTAGCATTCACAGTCATTTGGAGCAGAAACTACAAATTCTCCACACTGTTGTGGTTGGAAATATCATGTGTGCAACTGGAAAGAGAGAGAGAGAGAAAAAAAACCCAGGAACCTTTGACCCAAGTCCCAGATGGTTAGAGGGCCATTTGTTTACTGATATATTTCTATTGTTAAACGGATCCTAAAATTTGCTAAATCTGTGTGTTTGAAGTTGAGGGCAAAATAGCTCAATTCCTATTGGTCAGATTGAATAAAATGAGAACAAAATGCCTCCTTCTCTAGCTCAATTTACAAACTATTAGCAGTTAGATTAATTCCAGCCAGATAATTTCAAGGAGACAGAAACGGATCTGCATTTTATTATGCTTAAATAGGGTTAACCATTAGGTCATTATTAATTTTGAATAAATAATAGATACAAACATCCCAATCTGACTATAAAATATTCCTACCTTTCAGGCCTGCTACTTCCTCTTTCAGTGAGAGGCCATCTTGGGGGGCTCTGTTAACCTAGGCTGCCTGGGGTGCCTAATCATTGTAAACTCTGTTTGTAGGGGGACCCCGTGTGTCCTCAGGAACTGTACTTCCTGTGTGTGCCCTATCATGTCATTGCCTCTGCCCTGAAAGCTTTTCAGGTCAGCTCTAACTTATTGCCAGAGTTGTGCTGTACTTGAATTGATGCCCCAAGCCAGGTCAAAAAAGTTCAGGCAGAAACTTAAGGAAGCCAACTAACTATCTAAGATAGACCATTATGATTCCCTAAAGTGATAGGAAATCTAAGTGACAAGGCTGTTTTGCCTGCCTGGGGCACTGACATCCTCAGATTCTTGGAGTCTGAAATTTTGTTAGTTGCTAGGCAGAGTGGGCCTATGTGACCAGACCCCAGTAAAAACCTTGGGCAGTAAGTCTCAGGTGGGTTTCCTGGGGCAGAAACATCTCACTTTGAGTTGCTGCATTTTTGCTGCTGGGGCTAGAGCATTCTTGTGGCCCTGCATGGGAGGGAGGGAGCATAGAAAGCCCGCATTTGGACTCCTCCTGATATATTTTTCCCTCACTGACCCGCTGTATAGCCTTCCTGTGTCTCTAGAACAAATCTGAGCCATGAGTTTGACCATATGTTAACTCCTATGAACCCTGCAAAGCAAATCAGTAAACCCTGGGTGACTTGAGATTATGATGCTAACTGAGGTAAGTCAGACAGAAAAAGTCAAGAACCATATGATTTCACTGATATGTGGGATATAAAACTGAAAACAAAAAAGGAACAAGACGAACAAAGAAACAAAAACTCATAGACACAGACAATGGTTTAGAGGTTACCAGAGGGTAAGGGGGGAGGGGGTGGTAGATTAGGGTAAATGGGGTCAAATGTATGGTGATGGAAGGAGAACTGACTCTGGGTGGTAAACAGACAATGTGATATATAGATGATGTGCTACAGAATTGTACATCTGAAACCTATGTAATTTTACTAACCATTGTCACCCCAATAAACTTTAATTAAAAGAAGAAGAAGAAGAAGAAGAAGAAGAAGAAGAAGAAGAAGAAGAAGAAGAAGAAGAAGAGGAAGAGGAAGAGGAAGAGGAAGAAGGAGAAAGGAAGCCCCTGAAACAATCCCCATGTGGCCATTACTGAGGAAACCTGGCTTATTGTCCCTCAGACACTGTATTATTTTCATATAAAATTCCTCCAAAAATATATTTGCTGCTAGTTCTGCAACATAGTCTAAAGGATACCCACGGCCATCTTGAAAAGCCGGGAAAGCAAGCTAAAGTGACCCAGATATTCTGTCCACAAAGGTTTCATTCAATATTACAAATAAAATAATTAAGTTGCTTAAGGTCTTATAACTAATTGCCTTTTGGAGGAAAAATCAATTAGAGGTCAGAGATGTCTAGACTAATGCTATTAAATATCAAAGAGAAAGAAATCATTCAGTAAATGATCATTTCTGTGAACTATGAAAAAAAATGTAGGAAAAAAGAGAATAGGAAAAGGGAAATGGGTACTGAACGTTTATCAAAGATGAGCATGATGTCAGAAAAGTGAAAATGTCTTACAGATACTAGCCATTCCTTAGTGAGCCAAGTTTTCTTAGGACTCAATCTACATCTCTGTTTGCCCGCATAATTGGAGGAAACACCCTTTAAGATGCTGTGGTAAATTTCTAAGGTTTTCCCAGAGGTCAATGGAGCCTGAGTTTGCTTTATGTTTTATTAAGAGGGGAGGGGAAGATAGTCTTGTCATGGAATACATGATCTTCCAGACCCAGAACCTGCCAACACCCAAGGTTCTGCCCATACCTTGATTTTGAACATCTAACCTCCAGACTGTGAGACAATACATTCCTGTTGTTTATGCCACCTGGTCTGTGGTACTTTTTTTTTTATACAGCAGCCAAAGACAAACCCTGAGGAGAGGACCCCAGAAGACACCAATAGGCAACTCTACCTCCAGGGAAGCCATATTTGATGGAGGGTAACATCTGGGTGGACAGGCCTGAGCTGGTGTGGCAGAGAAGGTCAGGCCACATGGGGGTGACACCACTTCTGGGATCTCTGGGGTGGGGCTTTGGGACTGGCTTCTCTGCTCCTTGCTCTCTATCTGAGGGCCTCTCCAACGACTGGTGGAACTATTGATGAGTAAGGCGAGAGTGGTTTCCTTCATGTGTTCTGGAAGAGTCCAATGCCACCCCAAGTCTCAGCAACTCAAGTAGGCTGGTGTCTCCTCTTGGCTCAAGATACAGGGTACCAGCTGACCCTATCTCCACACCTGCTTCATGAAAACCACCCCAGTGCCTAACCACTATCCAGGGCCAGAACCATAACATTTAGTGGTGACCCACTGGAAACAAAACATGGCTACCAGTAATAACAGTAAAATTTTAAGTGTTGTGTTAATTACTATCACTACTGTTGCTTCTCTGCCTCCCATTGCTCTTCTACTACGACTTATTAGCCCAGGATTGCTCCCCTTACTGCTCTGTCCAACATTTACTGAGCACCTTACCCTTGAGCTGTGTGGCATGGAAATTATTAGTCTTTTCTGCTCTTGGCCACACTTGTTCTTAAGGCTTGGAGAGAATTATGTTAAAACATAGATAGCCTCCCTCAGTAATTTTGTGGCCTTGGGCAAGCCATTCAACCTCTGCTACTCAGTTCCTTCATTTTAAATGGGGTAATAATATCTCTCAGGCAAGGTTGTTGGGAAGATTAAGGTAAAGTGCATCACAAGCTCTCAGGAAATGAGAGTGGCTGCAGATATTATTGTTGTCAATGTCATTCTTGTTTGTTAAATCTTTATTATTTTTTTCTCTTATAATGATGATGCAGTTTATGCTAAGGTATCATTCTTGGTCACTGCCTCCAACTACTCAAAGAGTAGCACCAGCTACTTTTTGATAGGAAGAGCAAACTAGTGGGCCTTTGGGCATTAGACCCCAAATCTGTACCGCAGTCTCATCTGTTACCATGATCTAAACATGGGAAGTGCGTAGCTCTGAAGTCTGACACAGGGCAGAGGCACAGTGATCCTTCTCGCAAGGATACCCTTATCCAACAATGCACTAGATGATGCTGGTGTGTATAGAGTCCCATGGAAATCACGAGTATGTGGGATATTTTCATTTGCCTTTGTCCATCTTCCAGGATGATTTAGTTAGTTTGCTGGGAATGGGGTGGGAAGGAGTGGCTAACCTTGGCAGTGACTTACTCCACCCTTGGCAATTAGCACGGCTGTGTAATTAAAAGGAGACACACTGTCCCCTCCCAATGCTCAGCATCCTATCACCAAAAGAAAAATAAGGTGTTCACACCTGAATACAATTTTGGTTCCAGAACAATAAAGGACAGGTGACAGGCCCAGCTGGAAGGCCTCTCTTTCATTTTCCTGTGGCCACAAATCAGACATCTTGGGCTCACAGCAGGACAGGCTCCACTGGCAGTAATTGGCACCATCTGTAGCTGTCAGAGCACTGGCTGGCATTCCAGCATTCCATCTTTCAAGTCAAGGCATTCATCACTCGTCCAAAACTCAGCCAGCTGACACTGAAAGATTAACTTGCATTGATTTGCTTGGCTAAACTCGCCTGAGCTTCAGTCGGTGCTGAGCACTCCTGCTTAACAGCCATCCCCATCACAAGATGTTTACAAGGTGATTCTCTTCCGAAGTTATTTTTTTTTCACTTCCCATCCTCTGCCTAATGTGCTCTCAATAATTAGACTTTAGGAAATGGTGAATTAAAACATGGAAAGTGAGCCTTGCATATGATCCCTGCCAAATGCCAGGGCCCGTGGGCTGTAAAATTAGAAAGCTTCTCCGCTTATCTCTCAGTTGTATTAAATTCCTCCCTTGTCCGTGTTTGTGGATGTTTCTGCCCGCAGTTTTGCCAGAAGACATCAGGGTGTCAGTCATCTCAGGGGTAACTCACAGGCCATGAGGGGGGCCTGCCTCCACTTTTCCACTACCCAGCCCATGAACATCTCCTGGCTGCCGTCCCTGGGCCAGGCCCAGCACTAGGCATGGAAGCTACAGAGAGGCTTGAGCTGCACGTACTTCTCAAGCACTCATTGTGCGGTGGAGTAGAACTCCAAGTTAATGAGCACTGTGGTACGCTGTGCTGTGTGACGGGGCAGAGAACCAACAGCTGCTCTATACTCATGAAGTATGAGAAGGATGAGCACCTCTCACAGACAGAAAGGCGATCAGGGAAAGCTTCCTAGAGGAGGTGGTACTTGAGTGGTGAAGGCTGAGAAGGCGCTAACACGATGACGAAATGCGAGAGCGGAAGAGGGCATTCCTCAGAAGGGTGGGGTGCAAGAATGCACTGAACATGGCATGGGATAGGGTAGTTGAGGTGCTGTCGGTGGTAGTTCAGGGTGATGGGAGTGAAGGATGCTTATGAGGAAATGATGCCTGGGAGTGACGGGGTAGGCACATTTAGGCCTTGTGCTAAATTAAGGATTTTATTATACACGTGGTAGAGAATCATTGAAGGGTTATTCCACATGGGGCTGGCATATTCAGATTTGCAGCAGTATGGAGGATCAAAAAGGGAGAAGAACTGGAGGCGGAGAAACAAGTTAGAAACAAGTGTGGCGATAACCCGGGCAGTCAGGGTGTGGGGAGAGGTCAGCTCGACAGCCTGTAATGACTGACCAAAGAGGAGGGCATGGAGGTGGGAGGAGCCAGGAAGTCTAGACCATCTCACGGGTTTGGTAGTTGAGAGCCTGAGTGGAGACAAGGGCCAGTACCCGAGTCGGGGAATAAGGCTAAAGGGGCCAGTGAGACTCCAAACATCAGAAGGCCCGCACATATGTCACCGAGCCCACCTTCCCAGCAACTTCTCCCACCATGCTTAGGGGAAAACATCCACTCAGACGGGCATGTCAGCATGTTACTTCCTGAACAAAACTCTGCTTTTCTGTTCCTGACCTTCACCTCACACCTTGTCTCTCATTTATAAGCTCTCCTTCCCCTGCACTGCCCATCCATCCTTCGAGATGAAGATCAGCACCCAGCACAGAGTAGGACCTTAAAAGACACTTACTGTTATGGGTTGAACTGTATCCACCCAAGAGATACATTGGAGTTCTAACACCTGGTACCTGTGAATGTGGCCGCCCTTGTCTGGGAATGGGGCCATTGCAGATGTGATTAGTGAGGTTAAGATGAAGTCATACTGGAATACAGTGGCCCTTACCCCAATATGACTGATGTCTTTGGAAGAAGAAAGAAATTTGGGCAAAGACATATACACAGAATGCCATGTGACCACGGGAGCAGAACTTGGACAGAGATTGGAGTGATGCCACTGCATGCCATGGAACATGTGGCCCATCAGAGGCTCAGAGAGGCAGGAAGGGACCTCCTCTCAAGCCTTCAGACGGAGCGTGGTCCTGCCGATACCTTGATCTTGGACTTCTAACCTCCAGATTGTGAGACATTACATTTCTGTTGTTTATGCCACCTGGTTTGTGGTACTTTTTTTTCTTTTAACATCAGGCCTAACAAAATAATACACTTGTGAATTGAAACAATTGAACAAAATCATGCCTCCTCCACGTCATGTAGCATATAAGTGGTAGAGCCAGTTATGCCCCTCTCCAAAGCATGTACTCTTCGCTGTCATGTTCAAGTTTCCATTTGTCCACATGTAATTATTTTTAGCCTTGCCCAATTTTGTTCAGTTTCATATTACTTCCTCTGTGTACAAGTTTCCTTCATGTTGTGGAACATCTTGTGAAATATAGACTCAAAAGAAAGTTGCCCTCCACCAAGTGAGTTAAACTCTCCATGCATAGGTTTTAAGCCTGTAATGTCCCTGGGGGACTGGGGTCAACTCAGCTTCCTGGGGCGAGGAAGGTACCCCTGGTTGCAGAGGGTGGTTAGATAGACCTAAATATAAATATACAGATACAGATATCTGTGTTTGCCTTCTTTCAAGCAGAATTGAAAACATACATTTCAAAAGAATGATCTTAGATCCATTTCGGGGCGGGGCGGGGGGGGGGGAAGCAACTCCCAGGACTTGCCTTGGAAAGTGCAGCAAGTGATAAATTGCAAGTCTCACTTAAATTGTCACCCTCTTACTTGACAATGTAAATAAAATGTTCTTCTGTGAATGAAGATGTAGGAGTCGAATAGCATGATAAATATCTGTTTATATAGTTATTTTCAAAATATTACTAACAAATACACTTCCACAATCTTTGGGGAGTAATGGATGGCGACATTAATGTTTAATTTGGTACATGGGATAAAAAGCACTGAGGAATAGCTCATAGGTTGCTCTTTCTACCACTATTATCATTGTTACTAATAATAAACATTTATGGAGCATTAGCCATAGATACGTATTAAGCCCAAAGGGGAAAAGGCAAGAAACAATTGACAAGATTTGCAGGCAAAGATGATATATAGATAGATGATAGATAGATAGATAGATAGATAGATAGATAGATAGATAGATAACATATGATTGATGGAAAGAAGGGAGGGAGGGAGAGAGGGCGACAAAGAGAAAGGAGACAATACACATAGGACATCGGCCAATCTAAAAATTCCAAGGAAACTAGAGCTACAATTCTGTAAGTTGTCCAACAGCCAGTCAATAAACACATTTCCTTCAAAACAAAAGTCAGCAGCCTCTTCGGCAAGAAGGATTATTGTGGTTGGGGTGTCTTGTGCCCATAGCTCTCACTGGGGGATGAAAAAGTGGAGTGGAAGAGAACCACTAGAGAAAAAGACTCAAGAGAATACTGAAAGAGCAGGGGGGACAGAGTGAGGGGAAGAGAAGGGGCAGGGAGAGTACATGGGAGCCATGGTCTAAGATAAATCATCTAACCAGGCAAAGTAGCATTCTATAGCATTCTAAACATTCTCGGTCAAGTGTCCCTCCTCGTGGTGAGTCTGTATTTCCCACCAGTGAGCTTCTTCTACACTCTGCCAGGAACTCAGCTAGGAACTTTGATTGCTATCTTCATGGTTGCTATTTAGAAAGCAACAGATATAAGTAATAATAAAGAAGCTAATTATGACCTTAACCTCAGTCCTGTGATGTCAGCTTGCTCCATTCGTTGTCAGAAGTGTGAGTCCTTAGAGTGGATAAATGGGTTCCTTTGGCTTTGGTTTTGATCCCCACAACCACTTAGTAAGGTAGGGATTCTTATCCCTATGTGAGAGATGAGAAAACAGACATGTTCCTGCAGTGAAGTCTCAGGATGACATTCAATTTGTTTCTGTCCACTGTTACGACTTGAGGATTCAGATATAATCCATTAAGCCCTGTTTTTTCTTAATTCTATAAGAGACAACCAGTGAAGCAACTTAACCATCTCAAGACCTTTAACTGGTACTTCTGTAAGTTCCCTTGCTTAGTGAGCAAGGGATCCACTAAATTTTACCTCCAAGAAAGTGAATTTAGGCCACCCAATCCTAGACACCTGAGTGCTCCATTTTTCAATCGGACAGTGCTCTTGTTCAATCCTAGGACACTACACAATTACATAACGAGCACAATTAAAAATAGAGTTGGTTTATTTATCCAGTTACTCAACCATACCTAACTACCCTGCTACTGTGCTCACAGCATGTCACTAGGAGGTGGGCAGCAGAGAGAAATAAGACACGTTTCCCTGTTCTCAAGGGGCTCAGAGTCTCCACACATGTGCTATCATAAAATAAAATAAAAACCTTCATTAATATGTAAGCACCCATAGGTTCTACATAGACAAAGGATAGAAGGTTTCAGGTTTTCTGAATAGCTTTGATATCTGATAACTAATAATACTTTCCATTTATGGAAGCTCATTGTACTTTTCAATGCATTTTCACATCTATGAACCTGACGATGACCCGGCAGGACAGAGAGGGGTGATAGCTTCACCTTGAACTTGAAGATAAAGAATCTGTAGCTCTGAGGTTAAGTGCCTTGTCCAGTGTTGTACAAATGATACACACAGGGCTGGGCCTCAAACCCATGCTTCTCTTCACAGGTCCACGGCTGTTCCCAGGTCACATCACTGCTTCACTTAATTTTAATCACCCTCAAAAGAAACCCTGCAGCTTTTAAGCAATCATTCTTCATCCTCTCCTCTCCCCAGCCACTGGCAACCACTAATCTGTTTTCTGTCTCAATGAACTGGTCTATTCTGGACATTTCATATAAGTGCAATGACGCAATACAGGACCTTGTGTGTCTGGTCCTTTCACTTAGCATAACATTGTCAAGGTTCATCCATATTGTAGCGTGTGCCAGTAACTCACTCTTCTTTATGGCTGAATAATATTCCATTGTATGGATAAAGCACATTTTGTTTACCCATTCATCCACTGATGGACATTTGGGTTCTTTCTAGTGTTTGACTATTATGAATGATGCTGTTATGAGCATTCATGTACAAGTTTCTACGTGGGCATACGTTTTCAATTGTCTCGGATATATTCATAGGAGTGGAATTGCTAGGTTTGTGGCAAGTTTATGTTTAACTTTTTGCAGAATGGCCAGAGTGCTTCCCTCTTTTTTTAATGTTTTTTGCTTAGCACTTAGTATGTTCCAACATATTACATATTGTTATTAACTATGTGGTAAGAAAGCGTTTCATTTTGCTATCAAATTTTGCATCATGCAAAGACTTTCATAGTTCAGGCAACACTCTACAATAAGATGAAATCCGCCCACAGACAACTTCAGTGATAAGACCTTCAAGACAGGGGGATCCACTTAGAAGATGAGCCTTTGGAGAGGTGATGTAGCCACATTTTGAATCTCAATTTCTAGGGAGCTGAGTAAACAATTACATGTCAACACTGTCAACCAGCAAATTTTCCATCTAGAATCCAAAGTCTACCTGTGGACAGTCCGCAATTGAAATCTCACAGAGTCCCCTTGCACATATGTGTTCACGTGACCCATGTCATCCTCAAGCACATACAGACCCCGTTTGGGATATGTGTAAAAACCTTCTCTGTGGTCTGCTCCCCATCATTACAAGAGGCCAACTCTGGCAGTGTCAGGAAAGAGCTGTACTTGGCAGCAGCCAGGGTGTGCATGCGTTTTGTGTCTGCCCTCACGTGAGTGCATAAGCTTGCTGGGGTGGGGGGAGGGTAAGGCAATTCACATACACATGCTGACCTTGGGCTTTCTTGCTGGAATACCCGCTGAACTGGTTCCTCTTTGCTTGTGTACCTAACTAGAGACTGAATTCAGTGATGTGAAAGTTGCTAGAAGAACATGGTAACTGAAATCCTTTTTCACACATTGCTTGATAAGTAACCCAGATCCCTTGAGGCTCTGCAAACATTACATGTCCTTTCCCATCTCAGAGCTTCTCTCATTCCACTCTCCCAGCTTAGAATGACCCTCTCCACCCCCTACCGCTCAAGGTCACCAAGGTGACTCCTGAAGTCCACCACCTCAGTGAAGGCATTCCTGGGTTCTGCTGGCAGACATCTTCATTCTTTTCCTCTGCATTCTCACACTGCACTTCCCTTTCTGTTTGTTTCTCTGATTCCTGTCTCTATTTCTAGCCTCTGTCCTCGCTCCACCAAGACTTCGAACTACTTCAGGGCAAGAACTGCCACTTACGTGCTTCAGGTTCCAGCACATAGGCATTCAGTAAACGTGTGTGCTTGCATTTCTTCATTCCTTCAAGCACTTACTGAGTGTAAGGCACTGTACTCGTTCATGTTATGCATCAAATTGGCTGGGGATATGGAAGGAACCGAGAGAGAGAAAGCACCCAAGCACATACGAGGTGTGACAATTAAGTTCGCAAACTTGTTGCAACGCTGTTGCTAACCTTTTTTGATATCAGAGGGATTATTCATTATGAATTTGTACCAACTGTACAAACAGTTCACCAAATTAGTATTTAGAGGTGCTGAAAAGGCTGCGTGAAAAAGTTAGATGACCTGAACTTTTGGCTAACAATTCATGGCTCTTGCATCACGACAATGCACCAGCTCACACAGCACTGTCTGTGAGGGAGTTTTTAGCCAGGAAACAAATCACTGTATTCGTACACCCTCCTGACTCACCTGATCTGGCTCCCGATGACTTCTTTCTTTACCCAAAGATAAAGGAAATATTGAAAGGAAGACATTTTGATGACATTCAGGACATCAAGGGGAATACAACAACAGCTCTGATGGCCATTCCAGAAAAACAGTTCCAAAATTGCTTTGAAGGGTGGACGAGGTGCTGGCATCGGTGCAGATTCCCAAGGGGTGTACTTCAAAGGTGACCATAGTGATATTCAGCAATGAGGTATGTAGCACTTTTTTTAAAATGAGGAAATGGTTATTTATTTATTAGTATTATTATTATTATTTATTATTATTATTTTTAGCTGAGCCATCCGGACACCTGTTGGCAGCTCAGTGGCAGCTCAGCTCGGGATGGAAATTGAACCAGTGACCCTTTTGCTCAGAGCTCGCACTCTTGAACGTGCTCTTAACCAACTGAGCTACTGGCCAGCCCGTATGTAGCACTTTTTCTGGGATGAGTTCACAAATTTAATTGTCTGACCTGGTATGTCCAAAAAGAGTCTGTGAGATTTCAATCTTGGGTAGCAGCTGTCCACGTCTAGACTTTGGAATCTAGGCGGTGACATTCTAAGATGGAAGGACAGTATAAACTGCTCATTGGCATACAATTCTGGTTCCCAGTAGCCCTCTCATATCAGTGCTGTGGTTTCTATGAGTGCATGTTGAAGATGCTACATGAAGATGCTCCAGAAACAGAGTTGCACAGAGTAGGCACGCCACAGTCGCTGAACCCATGCAACAGCACTGAACTGACCAAGCGTTATTTTAAAAGCAAATGCAATTGTACTAACACAATAAAAATAAACATGATGACCACACTCCAGAGTTGAGTTTCAGAGTTTTCTATCTTAAAAAGTATGTATCATCACTAACCCCACAAAGCAGAGTCTGAGAAGGAAGACAAAGTCTAAGGCAGGATGTTTTTAATAATTAGGGAGTAATTATACATAAAGACGTATACTCCAAATCTTGTATTTTTAAAAAAAAAAATCAGCTGTCCATATATTTATCTTCCTAATGCCACAGCAATGAATCAAAAGTTTATGTGTTTCTTCAATCTAGGTACAACATGTCAATAACTGCAGTTAAATGCATCACAGAAATGGAATGCTGTTGCAGAAGATTTCATTAAGCCGAACATGATTTACAGGACGGAAGACACATTGCTGGGAGATTTTTCTATCACTGCAGCAAGTACTCCAGGGATGTCCTGACCCACTTGAAATTGTTTTAGCTCCAGTATTACCTGGGTCACAACTGATGGCAGCATATATCAATTACACGGTAGTCATTTAAAACATGCCTGCATGCATCTGGTCATCCAGAGATTCACTTCTTTGCATTTTCATACCATGAAAGAGCCATTATAACACAACTTCTTGAGCAGTGTCAGATGAACTCATTTACCTAAATAGGGCCCCTAGAAGACAGCTACTAGGAAATATGCCCCCCATAAGATGGCAAACGTCCTCTCCCTGCATTTCTAAAGAGGCCAATTTTTCAATCCTCTTCCTACATTCTTCTCAGCCTCTTCTATTTGAGACCCGACTACCTCACATTGATTTTTGAACTCAGAGTCAATAACTGGGCAGCCTTTTCAAGTTTATTCCTGCCAATGGATAGATGGGATTGTTTAGATGCCTGTAATTAGGCTGACTGCTAGTGGTTTGGGAACATAATTTATCGCCACAAATTTTGCGTGTTGGGTGGGATAGAAAGCACCAGAAATTCTATACTGGAGGCATTTCTTGCAAAATATATTGCTAATTATTTAAGGTCAGAGCAATCTGTGCATCCTTTGCTGCAAAGCTGACCTCTTCCCACCACTGAAGATGCTAGTTCTTGGAAACATGGGCCTTATAAAATCCTCCTACCCACGTTTACGTTGTCATATCAAGGGAAAGGAATAAATTGGATGCATTTCTTCATTCACCAAAATGCCACACAAGGGTGCCTAGCTTACGCTGCTCAGAACCCACCATGTTACTTATGGTAAAATCCAGGGCTCTTACAAATGGCCAGCAAGATGCTCCTTGACTTGCTGTCTACCTTCTCCAAACCCAACCTCCACCTCCCTGCCTCGTCTCCTGCCATTCTCTCCGTGCATGCTCTGCTCTAGCCTCAGTGGCCTGATTCATATTTCAGACATACCTTTGCACTTGTTTTCCCCCTCATCTGGATGGCTCTCCCCACACAGAGTCCCATGACGTTTTTCACCTCCTTCAAGTCCTTGCCCAAACGCCTTTTCAATGGGACTTCTTCTAAACACCCTTTAAAAAACTGAGCCCCTGGGTCATGCCACAATCCTTTCTCCTGCTTTACCGTTTTCCGTTGTACTTATCATCATCCTGCTGATTCTATACTTTACACACTTATTTTGTTTATTCTCTGTCTCCCATCTCCACCCCATCCGTGAAAGGTAAGGTTCATGCAGGCAGGGACTTAGCTTATTTTATTCATTATATCTCTAATGCCTAGAAAAGTGACTGGCACGTAGTAGGTACACAATAAATACTGTTGAATGAAGGAATATGAATGCATAATAGTTATTCTCTTCAGATGAGAAAAGTCATTATATATTGGATTTCTGATTATACTCATTAAAAACCATATTTAATAGCCTGACTTTCCTTCTTTTATAATTAAGGAGGGGGTCACCCATTCCATGCTGGCCATTGCTGATCTCTCAGCGACGGACTGCAAACCAAAGAAGCTGTCTAGACACAGAACACACACTGTGGTCTTTTAAGGTTTGAGCTGTCCTTGTCCCTAGGGTAAAAGTGACCTCCTTCACTGTCTTGAGGAGCATGAACTCCAGATTTTTTTAAATATGGAATTCTACTTAAAAACTTTTCAAATGCAATATCATGTTAGGCTTTGAAAATCAGAGTTATTGCTGGGAACTTCATCTTTAAATATACAGTAATACCTTGGTTTGCGAGTGTAATTCGTTCTGGAAACAAACTACTCGTATTGCAAGACATCAGTCATCTACCACGTTAAAACATATTAGAAATGTTTGCTCATCTTGCAGAACACTCGCAAACCACATTACTCGCAATCCAAGGTTTTACTGTAGTTCCACGGGTTTGTCATGCAACAACATTCCCGCATCACCAGGATTGATGGTCTTAATGATAAACACAGACCCTATTCTTCCAAATACTATGATTACCTCTTACATCTGCAAGTTGAAAAAAATACTAGAGTCACATCCCTGGTGAAGTAATCTGAGCCCGCTCTTCTAGGTGAGGGTGGGGGCAGGTGTGACTGAGAGCTTACAACCATGACTTTTCCTCATGTCTATTGTATGTGGATCGCAGTACGGAGATGCTTCTTCCCATTGCCCACAGACTCTAGTTCAATGAAAAGCCGAGCAACCATCACCACTAGAACCACCACAAACATCCAAAGGTGTAGATGGGGCAGAGAGGGAGTGAGAGGACAAGAACAGGTACAAAAGCAAGTGGTAGGGGGCTCCTGAACCAGTACCACACAAAACAATCAAAAGGCAATATAGAAAGCATTTCTCTAGCAAGAGGCATGTGTTAAATTGCACAAAATGGGCCTAGCACACGCTACCTTTTAAGCAGTAGTAGTGGCTCAATACAATTGATGAAGTGCTTCCATTTAAAGTTATTAATTGCGATAATGGCTTGAACTCAATAAAAGGGATATATTGGATAAAATGGAAAGCCGAACAATATTGTCTTCATTAGCATAAAATCTTCCAGGTTCCCCACTACACTTTCCAAGGGGAATGAAGAGGTGCCTCAATTTTCACCAAATTTTTATGGTTTTACAGCAGCCGTGGTTATGCATGAATTTCAGAATACATTTACTTGAAAATTCATTATATGAAACATTTATTCCATGAATAAATTAGAGATTCTGAAATACAGTGCAATAAAACTTTTGCTGCTATAAGAATTTTTATGGGTGAAATAATGTGAAAATTAGTAACATCAAATGTGATTCCCCTTAACCCACACTAGTCCCACACACAATTATTTTGACATGGTCTGTCATACATAGTAATGTAGATTTTCAAATAATGCTACAAAAAAGACTTGTAACAATTCTTATCAGAATTTAGAAATACATGATTGAATCATTGAATAAGGAAAATGACAGTTTATCCATTTTACAGAATGATTTTTTTCTCAGAGCCAAATTGGGTTGAAGACTTTGTTCTCTCTTAGAATTTTTTTTTTACCTATGATGTATTCAAGCAAGGGGAAAGCTATTCTACATGGATAGAGCCAATGTCTTCATTCCTTGTTTACTCAGTTGCTTTTGACTTTGCTGTCTAAACTCAGCATATTAAACATTTCAATGATTATATTTGACTGTGGTTGGCACATCTAAATGCATGTTAATGCTAGTAACTTCATCAGGTGTAATTCATTACTGAAAAAAAGAGGTTTCTAAATAATTAAACAACATATAAAAACAGCAATCAGTATGAAGAATACTAAAATGAGCACTGTCATTATTTTCAAGATAGATAATAATTATAAGTCATCCAGCCAATTGACCTGAAACCAGGACCTCATCCCATCATATAGAACTATTAAAATTTCACAGATGCAAAAATGTGAAGATTGCATCTGTGGAATATGGCATATACCCAGAATATAAAGCCAATTGTTTAAATAGAATTTAGCAGGAAAAAAACACACAAAATAAAATAAACCCACTGTACAAATTATGTGGAGATAATGCACTATCCCAACACAATTTTCCAAAAATGAAGATGTTATTTTATTTCCCAAAATGCTGTATTACAGCATTTATGCTTTGGATAATGAAAGTTTTGGAAATAGACAGTGGTACTGGTTATACGACATTGCAAATGTACTTAATGCCATGGAACTGTACATCACAAAATGGTTAAAATGCTAAATTTGATGTTATCTATATTCTACCATAATAAAAAATTTAAATTTCATGTTACTTATAAAATCATAATAATTTAAATGCTTCCATTTTTCTAAGCAGAAAGACAGAGCAGAGTTCTAGAAAAATTATAAATCTTGCTCTCAGATCTGTATTGCCTATATGATGGATGGAAACTGCTACTGAGGGAGGCAGAGAGGAAGGATACAGGGAATCATCCATTTTCAAAGAGATCCATTTTATCACTGGATATATTTTAACAGCCTTATTTGTCTTCAGTTCTGTTGTGCCATTTTTTTCATCCAAGTCAGTGGTGCAATGAGAATAACTCGATCAAGTTCATCACCAGTTAAATGCCTAATTTCTAATCTGGAATCTTCCCCCTTAGAAATTGTGACTGGCTTTGGGGAATTTATTTATCTGGGTCTCAATTTCCAAATCTGTTTTGTGAGGAACCTTTCCACTTCAAATAATCTATGACCGTTCTAGAATCTCTGATCATCACCACAATGACAATTTTCAGATTGTTTATAGATCATAAATTTGTTCTCATATCAGGCTTCTGCAATTTATATTAAGCTTATCATTGACGTACGGCCATTAAGAATGTTAGAAAAGCCCTCTAGAGAGGGTTTGTCTTAAAACCTTGCCTTCAAGCAGTTCAAGAATTAGAATTCCCATTTTACACGGGAGACAATTGAAGCTACATATATAATGATGGCTTCCTGAGGTCAGAAAACATAAAACTGTAGAATGGGCATCAGAATCCAGAGCTCTTGGCTACTAGTATGTTACCCTTTCTCCTATGCCACACTGCCTCCGTGTGTGTGTGTGTCTCACAGTTAGTCCCAACAGCAGTCATTGTAAACAGACATTTTCATATTATTTATACACCAATACTATTGCAATACAATATGCTACATACAATTCAACCGACTTTCATGATTATATAACTTTAGCCTTACACCCATTCTGAGATAACTACAATTATAATTTCGCAGATGTGGTACGTGATACATTGTATTTTCCCTGGGTGAGTGCTCACATTAAAGACACTAATTCATGGAGGCCAGCAGAGTGGCTCAGTTGGTTAACAGCGTGAGCTCTGAGCAACAGGGTCGCTGGTTCAATTCCTACATGGGCCAGTGAGCTGCGCCTGAGCTGAGCTGCCAACAGGTGGCAGGATGGCTCAGCTGGTGAGAGCACATGCTCCTAACAACAAGGCTGCCAGTTCAACTCCTGCATGGGATGGTGCGCTAGAGCCACCCATAACTAAGACTGAACACGGCACCTTCAGCTCAGCTGCCCTGAGCTGCCCACGGGCGGCTGGGTGTCTCAGTGGTTAGAGCGTGTGATCTTAACAACAAGGTTTCTGGTTCGACTCCCGCATGGAATGGTGGACTATGCCCACCCGCAACTAAGATTGAACACGGCACCTTAAGCAGAACAGCGGCGAGCTGCCAATGGGTGGTTGGATGGTGACTGGACTTGGAGCTGAGCTAGCTGTGCCCTGCACAACTAAGATTGAAGGACAACAACTTGGTTGTTCCCCTTTCCCAATTCCCCAATAAAATGTGTTGTTGTTTTTTTTAAAAAAAAGACACTAATTCATCCAATCAGTAGACAGCTATTGAGGGCCTACCATTTACTGAGTGCCAGCCACTGTTCTAGGTGCCGAGGATACAGAAAGACATGTTTTTAAGATAGTCACTGTACTCATTCTAATCCTATCTTTTCACATTCAACTTAATAGTGGTCAGGGAGGCACGTCAATGACCCCAGCATATTTAGCTCAGGCAGCCAACTCAATCCAAAACTTGATTACTCTAAAACTTAACCATAAATATTGACCCATGAAATCTCGGTCTGAAGTGGTCCATTTTGCATCATATTACCCTACTTCTAGACTTCCTTTCAGACCAAAGTAGCCGTACTATTTTCATTTAGATTACAAGAAAGGCAAAGATAACCTGCTCAAGATGTTTTTATTGCTTGTGCATTTCCAACTGAATTCAGTTGCTCAAAGAATTTAAGAAAGTTGTTACCTGTAAAACTTACTTTTCACTTAGACAACAATGACACATGTGGGTAGTTGTCTCTAACAGAATGACATGGGGCAACTTAAATATTCAATTTAACTCGTTTTTCTTCCATGGCATAATTTTGGAGGATGTTGTAAATATCTCCTTGCGGTGGTTAAAATACACAGCTCAGGCTTTAATGCATGCAAATTTACAGACACACTCATCTATAAGATCCTGAAGATGTTTTAAAAGATCTAATTACCAGAACATTTTGGAACGTGTGAGTGGGCGTGCATTACAAAAAAACAAAAACAAAAACAAAAACTAAAAAAAAACAAAACCCTGAAATACAGAAGAGCTGACAATGATCAGCCAACAAATGCAACTATAAGTTAACAGCGTTTAAAAGATTTGAAGCTACGCACAGAAATGCCGACAATATGATTTATCCTTTTCATTTTATGAGTTTGTTTATTTAATACTTTAATCATTTAAAATCCCAGCCCCCTAAGACTACCATCACTAAAATGTGAGAAACCATCCTTTGTGAATCACCTTATATCTTAGCTATTATTGGAATAAATGGCAGATCTTGCAAAGTCCTAATGGTGATAATGGATCAAGTCTAAAATGCTAAAATAAAATACCATGCCATGGGCCATAAGTCCGACTGAATGGACGTATTGCAGTAGTATAAAGAAACATTGGTTTGAAACTGGGCAGATTTGGGTTCAAATCCTTTATTCTGTGGCCTCAGGCCAGATATTTTAATCCCTGGCAGCCTGAGTTTTGACATTAATAACATTGGAAGGATGATAGCACCAGCTTCAAAGAATCACAAACATTAAATTAAATGATGCATACAAAAACCTACCACACGTTTTGGCACATAATAGATACCCAATAAATGTAACTTACCTTTCTTTCCCCAAGTGACCAAAAAGAAAATGAAAAGAAACATCTGTTATTTTAAATTCTATAATGGTATGTTCTTTATAAAGTGACAAATACGCCTAATTATGTGATACAATTTTCAAACACAAAAGTGCCAAAGAGATTCCATTTCGGAGAACTAAAACAGGTTAATATGTTAATGATTACAACACAGATTCTAGTCTCTACAATGAATAGATAAAACTTTAATGAAAGATATCTTTGTACAAATACAGCAAACAGAGCCACTTCAAATCCTCAAAGAGATGTACTGAGAGGCATGTCAGAGGTCACCTTATTGTTATCCCGAGAAATAAGAATTAGATTGTCTCTCTGTATATTCATGTTACATTTTGAGATTCTTCTAACAGTCTAGGTTCTTCGAATTTGCAAATCAGACCTATCATTAGGAAACTAAAACTGAATTAAAAACTAGAACAGATAAAACCTTTACAAATTCAATTACAACGACTCACTTCAGCAAATGGCTCCAACACCATTACTGTGGCTGCAAGTGACAGATAGGTTCTGTGGACACAAGGAAAGACAAGACACAATCTCTGCCCTCAAGGAGCTGACAGACTACTGAGAGAGGTGGTTTGGCTCTAAAATCATACAGATGAAAGAATGTTATCAACCCTAAAGTAAGAATATTCTGTTTATGCATAAATCAGATGACACATCTGTAGACAGTTTAAATTGGCTGATGCTTTACCCCAACTACACCCATAAGTGAGTTCTATTCATGAAATATGGGAGAGCCTTGTAAATGGTCAATGAAGAAGAAAAAGAAGAAATAGGAACACAGAAATCCATATTTTTTTCAGATGAGCTCTCACATTTTATTCTTTCTATGTCTTAAAGAATGAGTAATCTTGGGTTCCAGGCTAAATATGACATCAACACATCCCATGATCCTAACCTGAACATTGTTGGTCTGGAAAATGAAGCACATGGGTATTGAAACATATGGGGGACAAGTAGTTAAAGCACAGGTATTACAGCAGAGGAAGTTCTCATCTTGCATGTGCCATGAATGTGTCATACATATGGATTTTCTCAAAGTTTTAAATAGCTGAGCTTACTATGACATGTACCATTCATGCGAAGAATAATTCTGGTGAACTCAACAGCGGGGAACCCTTTACAGAAACCATAAAGAAACAGTTCCATCTTCCCTACGATTCTACTGCTCCATATGCCAAGGTTAAGCACTTGATTCCTCGTTGGATGGACAGTGTCCAAAATGGCATCCTGTCCATATGGTTTCTTATAAAGAACTGTAGTTAGGGTGGCCACGAGAAGCACACGGACTTCTGAAATTGGAGTGCAGCACAAGGCTCTGAGAAACAATGTTTCAGAGTTAATTGGAGGGCACAGGTGCTTCTTACACTGCAGTTAGGAAAGTGACACCAGAAGCTAGAAAAATGAACAGAATGAGCCAATGAAGGGTTTTGAGAAACCTAGTTGCTTGATAGATTAAAATGTACATTGATGACTTGAGCCTATACATATCGTATGAGATGATAAGGAGAGTCCCTCCCAAATGTATAGAACCATAGGATTGCAGGGTTGGAAGGATCTTTTCATAATGGTCATCTAGTTGAAATCTTCATCTGATACTTGACTCCCCTATGCAGCACTCTTATCCAGGGGATCTCTAGCCTCTCTTCAGGTACTTTGGGTGACAGGGGACTCTTACTTCCTCTTCCTCAGGATAAGGCATACACGATTGAACACTCAGCCCAAATTGACCTCCCTGAAGCTTTTGTACGATGATTGGGAATCCATCCCTCAGAGCCACACAGAACAGGCTAATTCCACTTTCTTTGCACTCTACAGACTGTCAGATATATGATGAAAGCTCTTTTTTTCCCCTACGTTCGCTGACTCTGCTTCATGGTGTAATGATTGGAGTCTTCCCCTCCCCCTCTTCCTAACTCATTTCACTTTATGGACCCTTAATCTGTGGCACCCAGCCCCCAGTGATCTCTCGTGTCGTTGTCTTAAAAGTAGAGTCAATTGCAATGATCACTGCCCTTTTGCAAGTTACTATACTTCCTCCTTGCTGACTAACAGCCTGTTTGTTGCTTGGATCACAAGCACGATATCCAATGATAATCACTAAGAAGTTCACTGCCTCTGTCATGAAGTCATGCCTGTTGCAACTTGATCTTCTGCTAGTCACTTGGATCCCTTTTGATTCTAGCAGATTTAACTTGAAAGCATTTATGAAGCACCTACTGTGTGAATGGCACCACATTAGGAACTGGGAATACCATGATGAATACAACAAAAGACCTACTCGGGGAACACACAGTCTAGAAGAACGATAGAGCTACTATGATAAAAAATTAAAGTGTGATATACGTTATGATTAAAATGTTCAAAAAGAGGAAGGCATCATAAATTTTGCTTAGAAGATGTGGGAGCACTAATAATGTCCCAGAAGAAGGAGAAACTTTTGTGGATATCTTTAAAGGGTGACTAGGATTTTGATAGGAAGAGTATTCTAAGCAAAGCAAGTTGATACCATAGCACAGAGGTGTGAAAGGATTTGGTGTAGGCTGGAGCAGAAGGCTTGTGGGGTGGACTGAAATATGAGGGGGTAATGGGAGATGGGCCTGTGCCTGAGGGGTTGCCTGAGCATGGGCTTCATTCTGCTGGAAACATCATGCCATCGAGGGTTCTGAGCAGAGAAATAAATGAGAAATGTGTTTTGGAAAAAAAACAATCAATTAAAGAGTATGGAAAATGAGTTAGACAGAAAAGAAAGTAGAAATTGCTAGCATTTCAATCAGACAGCGTGTTGCCGTCATTCAGACAAGAGATGAGGGGACCTGAGCTGAAGAATGCAGAGGAGGGTGCCTGTGGGTGCATCCATGTTGATAAATAGACAGGCATTAAATGATTGGATACTGGGGTTTGAGCACGGGTGCATGTGTGGATGGTGGTCTTCCAGCAGACAAAAATGGAAAAAAAAAAGAAGATGGAGCTCTATCTTGCTGACTTATATAAGGTTCCATTAATAACAATAGCTCATTTTATAAGTGCAATGCTGAAGAATAAAATAGCTGGTTTATTTTAGTATGTGCAAAGCACTCAGGTATAAATATAAGTTAGAAATCCGAGTGTGGGCAGGAGATATGAGTTGGGCATCTTCAGCATAGGAGGCAGGGGGAGGGTGCAAGAAGGCTGGGGGCCACAGTGTTAACCTTATGAAATTCTAGTAACTTTGAATCAACCCTTGACCTGCTGCCTGTCCCACTGGACCAGTTATTACAAAGCAAGGGGTTTATCCTCAAACAGCTATGAAACAAAAACGACACTTCAAAATCCAGGACCCACCTAGGAAAACCTCCTGTTTCACTTTCCAAGTAGAATGTATGTCGGGGGCTGCATACAAGTCATGAGAATCATTTTCCCTGGTATATGGATGCAGCCACAACAGGAGAAACAGGTATCATTTTGAGACAACCATTTGGCATGACACATGTTTATGAATGGAAGGAGCTATCCATGTTTACTGATGAGTGAGGGGGAAAAAAACCGTAATCTGAAATATCCCGGTCAAGCCTTCGCATTACTTCATCCTCATGGCCCTGTAACCTGAAAAAAATCTTTGCTATGTATATAATTTGCTCCTGAACTAGGAGAGTGCAATAGATATGGAGGAAGAAAACAGCACATTGTTAAAGCCAAGAAGTGCTGACAGTAGGATAGAGAGGTCTAAATGCCTTGACACCGTGGCCTCGATGAAATACAGTAAAACCTTGGATTACGAGTAATGTGGTGTGCAAGTGTTCTGCAAGACAAGCAAACCTTTCTAATACATTTTAACGTGGTAAACAAGCGATGTCTTGCAATATGAGTAGTTTGTTTCTGGAATGAATTATGCTCGCAAACCAAGGTATTACTGTAAATACCTTTATATACACTTTTGTTTGTTCTCATCTCTCCAAGTCTCTGTCTCCTCCTGACTCATTTTACCATAAGATAAAACAACGGTATCAGATACTATATATAAATATTGACAGCTTTCAGCCTCGCTTTTCATCCTAAGCCTAACAGGCAAAGAGCTTCAGTGAGTTTGCTGGCTTTTCAAAATGAGTCTAGAGGGGCTTGTTTACCCGAGATCGAATCTTAGGCAAACAGTTCGCTATAGCTCTCCAAACAGGCTAAAATTATGACCTTGTGCTTCTGTTGCTCAACAATCCAAAGCTTTGATGCGGACTGTCTGCCCTCTCCAGTATAATTGGATATGAAGCCACTTTTGTTAAAAATGCCCTAGGAAGACTCCTCATTAATCGTGTGGGTTTAGTAATTCTGCTGTTTAGGCTTCACTAAGTGTCGAAGTGACTCACAAGAAACCTCTGTGACGGAATGACAAATCAGCCTGGTTTTGAGATATGGGGAAGGGCTTTCATGTGACACTCCTGACAGTGGTAAATACTCCTTCACCGGGTGAAATGAACCACCTGTGCCCCTGCTAAAGTACTGAAGGGACAGATAAGAGCAATACGGAGAGAAAAATAAAAGAACAAATGAGGGCTTGGTGAGGCAGCATTTCACAGAAAAAAAATCAATTACAGAAAAACTTACTTGGAAATGGAGCTTCTCCCCACACCCCACCACTAATGTTTCTGCAACACCACTTCGACATTGACATCACATTGTGCCTACTTATCAACAACGCACATCATTCTAATGGAGCTGCTATTATTCAATATTCCTGACAAGGACCAAGGAAAATGTCCTATTTCCAAGCCATATAGTTCAACAGCTTTAAGTACGAAAAAAATTTCGTTAGCAGGCTTCGATTTTCAAAAATGAACTATAGTTATGATAGAGTCCATTAACCAGTTCTAAATTAAAGTGGAATTGAAATAAAATTATAGTAGAACATGTATAAAAGAACATGTGACATCCACATGGCTACCAAATGAATCCATTATACTAAGTACTTTTCCAGTAATAGCAAATGAATTCATAATGATGACACACTTAAGATCAAATGAAATCTAAAAATAGAAATGTCAAAATATCTATACATAGTTCCCTCTCATAATTTACCTTTCCAGTGCACACCAAATACAAAGCGAAAACGCTTCCATGTTGAGGATTTTAGTCTAACACTTTCCACTTGTGAATTGGATTTGATTATTGTAAATGGACTTTTATGTAAATCAGAAAGACAGATGATAAATTTCATGGGTTGGTCATGGCAAAGATGACAAATTTCACAGTAAGTCACAGACTAATGTACAAATGCACAACCACAAATAAAATCAATTTAACTGCTAAGTGAATTACTCTTCCGGGTTAAAAACGAGCTCATGAGCACAAGGTTTCTCCATAAAATGCACTGAAAACTACATTCTGAAGCAACGAGTCTAGAAAAATTCCTCTTCAGGAAAATTGTGCCCTTCTTCATAAGTATATAAATAATTTCAAAATATTGTGGCTGGTTTTGAAAATCCCAAATCATGGATAATCATCACAAATGATCAATATGCTATATTTTAAATTAAGAGTCTCTTTGGATGAGCTTTCATCATTTGGACTTTTTATGAATTCCCTTGAAGTTTTGTCATTTATCATGGCAATAAATAAGATAACAATGAACCCATTTTTCTTATCCATGAAGGAATAGATATCAGAGCAGATTGCAGGCCCTATATAGTTTTTTAAAGTCTTGTGGGGGAACAAAAACAGCACAAGACATGTTAAAACATTAAGTGTTCGACTAGTCATTGAGAGACTGGTCAAACAGTTTCTACATGTAAGCTCATGCTCGTCAAGATGCTTACTAGCACATCACTTAGCACACAATTTTGTCTACCCATTCAAATACCACTTTTTTCTAAACCTAGGAGGTCTATTTCAATATTACAGACATCATATAATTGCTCCTGCCAGCATTACAGATTTTTGCACAGCTGAGTGGAATCCACTAAGGCAATTTACCATAATGGTGTGGGCATATGTGCATATGTGCACAAAACACACACACACACACACACACACACACACACACACACACACACACACACACCCCTTCCTCTCTATCATCCTACCTACAAAATAAAGGTTTCCCACAATACAAAGGACAAAGGCCCTAAATGAAGAACTGAAATTTTATTAGAGGAATTCTAGTTAATTTTGAACTGTATAATCTTTAAGAGCTAGAAAGATTTCCAGCCACCGAAAGCATTTTGACAGGACACTTGCTTGCCAATTAAATCCTCAGGAGTATAGCAACACAGTAGGGCTAAATACAGATAATATAATTTGGACTGTTGTTTGCACAGCAGTAAATTAGAATCTTAAAAAATAATTGAGTCCGCAGATGTTCTTTCTAAACAACAACAACAAAAATATTCGAATGCTTTTCTGCAGTTATATTCCAAAACACCCCTCATGAACTTCTTCCTGGAAGCATCAGCAAAAGGCCAAGTTTAGAATAGGTTATGGGGAAGAATATATCAGGGCAGGGGAGTTATGTCATTTATCATGTGGAGGCTGAGGAAGCTTACGTGTCAAGGCTGGGGCTTGTTTAGGAACATGGTGGGCGCTAAGAATGGTACCTCCCCACTTCAACAGCACACACTTCTTTGGATCAGATGGGGCTCAAATACTTCCACGGGTAACTCCATCACTTTGGGTCCCTGCTACATTTAATTAAGCTAAGCAGAACAAGAGCCTACCCTGGGAGTCAGCCTGCTTGCCTGGCCCCGTAGCACAGAAGGCTGGTTTGAAAGGAGCACGGGGAAGTAGAGATTTGGCAATTTTTCAGTTCATCTGTTCAATGAAAGTGGCCAAGGTGGATTATTTTTTTGTCTGAATTATCAAGTGTGGCTGTCTGTGTTGATGAAATGACCCAGATAATTGCCAAGTCTCCCTCTCACCTAGTCTCCACAACCCAAATATGTCACCGATCTTTTGAAGATCTCATCACTTACACTGACAGTCTCCCCATTTGTTGAATAAGATGAACAGCGCCTGACATCACATCTCATTTAGAAAGCAATATGTAACCTTTAGGTGAAATGTATACATTACCGTGTATGTTACGCTTTAACAGAAAACACAATGCCTAAAACCAATACAAATAAAATCGGATATTAAAATCTTGAGATTACATTGGATACACTTAGTCTGATTTTGTTCTTCCTCAGAATTACTGTCTGAGTTTTAATCACTCTTAGGGAGTATGTTGCTTTCCAAAGGAAACATATGGCAAGTGAAAATTCGAAAGCAGGGACCCACCAGTGTTCTAGCTGTAGTGTCTCTCCTGGCAGCTTGTCTAAGGACAAATGGTGGCTTTCACTATGTTAAATTTCTAGAAACTGATTCTTTCTCCTAGAAGACCTAAACACAGAGCCAGCGTGAGAGCTCATTACCTACCAAGAGTCGTGACTTCCTCTATCACTTGGGCTTTCTTCTGACTTGGTTATATGATAGCATGTGGCCTCTAGATAGGGGCACTCCAAGCTCTTCCAAGTACCAGTGCCACCCAGATGGCAATACGGACGCATTTTTCAAATCCCACCCCTCCATTTTCCTTGAGTGCTGTATACATTATTAGTCATTATTGTAGCAGCTTACTCTAAGCCAAAGGATATAAATGTGTCTGGAATCTGACTGGCAGGAGTGTCATAAAACAGGGCAGAGTGTGTGTGTGTGTGTGTGTGTGTGTGTGTGTATGCACGAATATACATACCCTAATATGCATATATGCACACGCATTGAATATACACAAATGCACTAGCTCGCTTTCTCTCTCTCTCTCTCTCTCTCTCTCTCTCTCTCTCTCTGTTTCTTGAGGAATATGTTTACTCGTGATATAATAAAAAGCTAGGATTAATTCCCATCAATCAATCCCTGTCTTTCCCCATCCACCTCTGCCCATGGTGTAGCCAGTTTCTACAAAAGAAGCAGTCAGCAAACTCCTGAAATGTTTATTTGAATTATGACATCGCTGCTCCATCAGAAATAGTAGCGTTATATCGATTTGAATAGTGGCATATCAAAAGTTGAGGCCCATAGACTCTGGGTGGTGAGCACACAATGGGATAGATAGATGATGTATTATAGAATTGTACACTTGAAACCTATATAGTTTTACTAACCATTGTCACCCCAATACATTTAATTAAAAAAAAAGTTGAGACCCATAAAATATTACCCGTTCTAAAATAACCTGGGAAAAAGATTTTCTCATTCTCATCAATTGCTGTCAATTGAGCTCTCTCACTGCAAAATAAACTGCAAGGACTTCATAAAGCACATATCTGCTTACCTGGGTAGTATTAATGTTAAAGAAATTCTGTCCTATATCAAGTCTAAAATCTAGGCTGACATACTATGTAGAAGAAATACTGGAACTTAGAGGACATCCACTGCTTTGGTGGCACATTTCATTTTATTTATATCTTAAGAGGGGGGGAACACATCTGTAAACATTTTCAAAATTTAAAGCACAATACAGAGGGACTGCCTACATTATTATCTATGCAGAGCACACAGTTTAACATTTGTTTATGCAAACCATATAATTGGAAACTCTGTCCATTTTCTGCTTGTGCTAAGTATTCTGTGTATAAATACTTTTTCATAGTAGATAAATAGGGTTTTTATTTAGGTCTTATCACCTTCATATTACATATTCATTGATTTCTAAACTGCCTTAAACAGCTCTGTAGCTGGGAAACATTATGAATTCAGCTTTGGCACCTTGGTATTAAATTTGCATAGCAGGTCACGCGTCGCTTGACATACATGCAAAATTGCACTGCGGCTATTTTATTACAAGCCACAAAAGATATTCAGAAACTGCATACAGCATCAAAAATAAATTAAAATGGATCAAAGACCCAATAGGAAGCCACATTTTTTTATGATTTTTGATGCCTAAAGCCATTTAGATATTCTAGTCAATAAACAAAAGTTAGGCTAACAGTTTTTAGTCTTCCCGGTTTTATATTCTAATTACCAAAGGTTAACACAATTTTTTCCTTATCACATCAGGACCAACTTTAGTTGTAGTTAAGAGTTAAATATTAAATCGTCGGTACTATGATGCCTGTAATTACATGTATACTCCAGAAACACACGTGTGTGTTTGTTGCCATAACAAAATTATGTTTTGTTGTCATATATTCAGCATTTGCACTTCTGAGGTGATTTGGCATTTATTAAAAGTGTATCAACATTCCATTATAAATTACCTGTCCTGGTAGTTTATGTTCAAATCCATTAGAAAAATAGTTTTCTGAGCTAACTTATGACAAATATTACAAATCAGCCATAGTGCTATCATTTCTAGATGCTCTGAAATCATTTACAGGATACAAAAGACTCAGGGTCCTGGGCTGGACTCTGTTGCATCACATGTAAAATACCCCTACCAGGTCCTTGCAGACCCAAGGACCTCAGCTACTGAGGGATGAAGAATATTCATCAAATTGCCAAAGTTCAGAATTGTAAGTGTACCTAAATTGGCTCCTTTTTAAAGGGAACAGGAGATAAATGTCTCCTGTTGGAGAGAATGGAGAGAAACTGAAAAAAAGGGGACAGAAGGAGGCACTTGTGCAAGCAAGTATGAACAAAGGCAATAGTATGAACAATGGCATGGAGAGCGAAATGCTCCTGAGGAATTTGGGGGTTGGTGAATGGCCCGATACAATGGTGGCTGTAGAAGATGCAGAGGCAAGACATAAAGACGAGACCCATAATTCCCAATTTTGTTAATTCATCTGGGACAGTAGTAACTCAGCCTACAATGATGACGCTCTATAGTTAGAGAAGCTCTTTCAATTGCTTGATTACAATCCTTACTTGGCCACTGGATCAAAGGGTTTTGTTGACATGGGGTATCACAACATTTGGTATATTAAAAACTATATTATAACTTCACCCATAAAATTGTTAATTCATTCACAAATATTTTCATCCAAGGCCAAGGCCTTTGAGCACAGATCACAGACTGGATTTCCACGATGCACTTCTCACAGAAACCACACCTATAATGCATCCTCTAAGATTACTCATTTGAGATTCTTGAAAGTGGACTATGAACTTGAAGACACTTAAGAAGCAATCTGAGGGCAGAATCTTTTAGATTTTTAATAATTTTCCTTCAATCCTGAATAGCAGGTGTCTCATCAACACCTATCTTGATGGCATTTTTTAAATCAATTGAACTGTACTGGTTTAACGGGTTCAGACTTGTGGGTATGTTGGGATGGGGTGAATATATTGCACATGTGACATGGGGATGAATCTTTGGGGACTAGAGATTGGACTATAGCAGAGAAACTAATGCCCAGAAAAGATGTTCATATCCCAATCCCCAGAACTGAATATGTTACTTTACGTTGCCACGTAATCACTCTATAGATGTGATTAAGCTAAAGACCTTGAGATGGGAACGTTGTCCTGGGCTGTCCCAGGCTAATATGATCACAAGAGGCCTCAAAAGTGGACGAGGGAGGCATAAGAGTCAGTATCAGAGAAGGCAATGTGACAATGACAGCAGAGGCAGAATAGGATATGTGGAGATGGAAACAGAGCAACAAAGAGACTTGGAAATGGTACAGTGTTGGTTTTGAAGATGGAGGAAGGGGTTGTAAGTCAAGGAATGCAGGTGGCCTCTAGTAGCTAAAAGTCAAGAACCAGAGTTTCCCCTAAAACCTCCGGAAGGAACACAGCCCTCTCGGCATGTTGATTTTAGTCCTGTAATTCTCATTTCAGATTTCTGACCTCTAGAAGGTTAAGAGAATACATTTGTGTTATTTTAAACTACTATGTGTGTGGTAATTTGTTACAGCAGAAATAAAAAAATAAAAAAAACTAATAGAAATGAGTTTTTCCAAAACAGTCAACTTCATTTCATAGGAGAAGCAATTTCCTTTTTTTCACACTCAGTTTTCTTTGGTTTATGCAGTACTGAATAAAATTACATAACTACAATACCAAGGGCAACTGGCATGAACAGGATTGGGGACACACACAACTAATCCCTGCTAGCCATATAATTCAACCAGTGGGAGCTGAAGCAGCAGATGTACCATAAAGTTGCTTCGGGCTATCAATGTGCATGTTCCGGGCTGAAGCCAGTAGATTTCCCACAGATCCTAGAGAGTCTTGGGTAATCTTGCAAGTTCTCAGTTGGGTGGCGATAAGTTAAGGGAGCTGCTTTGTTATTTGGACATAGGGCAAAGGTTCGCCCCACTCCCATACCTCACCCTGTTCTCCAAAACACACAATTGTCACACGCCACAAATACACTCTGAATAGTGAAGGGAATTTTTAAAACTATATTTTATTTTATTTTTTTCATTTCCATGCCGATAATTGGAAATGCCTGGTGGTGTCACAGAAGAAGAATGGGACAATTTGAGGGATTCTCTCGCCTGGCTGCAGATCACTTCTAGAACGGCATGGCTTTGGGAGTTAATGGAAGCTGTGCATATGAAGATATACAGAGATACAGGTTAAAGCTCATTTGAAAGTACCACAAGTTCTAGTCCCTGGCCCTTGGACAGAAACAGAGGTCAGCATCATTCCATCATTCTGAACTAACGTGGACGTTTCTTGGAGTTTGTTCTCATGAAATGTGGTGGAAGATTTGGTGTTATAACACTGATAAGCCTCAACTGGGGTGCCTGGTCAAGAAAGCATCACTTCTTTTCTTTTTAAATTTATTGGGAAACAGTGTGTTTTTTCCAGGACCCATCAGGTCCAAGTAAAGTCGTTGTCCTTCAATCTTAGTTGTGGAGGGTGCAGCTCAGCTCCAAGTCCAGTGGCTGCTTTCAATTAAGTTGTGTTGGGCTCAGCCCACCATCCCATGTGGGAATCGAACCGGCAACTTTATTGTTAAGAGCACGCACTCTAACCAACTGAGCCATGTGGCCACCCAGCATCACTTATTCTTAAAAAGAGGGATTTGTTTCTTTGTATTGTGAAATGAGTCTTTTTTCTAAATCTCATTAAGATGCTTATTTTAGGAACCTACTGTGTGGTCCAATAATGCCATGATGTGAGACTTAGCTCTTGTCTTATATCAGAAGGTGCTCCTTTTAGGTTAAATTTACTGCTTGATGGCTAAAGGCTTACCTTTAGCCTTGCCCTGGCTTTTCTGAGAGATCACCCAAGATGATGGTTTCTAACCAGAGCCACTCTCTCTGGAGTACACTTTTTCAAAAGGAACAAATCAGTTCAAAGCATTATTACAGACCACCGTGTGAAATTCCCACATTCTTAGCAGTTTGAAAAATGTTTAATTTATGTTTATGTATTCTTATTCAAAATGTTAGTTAACAGCCTGTAGGGACCCAGTAATAGGACCTTTTTTTCTTTTTTATGTTTATTAGCTACATTAATGACTGTTTCTGCAATTCCACTGCAAATACTTTCGTTAATGAACGCCAATTAATTCTGAAATGATTTTAAACAAAGGGTGATGAGAATAACCAATCAACCATGACAGTGTAAAGAGCAAGCAAGCTGCTGTGGCCTAAATTTGCTGCGTTGATTATTTGCTGTCAGATGGTATTGTTATTCATCAGGCCTGTCTTCAGACTCAACATACATGCGTTAGACTGCAGTGTCATTATCTCAGACATAGTGGAGGCACTGTCTCCAGTGTCACAGATTCCATCATGACCAGGTGTCAGCACCATTCAAATGCATAGCCTCGCTACCTGTCACCAGATGGGGTCTTATCAGACAAATCCTGCTCTCTGCTTAGTAGACACTCAGTGGATACTTGTGACGTTGAAACGAAGCTGGAAGTAAAACCTAGTCCACACACGTGGTAACTAAGAGGACAGGCTAGATGGTTGTTAATAACAGGCTTTAGGATACCCCCGTTCATAGTTCAAAACAGATATTCAATGTTTATAATTTGAAACGAAACATAAATTCTCAAAACCGTATTAGAAATGGCTAATTCAAGTGATTTGTTCCTAAACCCATTCATTATAATTACATGACAATTGCAGTATGAATGCAAAATGCTTATGTCTATGTATCATTCTAGAGTTATAGCATTGAAGCCTTCAAACACACCCCAGGTGATTTGAGCCCAACGAAGCCAATGTTTTCTTTTACAGTTGAAAATGCTCAAACGTTTGGCTCAAGAGTAGCTTTGCAACTTTATGAGCTTTACTCCCCTCCCTTCTATCCCCTACCCAGCAAGGTTAATGGACACTAGGTTATATGCAATGGTCCCTTCAAGCTTCACAAGACTAGTGCCCTAAGGCATACACCCTTCAGTTCAGGGTCTTCTCCAGCTAACAGCCTTCCTCATAATGCATCATCAATAGGCTGGTCCTAGCCAACTGCATAGTTTTCTGGTCTTGGGTACCTACTTCATTCTTAAATAGGACTCTGCTTTCTACTTTCATTTTGAAGGGGTGGCATGAGGACAGGGACTTGAATTCAATTAAGTTTATACCAAATAACAACTTATTGCCAAGTGAGGCCAGCAACACTATTCAGTTGAAACAATGGATTATTTCTGGGCAATCCAATAACTTCCTCTCCCTTGGCAGGCATACAAGCAATGGGCTTTGGCTCTCACATGTATATAAAAGAATTATGTCAATACCATGTTTCCCCGAAAATAAGACCAGGTCTTATATTAGTTTTTGCTTCAAAAGATGCATTTTATTCATTTATTCATGTACAAAAATCTACATTTATTCACATACAGTCATGTCTGGCGGACGATCTTAACTTGGGTTTATTTGGGGGCAGGGCTTATATTAGGAGCACCCTGAAAGTCATGCTAGGGCTTATTTTCTGGTTAGGTCTTATTTTGGGGGAAACACTGTATGTAGCAAATGATTGCCTTTCCTCAAGTGGCTTTGTCCAGGAGGCTAGAATCAAGTACTGGGTTAAGTCAACTGAAGAAGATGTAAGGGAAGGAATGCATGTATCAGGCCGCCCCAGAGAGCAATGGTGAAAGAACTAAAAACAGGCATGAAACATCCCAAGCTAAACATCCATTAAATACACCATCATCCATGTAAAGACCGCTTTCCAAGAATTTCCCAAGAAAGCCCCTCATGCAAAGTTGCATCCTCTTCCTGGGGACAGCCCACATCCAGTGACTGGTTGATGCAAAAGTTTAAAGGCACCTAGATTCAATTGAAGAGAACTCCGAAGGGTTATATCAGTTCTTTACTCCTTCATAAGCATTGGGCCTGAAAGCACTCCTCAAAAGCACCCCACATAAAAATCTTCATCGCACAGTTGGCTTCCTGGGGAAGCTGACCTGTAATAGCATCATTATACATTGATAGCAACTTTTGTCTCTGCACACATATATATAACATAACAAGAAAGTAAACAGAACATGCCACTATTGCTTAAGTTTTATATGTTTATATGTAATATATGTATGGCACTAAAATAAATGTGCCCTTATCTTGCCAGAAATTAATAGTACACAATTCTTAAAAATTGGGCAAAACTCACCCAAGCCAAAAGTGGCCATTTAAGTTTAATTTACCTTAACAGCAATCTCTTGTTTTCTGAACAAAAACATGAGTGTTAAAACAGCTCATAGGGGGCCGACCCAGTGGCACATTGGTTAAGAGTTGGTTTGGGACCCCAGCTCTGAGCAGCAGGGCCCCGGTTTGTATCCCACATGAGGGCCAGTGAAGTTGCGCCCTCTACAGCTAAGATGGTGAACAACAGCTTGACCTGGAGCTGGGCTGCCGTGAGTGGCCGGCGACGGTGTAGGCCGCAGTGGGGCTGGCCGGCAGCTGGTGTGAGCTGCCGTGAGCCACTGTGAGCGGTCGTCCAAAGGCTGGCGAGCAACTGCCTCACCCAGGAAGAGCGCAATGATGGTGCCAACCTGGGCCAGTGAAGTGACGTCCTCCACAACTAGACTGAAGAACAAAAGGACAGCAACTTGTCTGTTCCCCTTCCCCGATTCCCCAACGCTGTTCCCCTCCCCCAATTCCCCAATAAAATCTTTAAAAAAATAAAATGAAATAAAATAGTGCACAGGAAAACAGTCAAGTTTTCCAAATTGTGATACAATTTGGTAATACCAACCAATATACTATGTTCTAAATACTTACCTTATTACAAATAGAGGGTAATCCCAGGAATTTTTTGTTGTTGGCATTTGTGAGAAAAATCATTTATCCCTTAGAATAAAAGCAAAAATACTGAGATGACTCATTTTTCAAAACTTTCCAATGCTGAGTTTTAGGCCAAGATTCCCATGGCCATGAAATGATGATGTTATTTGAACATTTCATTGAACTTTAAGAGCCGTATAAATTCAGACGAACATGTGGGGACAGTTTTATCTTTTACTTTTCTCAGGAAACCCTTGTAAACTCAAATTGCTGTATCTGATCTAATTCTAGTTCTTCTGAGGAATGTTTCTATCACATCTACAAATCAGACAAGAAAGAACATTCTGAAAATCTAAACAAGGATATAGCTTTAGAGTACCATTCCCCACACCAATTGTGTTTAGGGAAAGCAAGCGTTTCTAACAGAATTTTATTAACAATTGTCACTGTCTACAGCTGGGATACAGGCCAACTCCAGTGGATCAGGAATGGCGTATTGAGATGGATTCAAAGGCCTCATTCTGGTTGGCCATCGCTGTTAGCCACCCCCAGATTACAGAATATAAACCTAACCTCCTCAGGATGACACAAAATGTTCAGTGTCATCGCATACCAATTTGCTCAGCACATCTGATGATGTGCCCATAGCAAAAGACAGTGTAGGTCTACTCACCGCCATCTTCTTTCTGATTCCAAGCCTCTATACATGCTATGCCCTAATCTTTCCCCCTCATTTGGCTTCCTGGCTTATTCCTATTCATAGTTCATGATTGAGCACTTCACTCACATCCTCTGGAAAGCCATTCAGACTGTCTCAGGCTGGATTAGTTCTTCTGAGTTAGTGGCTCCCAGCTAATATTGCTTTCATTTCACTCACTTATATTGTACCACACATCTCCCCTCTAGACTATTGAGTTTCTTCAGGTAAGACATGGCACCTACCACAATATAAGATCCACAGACGTAAAATAAACATTTGTTGAATAAATAGATGAAAGTAGAAAAATGTATTTATATTTTAAAAATCTGCATTTTATGTTTCATCCACCAGGATGCTAGGCCCAAAGTATATTTCCAGTGCTAGCCAACTAATCAAGAAAGACGTTGTGTTTTGTTTTAGATAATAGCTCATGGAACTAGAAGTACAAACAGAATCACAAAATTCCATCCTTTGTTAATTATTTTTATTTTTCAGAGACATTATCCAGGATTGTCTCTTCACACATAATACGTTTCCAGCTCTCAGAACGTTGTATGTGAAGGTTCAAAGTATTTCCTGTTATATTGATCCATTTGGAATAGTCTAATTTTAACAAAGGGTTTTATATTCTTTGTTGTCACTTATAAATTAAAAAATCCATTGGAAACAAGAAATGTACTACTGTTGTGACTGTATGATCAACAACAAAACATCTTCAAAACTATTCTGAACTTAATTTCACAGAATAGTCGCTAAGGCTTCATGAGGGCTTACCACATACTAGGTGCTATTCTAAGCACTCTACACTAAACCAACGCATTTAACCCCCACAACCATTTCGGGTACGATCTATTATCATTCCTGTTTTGTAGCTAGCACAGTCTAAGCCTAGAGTCATAGTTATAGTTTATTTTTTGTTTTTTTTTAGCTGAGCCATCGTGCTACCTATTGGCAGCTCAGCGGCTGCTCAGCTCGGGCCGGGCATTGAACCGCTGTTGCTCAGAGCTCAAACTCTTGAGCAAGCTCTTAACCAACTGAGCCACTCGGCCGGCCCTAGTTATAGGCTGAATCATGTCCCACCTCCAAAATTCACATGTTCACCTCCTAAGCCCCAGTACCTCAAACTGTGATTGCATTTGGAAATAAGTTCTTTAAAGGAGTAATTTAAGTAAAATGTGCTCATTGGGGTGAGCCCTAAGCCAACATGACTGGTGTCCTTATAAGAAGAGGAGATTGGGACACAGACACACAGAGAGGGAGGACCATGTGAAGACACCAGAATAAAACTGTCATCTACAAGCCAAGGAGCCCTCAGAAGAACCCAACCCTGCCAACACCTTGATCTTGAACTTCTAGCCTCCAGAACCATAAGGAAATCAATTCCTGTTTTTTAAGCCATCTAGTCTATGGTACTTTTTATGTCAGGCCTAGCACACTAATACAGACATGGAGTACCTTGCTGAAAATCACAGAGCCAATATGAAATTCAAACTCAGGCAGTCTGGTTCTTGAGTGCACGCTCTTAACCGCTAAGCTCTACTGTCTCTCAGCTGAGATGGTGAGCCACAGTGCCTATAAAATGGTGAGGTGGCTAGCAGAGGTCTAATCACTTTGATCTGATGAAGAAAGAAGGCTGATCCGAGGGTCAGGAGACCTCAACCCTGGTCCCTGCCCCATCAGTAGCATAGCAGATCGCCCCAAGTAAATTCCTGCTCCTCTTTGGGCCTCATTTCCCCGCAAATGTCTAAATAAGAGGTGTGGATGAGATGGTCCCATATGGATCTTTTCATTTTCTGTAGTTCAGTGAGTCTGTGGTCTCCATGATCGTAACAACTGCTGCAGTGGAAAACAAAAAGCCTTTTCTCAGGCTACTGAGTTATCCTTGACTTGCTGTTGAATGATTATATATTCTGACAGCCTGAGCATCCTCTTTCCCAATGATTTGATCGCTACAGCGAAACTTATCAGGTTCCCTCTTGCTGACAATCCTTCACGGGAAACTGCAGTTAGCGTGGGCAGGCAGCCCCTTTCCCCTGAAAGATCTACAGTCCCAGACACTTCCTGCTCTCTGACCAGCACAGTCTGCGTTTTATGACATCAGGGTCTCATCAATTCCAACAGGCCTTCCAATAGATGAGCTGCCAGGCCTGGCTGAAAAATCCCGAGTCTTTCAGTCATATTTTAACTTCATATTTCAACTGCACATGGGTCTGGAATTTTGTGTACAAAAAGAGTACTTTAGACACTGCAAACAATGCCAGTCAATCAAACAGACCAGGGAGAGAATAGGCTATTGATAATTTATATGTTTCTGAATGAACAGATAACTGATAGATTCCATTCATCTATGAGGTGACAAACGTACCACAGCCAGCCAACTCCTTTCTGAGTATCCGAGTTTGCTTTACAGTAGCAAGTCAACTCGAGGGAGCTAAGGATTAAGTTTCCCCCATATGCTTGCAAAAAACAAATGGTCAGATTTGTTCACATAAACATGACATTTACCAGGCCAGCCAGGTGGCTCAGTTGGTTAGAGTGCAAGCTCTGAGCAGCAGGGTTGCCGGTTCAATTCCCACATGGGTCACTAAGCTGGTGAGAGCGCATGCTCTTAACAATAAGGTTGCTGTTTCGACTCCTGCATGGGATGGTGGGCTGCATCCCTCCCTCCCCCCAATGCTGCAACTAGATTGAAAGCAGTTACTGGACTTGGAGCTGAGCTTGCGCCCTCCACAGCGAAGATTGAAGGACAGCAACTTGACTTGGAGCTGATGGGTCCTGGTAAAACAGTGTTCACCTTCCCCAGATCCCCAACACTGTTTCCTTCCCCAATTCCCCAATAAAATCTAAACAAAACAAAATAAACAAACAAAACCATGCCATTTACCTATGAACACGCTAAAACAGCTTTGGGTACTGAAAGAAAGGGAAAAGCCCTCGGAACCTGGCAGTACAGCTGACATAAACAGAGGAGACCATTCACCTCTGGTCTCCGAATAGCCTATGGGCATTGCTGCTCGGGTATCCATGACCCAGAAAAAGAGAAAGTGCCCAGCAGTGGTCTTGGAAAGCACACACACTTAAAACGTGGAGACTCCCCAGCACTCCAGGAGCTCACTCCCGACATGTTTTCCACACACAGTAATATAGGCCTCAGGCAGGACAATTGTCTGCTAAGCTGCCAGTGTCTGAAAAGCAAGTGTTATGGGCTGAATTGTGTCCCCGCAAAATTCATATATTGAAGCCCCAACCTGTGGTACCTCAGAATTTGACTGTATTTGGAGATGAGGCCATTAAAGAGATAAGTTAAAATGAGGTCAATAGGATGGGCCCTCATCCAATATGAGTGGTGTCCTTATAAGAAGACATTAGGACACAAAGACACACAGGGAAAACCATGGGAAGACACAGAAAAAAAGACAGCATCCACAAGCCAAGGGGAAAATCCCCAGAAGATATCAACTCTGCCAACACCTTGACGTTAGACTTCCAGCCTTGAGAATTACAAGAAATTAAAATTTTGTTGTGTAAGCCACAGTTGGTGGTACTTTGTTATGACAGCCAGAGCAAACCAATACAGCAAGGAACACTACAACAAGTTAACATGAGGCACTGTGCTGAGTGTTGGGGATACAATGATAACTAAACTTATCTACATCTCCTGCCCTCAAAGAATTTACAGGCTATTGGAGAAGAGACATACAAAGAGGCAATTAAAAAAAGAACGTGGGGCCGGTCAAGTGTTGCGTTGGTTAGGAGTTGGCTTGGGATGCCAGCCCTGAGCAGCAGGGCCCAGGTTCAGATCCAACATGGGCCAGTGATGCTGCGCCCTCTACAGCTAAGATGGTGAACAACAGCTCGACCTGAGCTGGGCTGCTGTGAGTCACCAGTGACAGTGTAGGCTGCAGTGGGGCTGGCCAGCAACTGGCATGAGCTTTTGTGAGCCAGTGTGAGCGGCCGTGAGCGGCCATCCAATGGACGGCGAGCGACTACCTCACCTGGGAAAAGTACAATGGTAATGCCAACATGGGCTGGTGAAGCGACATCCTCCACAACTAGACTGAAGAACAAAACGACAGCAACTTCTCTGTTCCCCTCCCCCAATTTCCCAATAAAATTTTTTAAAAAAATGTGAAGCAGGCTTGCATTGGAGTAAGGACACGGTACCCCCAGGGATGGAGAAGAGGGGTATCTGGCTTGGGAGGTCTTCCTAGAGAATGTGAAGTGGAAACTGAGAGGTTAGAGAGAGCATTGGCGCATCCATGTGGATGGACGGCAGTGTGTGAGGGAGTGTGGAGAGAAGAAGCTGATGAGTGCAGCAAGGGCCGGGTCACAGGGATAGTTCTGGAGGTTTCACCTTCAGGCCGTGGCAAGCTCTCAAAGGTCAAAGCTCTTGGCTGCAGGCGGAGAAGGCATGGTGGGGAAGGGCAAGACCAGAGGCAAGAAAAGCAGGTGTAAAAATTGGGTGAGACATGATGCTCATCTGGTATAAGGTGATGGCCGAAGGGCTGGACCTATAATGCAATTTCAAAGTAAATGAGGAAGGTAGGAATTGATGATTGACAGGTGATAGAGTGGAAGAGAGTAGGAGGGAGTCTTAGGTGATTCCAGATTCCTGGGACTGATGATAGCACCATCAACTGTTCAGCAGTAGTTATGTTTAGTATGGGGTGCCTGTGGGAACATCCAAGTCCAGATGTTTAGAAAGCAGCTGCATATGTATATCTGATATCTAGTGCATAGCAGGTATTCAGTACAGAAGAAAGGAAGGCAGAAAGCAATGAGTTTTATCAGACAGAAGTTCAAATTCTTTACCCCACTGGTTTTCTTTAACAACTTGAAATGTTTCAACATCAATGTCTATTAAACACGTTGGCATAGAAAGAGACCAGGAAGTTACAGACGCAAACTTCTGGCTTCACAGCAGGATCAAGTAGAAGGGAAATCAAAGTCTTAAGATAATGAGCTCTTATCTAAATACCAATAGCATCTTAAGGAGCAGACTAAATATGTGGAAAACTCTAAATCTCATCAGCTAAATGACATTTGAAAATATGCCTTTCAACATTTTTCCTAGTATGAAAGGCACTATTAAGTTCTCTGCTGCTACCAAATTAACACGTTGATACATACCTAATTGACTTTAATTAAAAATAAAGAAACAAGGCTACCAGCATGAGAAAACTTCCAATTTCTGTAATCTCCATAAGTTATTTTGAAACATCTAAAAAAATTCAAACACATCCCCAAATGGACAAAATTACAGGATTTGGCATGATTTTTTTTAAGGAGTTGAAACCCAAACCGGATAATTTGTTCTGTTTTTAAAGAACGGAAACCCTGTGATATGCAGGTAGTTACTTATTTACTCCCTCCCAGTTCCAGTAAAAATGTCAATGCACGTTTTATGAAAACAAAACTGATGATTCTTACATCTGAATGTAGTCAGGAAATTCCCCTCGTCATAAGCCACTGCTTGAATATTAGACTAAAGTATCTTTAGAGACCACATCCACTCGTTAAGTTCCACAGGTTCTTGTGTATTCGTTCAATGACTGCACGCTATATTGTACCTGCTTACCTATCTATACCCATCTTAAAAATATGTTAAATGAGGGTGTTCATTTCAGTAGATAATTAATTAGTTAACTAATGGTTCCACAGTAAATGCAAAGATAAATAAATAAGGCATAGACCCAGCTCTCCAGTGAATCGTCATCCAAAGAGCATTAAAAGAAGACATCCGTGCACGCTAAGTACCCCAATAGAAGGCAGCATTCGGTTAAGCGCCATTAAGTATTGGGGGGGAAAAGTGCAGCGTTCTAAGGGTGGGAACGCTTCCAAGGCAGAGGAAGAAATGAACACTTTTTGGAGGGCCTACTATGCACAAGGCACTGTTATGCACTATACACATGCCACTTGGTAACGGTGTTATTCTCATCCCCAGGTGAGGAAACTGAGGCTTGGAAAGGATAAGTCACTTGCCTACAGGGACCAAGTGCTTGTAGCAAAGGTTTGGGTCCCCTTTTGATTTAAAAAGTCGCCCACTGTGAATAATAACTTCTATGGTCATAGGAACCGTACCTTATCAATATCTAGCACATGGTAGGTGTTCAGTCACTGCATGTTGACTGACTGACTCTGAATGAAGAGCAAATGGGAAGGGGTCATGGCTGCTGTGGACATTTATGTGAGGGGCAGAAGAGCTGCTGGTGTAAACTCTGACATGTCTCTCCATCTGGGCCTTTCATTCATCGCATGTAAAATATGGTCAATGATTGCACCTCATTCCTCAGTTTCTGGATTGCTTCAAATATGTAGGGAAATGTTAGAAATTTGTCAGACTGGAAACCATTACAGAACCCAACACTTTATTATCATTTTTTTCCGTTACCACAGATTCATTTAGATTTTGCTAGACATCACAGAGTTGAACATTTCCACGGCCAATATGCTACTGAATTCCATGTTGGCAATTTATGAAATTGAAAAATGCTTAGGCCTTTGGGCTTCAAACCTGCTGAGAAGAAAATGAAAGTACGTGTGTGTGTGTGTGTGTGTGTGTGTGTGTGTGAGAGAGAGAGAGAGAGAGACAGGAAGGGTGTGGGAGGAGGGAGAGAGAGAAAGACGGGGGTGGGGGGAGAGAGAGAGGGGTGTAGGGGAGAATAATAGTTTTAACCTGGACACATTCTATATTAAAGTTCTGAAAGTTCACCAAAGAGTTAAACAGACCTGTAATTTAAAAAACAATGAAAACAAAGGGATATTCTGGTAGGGGACTGGGAGGGAGCTATGTAGAAAAACAGACATATTTGGCAATTTTGAGCATTAAATTCTATAACCTCTATATATACATGAACATGAACTCTGAAATGGCTGATATCAACAATGGCATTTCATCAGAATTGTTACCCATTATACATAGGAAAACAGCTAGTTGTCCAATAGGATTTTATTCTCGCATTCTATAGTTTGGGTCTTTCATTTAGGCAATCATAATTCTGAATATCTTATACAATATTAAGAAAATCAAACTCACAGGAAAATAAAGTCACTATTGTGCTTATTTGTGCTAGTTTGGAATGAAACGTTAAAATCTATATGCAGGGCCAGCCGAGTGGGGTGTTGGTTAAGAGTTGGCTTGGGACACCAGCTGTGAGCAGCAGGGCCCCGGTTCGGATCCCACATGAGGGCCAGTGACGCTGCGCCCTCTACAGCTAAGATGGTGAACAACAGCTTGACCTCGAGCTGGGCTGCCGTGAGTAGGCTGCAGTGGGGCTGCAGTGGGCTGCCCATAAGCTACCATGTGTGGCCGGCAGCCAGCGTGAGCTGCCGTGAGCCACCGTGAGCCACCATCCAATGGTCAGCGAGCAACTGTCTCACTCGGGAAGAGCACAATAATAATACCAACATGGGCCAGTGAAGTGACACACTCCACAACTAGACAGAAGAACAAAAGGACAGCAACTTGTCTGTTCCCTTTCACCGATTCCCCAACGCTGTTCCCCTCCAATTCCCCAATAAAATCTTTAAAAAAAATGTCTCTATGCAAATGTTTTAGATGAGTCAGTATATATTCCTTGGGCATCCTGCAATAACTCCTTCCATTGCACAAGCAAAAGCCACTGGATTCACATGTTCCTGGTTTGCTTTAAATAACACAAGAACTACCTAATGTGCGAGGTTCTTTATTAAATTACTTTTAGCCACTGGTCACTATACTTCCATCTCCCCTTTTCCCACCCTCCTGCATGGAGTCAGTGCGAGGGTCTGGGCTAAGCCTTGGCTTCACAGATGGCTTCTCACAGCCTAGGACTGTGTGGTTCAGAGTAAATTGGCTCACATCGGATTTGACTCTACTTTGGGTTTTAACACTTTTAATTTGAACGTAAACACCAAAAGAAATGTCTTTAGTCAGAAATGCCTAACCTGGAATCCTGTTCTAAGTGACGCTGCTTAAATCACAAAAGCAATGCTCTCTCCTTTTACACTAGAAAAGCTTTTCAACAGTACACATTTATTTTCACTTAGCCATTGGAGCCTAAGAACCGCTTTGGTTTCTAAACATACACAACATAGACAATGCCCATGGAAAAACAGGTACTAAGAAACCCGAGGTTAAAAGATGACAATATTAGTTGAAATGAAGACGTTTCCCTTTTGAGTTTATTGTACAACAATGTGCAACTGCGATGGCCTGATTTCTACTTCACCAAATAATCACAATTACATTTCTCAGTTTAGCTGCTGGGGTGCTTATTCTCTCAATTGACACTTGCTTACTGAGGTTCACTTTCAAACTTTGGAGCTCTGGTCTGACATTTAAAAAATTAAATAGGTGTGTAGGTGGCCGGGTATATATTTGTTCTAAGTGCTTAAGTGCTATTTTGAGTGGTTACAGGAATTTGTCCTCTGAAAGGGCCCCGGTTAGGAAATTTGACTGCCTCATTAGCGAAACATTTACAGGCGATCCCTTTATCAATCAAATTTGCTATATAACCTTTTAAAAATGTTTTCTAGAAATGTATTACATTTCACAGCAAATGCTATTTTGGGCTCACATATAACATTGCAGGATTATGCTGCATTTGAAACTAAATGTGCAAACTTAAAGGCCAACAAAAAGCTTCCTTTGAAATCAAAACTGTTGGACATTGCTGAAATCAAAGAAGTCAGAAGGGCTGAGTCTAATTCAAAAGCCTTCTGATTAGTAAGGGTCAATTATATTTATTAATAATTATATGACAATAATGATCCTATGAATATTAAATATTGCCGCCATCTCTTTCTCTCCAACAATGATGCTTTTAAATTTTCAATGCCTTTCCAATCTAGATGGTACCTTGGCCTATCTTCATTTACAACATTTACATAGGCTCTCAAACAGGGTAACTTCTGGGCAATTAGATACAGGTCAAATTAATGTATATCAGGCACACATTCATTTTAATGATGAAAAGTCAACAGAAAGCAAGTTTCTGTTGGGCAATGTTGCGTCCTAAAAAAGAAATGCTCTAAGTAGTTCCCCAAGTGTCAAAAGCCAACCAAAGTCAGTGATCCCACCAAAGTGGTCTTCTGAGAGGCCACAACGGAAGTAAAAGTCTCTTACCACTCAGGAAGAGCTTAAGTCTACACCTGGATCAGGAAGGGGAGAAGAAATAAGAGCAAGGGTGAGTGGAATAAAGGCCACCCAGGTTTGGGACGCTTACTGCAGTTACAACTTATCAATGAGAGGGGAGAAATAGGCCCTGAATATAAACTCTATGCTCAGAAAGACACATCTCCTACCTAAAAGCAACACGGCAAACACACGAGTGAAATTAACATAGTAGTAATCCAGGACCATTCTAGAGCCTCCCGTCCACAAGAAAGCAAAGGAGAAAAGGGCAGTTCCGCATGGGCAACTCTTGAAGTTCATAAACATCCAAAGCTACAGCTCAAAATATGACACTTGAACCTAAAATGCCAATCCATTCAGTCACTGAGTCCTATGTAGACTGATACATCCCTTCACAACCACAGCGATTGAGAACACAGATGTAATCCCACTTGGACAGATCAAAGAATCTGGGCAGCTATCGTCTTGCACACACAATACACTTTGCAGTTTACACAAGCACATGTACATCCATAACCTCAGTCTATTTTCATATAGCCTTTTAAGGAAAGGAAAGCAAGAGTCATGTCTCCCTCTGCTAGAGCTGAGACATATTCTGCTCAGAGAATAGATGACTTGCTTTGTGTATGTATAACCAATACAAGAAGACCCAAGACGGCGACATGGATCAGCTAGATAATGGCAAAATTCTCTTCCGATCTCGCCACTCAGTTCACCTCAGGCAAGTGTGTGGTGCAGGAAAACACATCTACTGTCATTCCTGGCCCTCTATTGGTCTTCTAATATAAACAAAAATGAGAATAATAACATCTGCCACTTCCTGAGCACCGCAATCTTCCAATATACTTTACCAAAGACCAAAGGTTTAGGAATAACTACCTATCCAAATCATCAAGTTTTTGGAATTTCTCAGTACAAGAAAAAAAAACCACCCAAAGAATACAGGTTAGGATCATTTTATATAAGTTTTTGATTTAAAAAAAGAATGCAGCAAGTTAACTACTGCAAACCAAAGCACAAGAATCTTGTTTTGAAAAAAGTTTCATTTTTCATGTAAGTGAATAAGCATGCTTTGATAATCTATTATGAAGATTCTAATCTTGCTCTATCACCAGGCTTGCTTGAAATGCCCACCACCATCAATCTATCCATCCATCCATCCATCCATCCACCCATCCATCATCCATCCATCCATCATCCATCCATCCACCCACCCACCTACCTACTTGTCGACCCATCCACCAATTCACTAACATACACGTATAAAATACCTACTTGGTATCTGGCGTCAGAAGACACCTTGTTGCTCCTCTCTAGACCATACATTTTGCATCGTTCTCAGAGGAGAAGGCTGGTCTGGCAGTCCTTTCTTTCCCATGTAACCTGTGAGACTCAGATTCACATGAAACTTGGCTGTGGTCCATGGTGACAGGGGGCCTCTGGCGCTTCCATTCAAAGGATTGTAGACGTCAGGAGCAAGCTTAGCCCACATGGCATGTGTGCTAAAGTACTTTCAAATAATTACTCATTTTATTTTGGAGAAAATAACTGCACAGCAATGAAAAGCTGAATGGAAGGGTCTTTGTTTGTGTAATGAATATTTATTCCACCAGTTTTCTTAAAATTAGGATTTTAGGATTTACATATGTTTAAGCCCTGCAATCAAAACGTTCACAGTATACAAAGCCAACTTGAGTCACCTGTACAATGACCAGCTGAGTAACTTTTGATTTCAAACCCAACCACCCATTGCCACCCTCCTTTTATTTCTTCACTAAATGCCATGTTTGTAAAGCTACATTATAAGTTTGTACAACAACTATAGTATGTATTTGTCACCACCTGCTTTGTTCTGTTGTTATGCATGCTTTTGTGTGTATATATATATATATATATATATATATATATATATATATGGATACGTTTGGATTTGTGCATGTGTGTGTGTGCGCGCGCATGTATGTTTCTGTGTGTAAGTATGGATGCTCCCACCCAAACCCTGAGGCATTCATCAGTAAATCAACAAACCATAGGAAAATACATGAAGATGGTATACCTGAGGAGCATGAAAGCACAACGCTCTCTGGAGGTAAAGCAAAACCACCAAAGAAACCCCATTGTAACATTCTATTACTCACACACATACACAGACAAATGTACATACACACACCTTTTAGCATGCTATGATCAACGTCGAAATAGAACACATAGGGTCATTATCAAATTTGCTTATCCTAGGAATCCAGTGTGGGATCGTATTTCCCAGTTACTTTTGCCCCATAGGCTCAATGTCTTTTGTATATTGGGGATTATTTTAAAACACAAATAGTCTGTTGATAATTTGAAATGGATAGAGGAAAGACAGCACTAAATAAAACAATCGAGCTATGCAGCCAATTCCCTTGCTCTCAGGGAAACACACACAGCCACATGGTATTGTGAAATGTAGAATGTGTTTGGCACCCGGCAATGCAATCACGTGACTTTTGCTAACTCATTTTATGCCTCAATACTCTGAAGTAGGTATTATTGTTGTCGTTTCATAGATGAAGAAACTGAGATTCTGAGGGCTTTAGAAACTCGCCCCCATCACATAGCTAGAGGTGATGAACTTGACATTTGAATATGGATCTGTACCTTTTCCAAAGCCATTTTTTTACCCAATGGCAAAGGTGTCAATTTTGGGTACAGGGACTCACTGGAGGATCCACAAAATGTCTTGAAGAAGTCTAAGCAATTGTATACAAAAGTGTTTGGGTATGTCCATTTGTCACTTTTTTCTGGGGAAAGGAGCTAGAGGTTTTGTCAGCTTCTCAAAAAGGTCCAAGGTCCCCAAAGATAAGGAACTACCATGATTTCATACTAGTGTTTTATAGAACCTGGGGACGGTGGCAGTGCATCCCTAGGCCCATCCTAGATCTGCCTGCTGGCAGGCACCTCTCCCTCCTCTCGGCTCCCATAGCCCCCTGCACTCTCCTGTAACCTTGATATTTGACCTTGTTTTGTTATTTGTGCACATATTTTAGTTGTCCTGCTGGAGGAAAGTTTCTTGGAATGTGGGATTCAGTCTTGTCCAACGATGTCTCCCCCAAAACCCCAGCACAGTACTCTGCCCATAAGAGGCGCCTAACAAATGTCCAGAGGTTGACTGAGTGACTGCTTGCTACTTATCAAAACTGTTTTTTCTTATTTCTACTCTTGGTCTTTGGTCATCTAATTCCCCTCACCTAGAAGACTCACCTTCACCTTGCTTGCTGACCAATCTCAGGGTCCTCCCCTTCAAGAAAGGCTTTATGATCGTTCCTTGTTATCACACAACTGAACACACCTTCTCTTGTGATTATTGTCTATCTGTCTGAGATATGCTATGGATTCTTCTGTTACTCAGGGGATTCATTCACTTATTCAGCACATGCTTATTGAGCACGTACTTTGTGCCAGGGACCATGACTGGAATTGGCAAAAATACAGCCATCTTTTCTTCTAACATTTTTGGATCCCTCATAAAAAGTGAAAGTACATTATGCATGTAGGTGAGCTCAATACATAATAAATGAATGAATAACTATTGCCCTTAACTTGAGATTGCTTTTATTCATTATGGCTCAGAATGGGCTAGTTTTATTCATTCCATCTTTAGAAACATTGATTTTTCTTTGAAACGAGGATGCTTAATCAGAATCATCAGGTTTATTAAGCTTAAAAACTAGTTTCTAATGAATTGATATGCAGAGGTGCCAAAAAATGTATACACATTTTAAGCAAGGAAAAGACTGTATTAAAATTGTAATACTCAATATATACCGATAACAAAAGATGAACACAAGTCACGTTTGACTTCTGCAATGACAAGAGGCGCTCCAAGTGGTTCCCATCAGCGTCCAGACACTTCTGATGATGGCGAACTACTGCTTGAGCAACGTCGACCAAAGTGTCCATTTGTATACACTGTTTTGGCACCCCTGGTAGTTAACAAAATAATCACCTTCATATTTATATTGAAAATCAAAAGTCACATAAATGACACTGAGAATCTTCAACTAAGCGAAAGTAATGGACCCCTTGCCTGGTAAACGGAGGTGCCAGAGTTTGTCATTCAGTGACCTACTACCTTGGGATTTTATAAACCTGAGCAAGGAGGGGGACAGGGATAATGATGGAACGCCTTTTCAAGGAGAATCAGAATAAGAAAAGGCAGTGTGGGCTGTTTTAACTGAAATGTATTTAGATTGGCAGGATGAATGGGTAGCGGAGCTTCCATTTGGCATCGCTAATGTCTTAGGGATCCAGGATGTTACCCAGTTGACTGAAGAACGGAGGCCATTCATCTGAGATGTAATTCTGTCAGAGGCCTTCCATTTTTCAAGATTCTTTTTTTCCCAAATACTACATAAATGAATAATTAAAGAGGCAATTGAAAGTAAATATTAAGAGTTTTCCTAAACCATGTTCTCAAGGCATTTTTACCCCATTTAAATTTTAAAGGTAATTATATTGCCTACTGCCAAGAAAGTTAACACTAATTATTGGAATAAATAATGCTGTACTGATTAAATAGGAATGCAAAGACAAAAATGCCTAATGGCTTATTCAAAACAGGAAGCACGACACTGTTGTTTCTAGCTCTAAGTACTATTTCCTCTTGATTTATGAAGATGCAATTTTAAAACTTCTATTAGAGAATTTTTTTCTGTTATACCACTTTGACTTTACAATCAGATTTCCATTTAAAAAAATAACAGTAATCTTTTCTCAGCAGTGATCAAGTACAGTTTTTGCTTGTTTTATTATACAGCTTTTATGTGTATATTGTTATATGTCTTGGAATACCTATGTAAATCACATAATGAATTAGGTCACAATAAAATTCACAAATTAAATCTAATATTTCATCAGTAATTTATTCCCAACCCAATCGGTATTTTAACGTTCCAAAGCACTGATATGTAACACAGGGAAATTTTTAACATCCATTTTGACTAATTCTATTTAAGAGTTAGTTAAACCAGTGCTAAAGCAAATGTAGAGAGTGCCCTTTTTTGTTTGTTTGTTTTATGTATGTAGAAGGCATCTTTCAATCTTCCCAAACTCTAATGGCTAATTTCGGGAAAATTCAATAACACAGTGCAGCTGCAAATTCCTTTTCCTCCCAGAAGGTGAAATGAACATGTTTATGTGGTAGGGATAAGTCAAAATGTGGAAGCTAGATGGTTTTTCACCATCTAGAGTATATTTGCTAGACTATCCCAAATAAGGAACTTTGTATCTGTATCTTTGAGTCTTGGAAAGTGGCCAAGTTCCATGTTTCACTTGATTATTTTTGATGCAAGTGCTCTCAGATGAAGGTCTGACCTGTGACCTTTAGGGACTTCCCCATTCCTGAGTCAGGAATGCAGCCTAATGGCAACCTAATGCACACTTCTATTAAGCCAGCTGGACTGGATGGCTTGGCAGAGTCCTTCCGGCATCATGATTCTTTAATTCTATACATTGTGCCACTGCGGTTTAAGATGCTGATCACTTTATTCTTTAAAATTAATGTCCCAAGTTACAAGTCTAGAGTTCAAGGTTCAGCTCTGTCAGTAGGTGCCCTGAGGTACTTGGTGAGACTTCTTCCCACCTGGCTTCTATGTTCTCTGCTGAAAAAAATGAGGCTCTCAGCTCCCAAAGTATCTGTGTTTAGAATAATTTCAAAATATGGATGTACATAGGAGTTACAGAGAGAATTTCAAACAGCTGAGAACAAAAGAAGAGCGAATAAGTAAAATCAAGTAAATACATTATAATTAATTTCTCTATACTTGAAAAACACAATTCCAATCCTATGGAATTGCAAAACTGTGTAACTATGGAGTGCAAAATCCTATCCCTTTTGCCTGCTTCCACTACTAGAAACTCATGACCTTAACTGAAAAGCAATGACCAAGTCCACCACATAAAGGCAAGGAGTAGAACCGAACAGTGTTGAGGTGACAATTTATATAGACAGTCACAATGACACTACTCCAAATCAGAGGATGCAATTTGTCACTGAAGATTGTATCACGGGCGTGGGGGGAATGGTATTGAGTGGAAGGTTACCCCAACTCTCCACTGTGAGCTCATTCCCTGTGTAGACATCTAGTCAAAAGGCAAAAATTAAGGATCATCACAAAGTCCACAGCCATCACTGCAAGAGAAATTTAACTGGAAATGTGTTCATTTGAATTCCAAAAATTCCAAAATGCAAAACATCATTTAATATACTTCATAACTTACAGAAAATTGTCACTTCCACTTCTGCGATTTCTAAGAAACTATTCAGCATATTTTCCCATGTTCTCTAAAGGACGATAAAATCTTTTCAAGTTAAGATATTAATTTTTAAGTGGTGAACCAAAAATGCCATTTATAGGAAATAAATCCTTCATTGAAGCATAAGAAAATAATCATGTTTTTTCATACAAAGCTTTGCACAAGAAGCACTGTGCAAACATTAATCAAATATCATGACATTCAAAGCCTATAACATCATGACAGCATGACAAAAAAAAAGAGATAAAAGAAGAAACTTACCTGCTTTGTGAAGATTTGGGTGTCAAAGAAAAGCATCTTGGGTAATGGCATCACCATACACCTCAGAGACATTTCAGGTCCTCTCTCTTGGTTTCCTCTCAGTGGCCCATGTAATTAATCACTGCATCTCATCAAATCAACCTTAAAAATCTATCTCAAAAATGGCCCTATTTCAGATTGCTGGCATTTCTGGCCCGAAATATTTTAAATATTTTAAAAGCCTGCTTAGTGCTCTTTCTGCCATCCAACCTCACCAGCCCTATCATGCCAACTTCTTTCTTCCCCCGCACTCCTCTTCCAGTCCCTGCAGGACATGACTTCTAAAACATCATCTGCCATATTTACAGGATTAAAAGGCTCCTCACCTAGAGCTGCCACCGTGACCCTAATATTCCCAATCTCTCCTCCTAACTCCCCAAACACAGTTGATTCTTTTCTGTCTTCTGAATCCCAGGAGTCATCAGGCCCATTTACAACTTGATGTGGCTTTGACATTTCAGGAAATGCCCACACCACCACTTCTTCACCAAGAAAGCTTCTAGCCACACTTCAAGAGCTAGCATGCTATCTCCTTAAAGAAGCTTTCCTGAATACCTCAGTCACCCTGAGTTGCTCTCTCTGCTCCCGCAGAATAATGAACAACCATCTATTCTATTTCACTGTGATTGTTCTAGTTTTGTGTCCCTATCCCCTCATTTAAGCTACATAAGATCAGGTAACGTCTTCATCATCTCAGTCGACCAGCTCCTAGCATAGTGCTTGGCATACAATGGGTGCTCAACAAAAGTTTTTTGAATTAATGAATAAACAAAAGGAATGGATAAAAGAAGATATGAGGTCTTATAGGTATTCTCTTCTAAAGGATCTTTCCAACAATGCGTATCATATTGTATGTGTAAAGTATCACAATTCATAGTATCAGAGTCAATGTGAACCATTTGAAATGTTACACTTTGTTAGGTTTGTCCTCAGGCCAAATGTTGTACTCAAATACCAAATATCCAACAAGACAAATTTCTTTGAGATTTATTATAGGTGGATTGTGCATTCAGACCAAAATCTGTGATGTGGGTCCTTTTCACCCATCAATTTTGCCTGAAAAGGGATGTTAGGTCTTCCCATCTTCCCAAGAATCCGAAAGCCACATTAAGTCAACTAAATAGAGTAGAGATGCAGAGCGACAGGTGGGGTGCCTCAACACACAGGTGAGACCACATGGCGAGGCCCCACTGAGGGTGAGCACCCTGGTCTGTGTTTCCAGCAGGTGCCTGGGAGGGCATTTCTGAGTGACCCAGAGGAGGCCAGCTTCCCTGGTTACTGTGCATCAAGACCTGGATGAATAGGAGATGCTGACAGGAAGGGAACGGTCAAAGGGCAGGTGTGCTCTAAAGCCAGGGTCATTCCCTTCTCCAGCTCAGGAGTCATCATTATATTACAGTCTATATGAATAGTGACCCTTGAAACTACAAGATGGCAGCTACTTCTCCCGCCACCAACCTATTTAATGAAATTGCAACATAGTTGTCACAATCTCCTGTGGCACATACTTTCAAGCAGTGAGTCATCATGACATCCTCACATCACAGGAAGCGTGTCCCTTGAAACCCCACCAACTTCCAAAGTTTTATGCAGTCCATTTCATCTGGCTAAGACACAACCTCCTTTTCCCCATCATCCTACTATTTTAGTTTCTTGGAGCATTAGCTCAACCTCATTCTATCTTTAAAGGCTTCAAATAATAGATCCTTTCTTTTATCACTCCTTCATTATAAGTCACCTCAGAACCTAGATACTTTCCTGGAGGCTGGACAAAAACTTCATGATAATTTTGCCAGCGTTCTCTAGCGTTCACCTCCCAGAAACCCACTGGCTTTATGAGGCCCCGCAGAGAGACAGATGGACACTGGCAAATGCAGATGTACACACACAGCCCTACACATCAGCTATGAATAGCCTATAGGAGCTGCCACAGACCCGTGAACGTTTTGCCCCCGTTAACCTAACGTCTCAGGCTGTGCAAGAAGATTTGTTATTCCTAGAAACCTAGAAATCCCTACCAACCCACCCTCAAGTCAAATACATACTTTAGTGCCCCCAATCCATAAGGGATTCCGGAATCCCAATGGGGTTTGGACTGGGCTCTTCTTCTCCCTAGACAAAATGATAGACTTGATTTTCTTTGAGTGGTTATCTCTGAGGTCATCTTTTGGCATGCTGTGATTCTGAGCCCAAGCCTGTGTATGCAAATGGTCCCCTACCCTGGTGGCTCAGACATTCCAATTTGAAGAAAGCAGAAGACAGAATTCCCATCACCTCATGAGTCACTAGGGACAAGGACACCCCTGAACAGAGGTGTCTAGGATTCTGCTCTCTAGAAGCTGCAGGACTGACCTTCCTCCCTTCTCTACGCAAAATTGTCTTCCTGTTGATAGCAGGCAGAGCAAGGCAAATGTTTTTACTGGCTGAAGCTTTGTCTAGATCTAGCTCAGGGTTCAGCACACTACGTTCTGCAAGTCACATCCAGCCCACTGCCTGTATTTGTATGGCTCACAGGCTAAGACTAGTTTTTACACTGAAGACACAAGGAATGATTCTCCCCTAGAGTGACCAGAGCGAGCTCAGTCCTGCCCACGATGTTCTGGATCTCTAGCCTCCATAACTGTGAGAGAATACAGTTCTGTTGGTCTGTGCCACCCAGTGTATGATACTTTGTTATGACATCTATAGAAAATGAATTTATCTCCCATTACCAGTCTTGTGAATTTTTCAACGCTCCCTTCCCCCTCCCCCACACACAGCTATTTATTTAGTTCATTTCTTCTCACAGTACTTTTTCTGAGTAGGAGTCTATAGATTATCTGCATTCTTTTGCTGAGGTCCAGGGAGACTCACCCATTTAGTATCTCTGAATAAAAGCCAGGGATCCTAGCTACTCTTTGCAAACTGCCCTTGCAATTCGATGATCTGTGCATTTTCAAAATGAATCTACTTGGGGGGCTCAAACATTTGCGAGAAGTCTCACTCGTCCTACAGCAATTATTTCCATGTCTGCTTTTCAGTGACCTCTCATTCACATCTAACGTTTAACTCGAGGGTGGTTGTGCTTTAGCCACAGAAATCCAGATTTTTAGTTAGGCTGTCTGAGCATTCTGCTAAAGTCATTCTACCAAACAGACAAAAACTCAGAAACTTTATGAACCAAAAAAAGGTCCTCTAACAAGTTGTGTCATATGTTACTCATTTAGGAATATTGCAAAAACACTACTTCTCACCATATTTGTAAATGAAAAACACATGACTGTAACCTGTAATACCACAAGAAAAATTGTTCTATTGGTATGTTTGGCCCTGGACTTTTGAAATATGAACCCACCAAGGGAATTTCAACTTAAGCTGGATTCAGCTTATTATTTTCTTGCCCCGTATGTGCCAGGAGAGAAGCTACTTTTTGAAAATTAACCCATACATATACAGTAGCATACCGTACATGGTGCCAACTGCGATGGTGGAAATGGCACTCAAGACCTGGGTTCGAGTCCCAGCACAGCCACTTGCTGGCTGTGCGACTTTAGTCAAGTAACCCTTAGTCTCTCTGAGACTACATTTCCACATCTGCGAAAAGGGAATGATGATAATCCCAGACCTTGTAAATTTGGATCAAAATAAGAAGGCTGGGGGCAGGAGGAAGTGGGGAGATATTAGTCAAGGGGGACAGAGTTTCAGTTATGCAGGATGAGTAAGTTCTGGAAAGCTAATATACAGCAATGTGATGTACCATATTTCCCCACGTATAAGACACAACCTTTTTCAAAAAATTTGGGGTCTAAAACCTGGGTGCGTCTTATACAGTGGTTGTAGCTTTTTGACAGTGATGAGGAATTGTATGAATTTTATGAGGAATAAAACTTGAGTTCAAAAACTTTATGTAATACATTTTTTTTTCAAATTTCAGGCCCCAAATTAAGGTGCCTGATACATGGGTAAATACGGTAGTTACCAATACTGTATTGTATACTTGAAATTAGCTAAAAGAGTATAGTTTAAGTGTTCTTATCACACACACACACACACACACACACACAATGGTAGCTAGATGAGGTGACAGATATGCTAATTAGCTTGATTGTGGAGATGATTTTCCAACGTATATGTATACCAAAACATCAAATTGTATACCTTGAACACATACAATTCTTATTTGTCAATTGCACCTCAACAAAGCTGTAAAAAAGCAAGATAATGTGTGTGAGAGCATTTATGAACTATAAAGTATATAGGTTTTTGTTACTATTACCTATAGCATAAACTCTATGTGGTAACAAAAGTATAGTACTTTTTGAAAAGATAGTTAAGTGAAGATTATTTGCTTTCACATCAATTACAAAAATACTAAAGAGACTTACAACAGCCATAAAGATTTTTATAACTCTTCCCTAAAGCCCTTAGCATTCACTATTTGGGCTGAATCAATATGGTTATCTACCTGTCAATTTTTCTTATTCTTTAACGCAGAATGTGAGCAGGCTGTTTTTTATGACTGGCTCAGAATGTACTAAACTAATCGATATATCCAGTGATATAACAGGATGATTTGGAACACACTTAACAAAAGCTTATCACTTTACTGCATACTAAATCTGTCAAAATATTTTCCTAGAAGTAATTTGAAAATAGAAGCACTCCATCTTTCATTACGTTAGTGGGTGGTGACAAAAGGATTAGAAGGCTATTTGCTCAGTTCACAGCTTGGTATCTTCCAGTGAAATGCAGCATATAGCTGTTCATCTTTTTTTTTTTAATGAGTTGAAATATAATAATACTCCAGGCTGAATTGGTATCCAATCCCAAAAGATGATCCAATTATAGTTTTCCCATTATGACCCAGTCTTCAAATTGTCCCAACAGTTCTAAAGGGTGATAGTGAGAGGTGTTGAGGCTGGGCTCACACCCCTTCACGCTCTTCTAATGCCCATATTCCTGGAGGGGTATGAGTGAGGGAGGGAATGGCTGAAGTTACTTTACCAATAATGTGAGTATGGGCTTAACTGAAAGGAAAGGCACACCCTCAGAGATTTAGAGCTGGAAGAAAGCTCACTGATGAGCTAGTCTAAACTCCCACACGTAACAAAAAGCCTAGAGAGGTAAAATTGCTCAAGTTTACAAAGCAAGTTCAAGTCACAAGTGGAAGCCACAACTCAGTAGACCTCATCCAAACTATGCTTTGTAATATTCCACTTGTTGCCTCACATAAGATTTACTTTGAGCTAGCTCATAAAAAATTCACTAAAATTATTAATAGTGAAGTTTTAAAATACATCATTATTAATGATGACTTAAATTTGTATACTATGAGAATTGAACGGTGTGTATTTTTTTTTCTTTTTACAGAATAAGTCAATCTTTTGGCTTCTTCCAAGCCCCCAAATTTAAAAGTGACAAGGGGTTTAAAAGCATAAAACACTAAGACAGTTGCACTGACACCAAGTAGCCTAATTCATTTTTAAAAATGAAATGTTGAAATAGTTGACATTGTTCCAGGATGCTGATGGCTAGAATCACTTACATACAGATTTGATAAGAAACACACACACACACACACACACGTGTGCGCATGCATGCCCCCACACACGCAAGTATGCAAAAGAACAGGACATGACGAAATGAGAAGTAAGCAAAAAGCACAGGCATGTGCATAACCTTTACTAGGCCAATGTTGAGATAGATTTCTGAGTGACTAGTGCTAAAAAGAAAGTGGAGGGAAAGGGAGTAAGAAACAACAGGGACTCCCAGGGAGGGAGAGCATGGTTTACAACCACCATTTCAGCACTACTTTACAAAGAGCCTGGGGAACGCATGCTGAGGAAGAGCTGATGCCTACAGGCCAAGAAATGAGATGTGCTTTCTTATAAGGGAGTCGAGTTCACAGGAGTTCAGAAATTACTGCTAAAATTGGTGAGAGCAATTGGCTGGAGCGAGTTTCTCGGTCATCACCCATGAAGCCATTGAGAAAGCCAAGTTTCAAGTTCAGCATCATAGTTTGGCTGCTGTTGGGTTGTCGGAAAAGTCATGACGCATTTTTGCAATGAAAAAACATAGAAAAAAATATGTCAATCAAGGCATTTGAGACACTTAAAGGTCTGGCTTTGGAGCCCTATCTCACTTTGGTCTTACAAACCCACAGTTGCTGAAAAACTGGCCTATCCTCAGAGTATAACTTGCATGCTCTCACCTGCTATTTTTGGCATCTGCCCTTCTCTCCACCCATCACTAATTTGCACACAGGAACTGCCCTCCACATCCCTCTTCACTTACTATAATTCTGCCCAGTATTCAAGTTCAAGTTCAAAATCTCTCTCACATTCTTTGTCTGTGAAACCTTCTGGGGTTATTCCTATGCATCAATGTCTGGTGAAACAGCCCTACAATTATGAGAGTGGCCTCAACCATCACTCCCAAGACACCTTTCCTAATCACCAAAATATGGTTATCTTAATTGAATCCTCTTCTAGCATCTCTGACCTCTGCATCACAAAGAACTCAAGGCTCCATGTTCTACTTACACTATTAACTATCCTTTCCAGATGCTCTGTTGGGACCATTCAGCTTAGGGAGACACTAAAGATAGACGGAAATGAAGCAGCGTGGTAAGGAAAATGAATTTTAATACGAATGTGACCAAGGAGTTGGGTTGTCAAAAGACACAAACAAAAAGCACCCACTGGTGATGGACTAGTAGAGGATACCCAAAGCTTCCTGGATCCTACACTTGTATGGAATAAATGCTAAGGTCAAGGTCTCTGTCGGAAAGGGTGAGGACTTTCAGGGGTGTCTCCATTCATTTCCAATGGGGTGGCAATTAGACCAGCTACATATAACCTTACACTGGATATTATTTTATTTCCATAAGAATGGACAAAAAATAAACTCGTAATGTACATCAAGTGAAAAATGCTTAGCATGGGTTGCACGCAGCAGCTGGATGGCTTTCCATTCTTTGAAGCAGCTGCCTGTCTGGTTCCTATGTGCACATCTGGGCACAACCAGCACACGAATGGTAAGTTCCCAGCATTCTCTTCAGGTCTCATACCAGGGACCAGAACTTCCCATCTACCTCATAATAAATAAAGCTAATGACATTCACCGTGTCCATTGCATAGCATATAAAACGAAACAGGCACAGTCACAAATGTGAGCAGTAACTTCTCAGCCGGTTGACAAAATTAGCCACTAACTAAGCTACAGCCAAATCCCATCATTCACATCAGTTCCCTTACACTTTTATAAGAGACTCCCAGTTTTGAGGCGATTGGAGCCTCAGATGGTGTTAAGTCACAGCCAAGAGCAGCTTGGAAAGCAAATGACCCTTTATGGTGATGACACGCCACACATTAGTACTGTTCTCATGAAAGCTTCTTGACTTAGGATGGAGACACTTAATACACGTCACTGATCCTTTCATTCGTATGCAATTATGTACTTCCCAAACAACACTACAAACGAACGGCGCCAAAACGCAAAGCTACCTACACCCGAAGATTTTTCTCCTACTGAAAAAATAAACAGAAACATCTGTAATGAAATCAAGTATAAAGCTACATTTATTAACACATTCATTTCCTAATAAAACGCCATCTGCAAGCAAGCCTCAGTTTCCACTTGATATAAATAGGTCTTTTACTATTTTCAGATGCAGTTCCCAGAAAATTATTCTAAACCCAACTGCAGAATACATCAGTCTTTTATTATTATTTTTTTGGTTGCCTGGAATGTTAATAAATTCTTTAACATTAAGTTTTTCAAACAAAACAAATCATTTGTTTTGAAAGCATGCTTCAACCACAAAACTGACCTTTCACAATCAAGTTTGTTAGACTTTGAGCATCCTTAGTATTGATACAGAAATTCTAAGAAGCAGGGAAATATTTCAAGGATAAGAGATAATTAAAATGTCCCCGCTATACACACAAGCCTACATGCCTAAGCAAATATGGGTGCACACACATGCACATTTCATTGTAATAACAGTTTATGATCTCTCAACTCACAAATATAATGATATCTGCTTATTTGCATATCTCAGAATACTGTCTGTTTTCTGGACATTCCACCCCTCACCCCAGCTCTTCCCAAATGTATTTCACTAACACACATGTCAGCCTCCTGTCACTAGAGCCAGGGTAAGAGTCGGGAACGCTCAAAGAAATCCTGTGATTGTTCTATGGACATGCCTTTTTAGTAATAATTCAAAGTAATGCTACCACTCATCAAAGATGGCTGCTTTGACTAGGGACCCAGAATCCAATGTTTCGAACTCTTGGTGCCAGGGACTGGGGCTGAATTCTAATGCTAAGTGCTTTTGAAAAGTGCATCAAGATTTAATAGAGTGAATTTCCACACTTCATCAGAGTTTTAGCCACATAAATTCCATTAGGTTCAAAGCTCCATCACGCTCCACCCTGTCTTTATTTAGGCTCACGTTTTAACCTACACCCTTCTGAGCTCTCTTTGTAAGGCTGTCTCACCTCTCACTTGCTTTCCTCCCATTTTGGGTTTCCACATAACCCCTGAAGTCTGTTTCTTCTCCTGACTGTAGGACCCTAAGCTTCTCTCTACCCCTCTTTCATATCCTTCCTTGAGACCTGTATTTTAAAATAAGTACTTTCTTCACCGAAGTCTTATCATGACTTTACTGCACCTGGCCCGTGTCTCACACAAGGCTCTACCAAAGTCTGTATGTACAGCCCGCCTCTGAAGGCTGCATGCACGTAGGCCGCTTCTTGGACCATCATCTCCCGAGGGGATGACAACTCAGACTCTCTTTGGAAATGTACCTCTCATTTGTGTGCCAGAGCATTGAGAAAAAACATGAAGCCCTTTCTGAATCTGGGTCAGCCATGTTGTGAATGTATAAGAGAGAGGGTGACAAAACAATGGATCTCACTGGAACTGTGACCTGTCACTCTATTAATGAGGTGCAGACACGGGCTGACAGACCTCTTGATAGGCCAGTGCAATTTCCAGACTAGTCCTGAATGACAGCACTGCCTTGTAAGGAGGGAATGACAGCAGAAACCAAGGCAAGAGAAGGCGGGGGTGGGGGGATGCTATCTCAGCTTTCCATTATACTCTTTCAAAGCAGGTTTATTTGGGGGCTTCAGGTATTACAGTCCTGTATTAAGTCATCCAGCGAAATTTAGGATTAGGATTTGCAAATGACTGAGCAGAAGCAGAGCAGAATAAGACACAGGCAGACAGAGGACAGTTGAAAAACTACAATTGAGGATGGGTTTTCTAGCCATCGTTTCCCTTTGTTCATGTTATCTGATTAACGTTGTGGCTAAAAACATGTCATCAAGCTCCCGTTTTTGAAGTTCATTCATTTGACTCACATTTATTGAGTATCTACTACATGCCAGGCATTTGCTAGACGCTTGGGATGCAAAGAAAAATGAGACATTCCTTGCTCTCAAGGAGCTCACAGTCTAGTAGTGGGGATAGACACAGAAACGAGGAACTACAGTACAATCAAACAGTGCCAGTCATGGTGGGTATAAGGCGCCAGAGGGCCCCAGAAGAAGCGGGTTGTCCTGAAGCCTGGTGAAATCAGGGAAGCTTTCACAGAGAAAGCAACAACTGAGTAGACGTGAAGGAGAAACAGGACATCACCAGGAAGACAAGAGAGGGTAAGGAAAGACACTGTATGCTGCAGGGACAGTGGGCAGAAAAGCGAGGAAGCGTGGTAAAGCATGCTATGGCGGGGAACCGCAGGTAGCTCCATATGGTTGCGATTTCATATGCTTATGAACAAGTAGTGAAATATGAACTCAGAAAGGGAGTATGAAATCAGAGCATGGAGAGCTTTGTATGCGGGGCCAAGAAATCTGGAATTTGTCCTGGAAGCGATGAGAGGACACTGAAGAATCCAAAGCAGGGACTCACATGGCCAGGTCTGCCTATTAGATCAGCCCGTATGGAGGATGGTTTGGAAGGGAGGTGAGACTAGAGGTATCACAGTAGGCCAGGTAAGAGATGCTCACGGGCAGTGAGGGTGACCAGGTGACAGATTGGGGAGATACTTAGGAGGAAGCTTGACAAGGCTTGATGAATGATGATACAAAAAGAAAAACTGCCTCAGGACTGAAGCAATATTAAAAACATGCATTCAGAAAAGACAACCGACCGCCCCGGTCCTCCCTGCCTTTGAGTTTCCACCGTCCTCTGAAATCACCGCATCTGCTGAGTAGGAAGAAAGGAAGAAAAGCCAGAGGGCACATATGGTCAGGCTTCTCTAATTCAGACACACTAACTCGGCATCTGCAACAACACACACTGTCTGTGACGCCTCTTGGGTAAGAATGTCAGCCTACTTCCGTCCTCCTTGTCTTTTCAAGCTGTTAGTCCCCCAGAACAGGAATCCAATCTAAAAGCAAGTGGCTTCTTCCAACCAAGCGCTTGAAGTGCAGTAGGCAGCTGCATGCACAGTGGTGTCTGAGGGGTACCCAACATATGTCCCCCACCCAAGGGCCACTGGGCCTGAGGTCGAATCATCAGCCATTCGTTCCTTTAGGAGAGGCTTTGGTCCCTTGGGACTTCTCTTTCTCAAGGCCATGACTCCTGAGATGGGTAGGGCATTTAGTCATTCTAAACCCAGTGGCGTTTTGGTGGAGCATAATGCCTTTCACTTTGACAGAGGGAAGCAAGGTAGTCTAAGAGGGTTATGTAGGTACCTGTGGAAGAAGGTGATGCAGAAGGGAAGGTAGAGGGCTGCAGAAGATAACATAAGCACTTGCCAAGGAATAGCCCTGTAAGCACTCAGGAAGCTAAGAGTCTTAAAGAACGCCTTTCACTTCAGGTTTCAGCAAATCACACGTGTACCCTCTTGTACCTTAAGGAACTTCTGTGTTTTATGTTTATGATATGCTGTCGGCTAGTCAAGGCCTATGGAGACTTGCAATCTTTTCACGGCCCTCATACTGCTTCTGCCCAAGAAAAATCTCCAGTGCTATTAATTTTTTTTGAATAATCCCTTTTATTTAATTTGTTTGTCTGTTTGTTTGTTTGTTTATGTTTTATTTTTTTATTGTGAAATTAAATAAATATTTTGTAGGGTGTCAGATGGTCACATGTCTTGCTAGGGAGACTGTATCATGGATGGGGTAGAGGCTTGATCACTGCACTATACACCTGAAGCTGACATTGTATAATATTGTATGTCAACTATAAGTGAGTCAACTATAAGTGAATATATATATATAT
>NW_017731564.1:1885992-1960143 GCF_001890085.2 Hipposideros armiger | reverse complement strand
ATATATATATATATATATATATATATATATATATATATATATAGCCCAGTGCTATTAATTTATACGTGACACTACAAACGCATTGTCTGAAACTATTTTATAAGTCCAACCTTTCATTCACTCAGACTGACCTTGTCCTTCGTCATTCCAAATGATGGAGGTTTAACTATATTTGCAGTGTTAATCAGTCAAGTCACAAGTGACAGAACATCAAGACTCAGACTCTGACCTTGAAGAGTCTCATTTATGGCTCAAGAAGGTTAAGTAAGAGCTGCTTGTGCATATGTGATTATAGAGATTAGAGCAGTGAACTGAAAAAAAAAAGAAACCAAACAAAACTTAAAAATTACTTACTTCACTTGTTTGGAGAATCGTGAACTTTGGCAGTTTAGTCTTTGAACTGGCTGCACTGGGTTTTCCATCCAAGAGGGATCCAAATGACAGATTCCCAAAGCTGTTCTCAAATTCAATCGAGGGTTTCAGTGTGGGGGAGATGTCTGGTGCCTGGTCCTGGCCGTCCATGGGTCTGACATACGCGGTTGGTTTTTGCTGTCCCATGCTTGTTTTGCAGTGAAGCCCAGGTGGGAAATTTGGAACCGACAGGCCACTGCTGGGAGCCAACAAGGAGGAGGCAACTAGAGGGGACCCAGGCGCCTGCACCGTAAATTCAGATTCTTCTGGTAAGTTAGACGGAAAGATTTCTTTGAATGTATCCCCTCCGCTGGACTTGAGACTACTGTCTTCCTTTGCGGAGGGGTTTGACCCTTGGACGGCTCCAGCTTGAGGCTGTTCAGCTGGGTAGACAAAGAAGTCTTCCAGTCGGGCTTGGGGCTGGTCCTGTGCCAACGGCTGCATCTTATTTGGCTGACTACTGGCCTGGCTGGCTGGTACAATGCTAGCGTTATGACTGTCACGTGGCCAATCAGGTTTTGATTTCCGGTTGCTGTGTATCAGAGTTGAATTCAGTATCACAACAGAAGGTGGAGGCATTGTTGCCGAGGGGTGAGTGTTATCCTGGTGAGGTGGGATCATTCGGTTCTTTTGCTCTGGAAAAAAGCTCGGTTCATTTTTGTTGATGGGAGTCTGGGGCACAGAATTCTTTGGGATTCCCACTAGATGATTCTGATTAGAATGGTTAATTAGCAAATCCTTCATTTCATCATAGTTTCCCAGCGTGTTCTGGACTCGGTTGGCAAGAGCATCACCTTTGTTTGTCTAAAATAACAAAAAGATGGGGGTGGGAGGAGAGAGAATGAATAGGTTTGTGTTTCCTAATGTTAATGTTTCAAACAGATGTTCTAAGTCGACTAGCATATAGGGTTCTTTAAAATTCTTATGCTGCTATATAATTTCATACGTTTCATGTGCCATGTAAGAAAAAAATCAATAACGCTATTGAAACAGCTTTTGGAGGGCTGCTGTGTGACTAACGTTTGTATACTCCCTGGCCTGCCCTTAAACATGCTCATTGGGACAAAGTTTGAAATGATGTTGTTTCTGAATTTTATTAGCAAAATAACTTATTTTAGGTCAGACGAGCTGAACTGCTATATTCTATGTTAGCTTCTGCTTACTGACCACTGGAATCATAAAGGAATGTTGGACTTATGATTATTCTTGACACATCTGCCCTTTGCCCTACATTATACCATGAAAAAGGTTTAGCCCATTGGATAAAGAAGTCAGTTAAATTTTGCTATCAAGGCTACTTTCAGTTTAGAAAAGGCACGGGATTAAACAACATCTAATTGGGTTAACTTATGACTAAAGCGAACAGAATTCCTTTTAATCAGAGGACTATAAATGACTGTTGTCTGCCTCCATATTCTGGGGGCAACTGTGTTTACATTTTGAGGATTCATACTCGCTTACTTTGAAATGGTGCAACTGTTCATCAACAGTGACTCAAGCTCTCCTGTGTCTTTTCAATGATTTAGAAAGAATGTATTTAAGAATTTAAAGTGTTGCTTACGTAAAAAAAAAAAAAACCACAGTCAGATTTTCAAAGTTATGTTGGCAACCGAATCATTCTGTAGCCAACCAACATGCCAGCTATACCACCCCCGGTAGGATATACTAATCTTATTACAATGATTGTGGTTGATTTTGAAATAATTAAGTTCCTGCACTTTTTGTTAATACAGAAAGCGCAACTTTACGTAACTAAAAAATGGCGGAGAGCTATATCCTTGGAAATGATGTTGATGAAAGCTCAGATTTTCAACTTTGAAAGTGACTTTTTTTCCTTCCATTTAGCTGCTAAAGATGTTATCAAAACAAGCTGTTGAATTCAGAAGGGTAAGGGATTTCTTTGTGCCTAGGTGGCACTACCCTGGCTCAAGAATTTGCAACAAAAGAAGGCGACTGGCACCCATGGAGCCGTGTGGCAGCAGGGCCACCATATGGGGAAGACACCAACCCTATGGAGCCTTTAGGTCCCAGGAGCCATAGGCATGGTTCACCTCCCTGCTGGTATAACCTCTAGTGAAGACAGATGTTTAGCATCTAAGGGTTCTCACACACCCTTAACACAGCCCATTTTCCTGGCGTAAACAGAAAGTGTGTCTATCCAAGTCGGGTATCTCGGTCTAAACCTAGGTTGTATGGCTGTGTGCTGTTCTCTGTATGTGAAGATGGGAGAGTGTGCAAACGAATGGAGAGCGAAGTGCCGAGAATGGATGAAATTACCCAGGGAAAGAAAATGTAGAATGAGAAGATCGGGCTCGGGGAAGAACCCTGGCAAACATCAACCTTTAATTGGGAGAAGAAGAGGAGCCAGCAAAGGATAACAAGAAGGAACAACCAGAGAGAGATTCAGACTGGAAACCCTGAGTGCATTATTAGCATGATCTCCATATACTGTATACAGTATTCAACTCACATCATGTGTTAAATCATAGAAGACACTTCCAAAGAAATGAGGGCAGTTAGGGAAACATGATTTCAAAGATTAAGGAAAACTATGCTAAATATATGCTAATAGGGGTCTGTGGGGGATGGGGAATTTTAGAAATCAAATACATATATGTCAATTTCGTTTTCTTATCCTCAAGAACATCTTACATTGCATTACATGCAGCCTTGGTGCTGAAGTAGTGATTAAACAATTAACATTCCACATAATCCTCAGCTGAGTAATCGCTCCACTTCAGAAGTGTATTTGAAAGGCATATTTAATAAAGATGGGTAGAAATCACTTTAATTCCCTAAAGGCCCTAGGTTTGTCAATTTAATGTCAGAAATTACTCTTCAGCTAAGGCAAGAATAAACGCTTGATATATACAGGAGCCTCCTCTTCAACAGAGTTGCACAATGAACCATTTGGGCAGCAGCCAAAACTGGTTTCTCTATTCAATCCCTAAATTCAGAACAAAGAGATTTCATTGCGTTGAGGGCCCAGTAAGAACTTGAGGCAAGGGGCTGTTCTGGCATCTCCCACAGTTTAACTCTAGGGTCACATGACTACCTAAAGACCACCAATACCAGGCTCTCTTCCAGGATGGGACACGACTAGGGGAAACAACACTATTTCATTTCCCATTTTAAACACCTTCAATTTGCATTGTCTCCTCGGTGAGTTAGGATACACTTCCTAGCATCAGACAGACAGAATTCTATTACCTACAAGCTTTTCCCTTTTGCCTTAGCTACCAGGAAGCTCAAAGTTCAATTTGTTGTACTTTCATTGAAAGTTTACTTGACTTTTATGGACAGTTCATTGAACTTTCATTGAAACAGAATTCTACAGAATCAGAACCTTGCCCTGTGATATCACAGAGACCACCATGATACCTCAAAGCCCAGAGAAGTAATTCACTCTCTCTAGGCCAACCTCATCAGGACTCAAATCATCAAGGCCCATTTGCTTGCCAACAAGCTAATCACATCCCTGATCCTGTTCAGCAGTAAATAAAAGGGACATGCTCATCTTTTCTTCAATGGAGAGAATCTTGGTTAGGTTTTAATGTTTCTTCATTTACATCTATCATTATAATGATCTGAGTGTCTGATGCATGCCTATATATTTTCCCCCACCTCTAGGTTTTAAAACATGTTTGGGCCGGCCGAGTGGCTCAGTTGGTTAGGAACTCGCTCAAGAGTGTGAGCTCTGAGCAACAGCGGTGCGATTCCCGGCCCGAGCTGAGCAGCTGCCAAGCTGCCAACAGGTGGCAGGATGGCTCAGTTTAAAAAAAAAAGAATTAAAAAAACAATAATAAAAATAAAACATGTTTGAAATTAGAAATTCTAAACTGGCCAATGTCTAAAACTATGTGTACATGAAGAAAACTAGAGGAAAATTGAAAGTTCTGTAAATAAGTCTAGAAAATAAACCTCCTACTATATAGAATATACTAAAGGAATGCTTTCTTTTTCTGCATAAAACTATGAGCTCTTAAATGTCAGAGCCCACCTTTTATTCGCCTTTCCATCTTCAAGACTTAGTACCATGTATGGTGCATATTAAGTACTCAAGAAATTGTTGCTGAATTGAACAGAGTCAAATTATAATTCCTAAGCTGCCTACATCAAAAGAAAGGATTTGCAATGGCTTGGAGTACATAAATAGAAAAGCCATAGTCAAGCTAAGTTGGTTACTATGACTGAACATTAAATTGAACTTTCTAGTTTCTTGGTAGCTAAGGCAATAAGGACAAGCTCATAGCTTATAGAACTCTCTTTGTCTGATGGAAGGAAGCAAAGCCTAATTCATTAAATGACACAAATCATTACTGGATACTAAAATGTGGCAAGGAATTCCTCTCATTGGTTTGGTTACAAGAATCCTGGAACAATACAAATTTTTCGGCACCAACTGTACACAAAATGCAAAGATGTTCTTTACCTGGCTTTTCCTTACGATGACTAAAAAGCAAGAGCACTGCATTCAAGACTAACCCAGGGAAGGCATGTCTGCATGTGGATTTAGGGGGCTAGGCTAATAGCTCCAATTGCGGAGCATTCCTGTACAGTAATGACATAGGAGTGAAGCTGGAATAACCTGGAGGAATTGGCTCAAAGCGACTTGGGACCGGAACTGCAGAGCAGACAGTTGAAGGTTGAGTTCACTGGCGACACTTTTCTGTGTTGCTGATTGAAGGAAGATCCATATGCTTTGCATAACAGATGTGCTGTGGCTACAAGTAGGAATTACCATGGTCATTTTTAAGACACATAACTGGTAAATTCAAAACATTCATGAGGCAGGGTTAGGCCCGGAGGACACACAAACACTCAGCCTCAAGAAGTCCATCCTTCCAACAATCTCCAATAAGTAACAGTACAGCCCAGGTCACCAGAGTCAACTCTCTGCCTTCCCACCATTGGAGGTGGGTAACTGTCAACCAGTTTTTAAATTTCTCAAGATGTAGATATAATATCCACTGGATAGAAAACCCAATGGGGCCTGAAATACATTTATGCATGCCTACAAAATGTACTCTCATTATACATCATAGCAATTCTGATTCACACTAAAGGTTCTTTTTCACCCTCCAGAGTCGTAGTAATCCTATTAAGGAGCAAGGTGTGCCGGGCAGTCCTGATTGAACATTATAAAAATGGCAAAAATGAAATCTAGCCATTTCAATCAATTACAGGCTTCTTTCAATTTGGCCAATTCTTTACTTCCCATTCCAGATAATTGGTTGATTCCTTAAAGGTAACTTCTGCAGCCATTATTTTCTAAGTAATCACAATTTCTCCATCATCACGGAAATGCATTTTCCAAGTATTTTCAGGCATAAATTACATGTCTAGTTTGTGGCTCATGACTAACAGCACTCCTTCATTTAAGCTCTTCGCCTCTCATTACTTCAGGAAATGCAAAGTTGCCTCAGTTTGCTTCTAATGCTATAATTTCATGGAAAGAGTAATGTGCTAGAGGCTATTGTACCATAGTATTTCTTTTTAATACAAGTAACAAAATAAATTTTGAGTTTCATTTTTTTTCTTTTATTTCATTGTAGCTAATGTATGCTAGTTCATTCCTTTTTTCTAATTCTAATGTTTCTACAGTTGATCTAAGCTGCAAGTTGCTATTTCTTTCTGTACCCTAATTAAAATAATGATAATACCTTGAATTTGCACAGCACTTGATAGATTTCTAGGCAAGGGCTCCCGGGTTGAATTGATCCTTACAACAACCATGTGAGTCAGCAGAGCAGCTCGCCTCAATCTGGCTTCTACCTGCTCCGACCCAAATGGCCTTGGGTAAGCCACTTCACCTCTCTGTGCCTCAGTTTCCTCATTCTTGTTGAGCTGTGAAGAGCTATAAATGTTTGCTGTTGTTGTTAGCAGATATTATTTTATTATCAGGTGTTATTCTTCACTTCAGAGAGGAGAAAACTATAAGTCAGAGAAAAGAGGTTTCTTCCCCAAAGTCACACAAGAGGTCAGTGTATTGGGTCCTCTGACTTCCTGTCAGGGGATATAAACAGCTTCCAGTTACAGACACAGAACCACACAGAACTAGTCCAGATTCACCACTTACATGGCTATGAAGTTGCACAGAAGCCACCTCACCTCTTCGAGTCTCAAATTCCTCATGGGAAACATGGGGAAAACGCCTACTCCAGTTGTTGTAGGACTAAACAACCACACATAGAAAGCCCCATCACTGTGCCTGGCACATGTTCGTCACTTGGCACATGCCAGTTCCCCATCCCTCCCGATCTTTCCACACTAATTTGAACACGTGACATTTTTCAAGCACTTTTTAAAGCTATCCTTCTCAACAGCACAGCACAGTCAAATTTGAAAGGCGTAAGCGACAAAAAATCAGCCACATGGAGAGGTTACCCACCAACGAAATCTAGGAGGGGTCAGCATTCTTTGCATTCCGAGAGTGGTAGAGGTGAAGCAAGGAAAGGAAAGAAATCAGCCAGGAACATGAGAGAGCACCATTTCTTCTTTTTGCCAAGAAAGGGCAGTGGGTCCTAGGGACTGGCGTTCATTGACTGGTTTATAACCACTGACACCATAGGACAAGTGATTGGGGCATGTTTTAGGCTCTGGGGTGGCAAGAAGTTTCCTGCATGTCCTGATTCTCCACAGGACTTTTGATTTTTAATTGGAGAAGCAGGCCCACCACAACCCTAAGGAAGAGTTGTGGTATGCCTTCATCTCTACCAGTGGATCAGGGGCCAGCTCTAGAACTCCCATGGCAAAGGAGATGTCAAGCTACTCCAAGGGTGTCCACCCCAGTCCAGGTATGGGAAGCTTTTGGAGGTGCACATCAGTTATAGTATCATAACATGGGTGAAAGGAGAGGCATACTTTCCAGGGATCACCCAGAGAACCCCGAACATGGCTGTAGCACAAAATGGCAACTGGTCATCAAACCAACAGTGAAAGAAAGTATCATTAGGTCATCAACTGTTAGCATTATTCCTTCCCCTCATAGCTGTGAGTCAAGAACAAAGTGGCTTCATCATCAAGAAGCATAAGGGCAACAGGCTACTCATCACATAAGAGGCCCGGCCCTGCACAAGCCTAATGTTCCCATCTGTGTCTCTACCTGATGTGCCCTTGATGTATCAAGACAGATGGCTTTTGAAAACTTCTGACAATTTTGACAACAGATTTTTTAACTGCCTACTCGAACATACACTGCTTACATCTAAAAATAAATATGCATCTATGTAACAGTCCTTGTTAACAAGACATGGCATTTACCTTAAAGGTACAAGACCGTTAACTGAACAGGACTTGAAATTATAAAGGGAGAATAAACCAATGAGTCTGCATCTCATGATAGTGTTGAGTATGGTGTAGTTATTAAATTTTAAGGGTAAGCCCTTTGAGTAAAGCTCATTTTTCTAACCCATCCAGGTATAAGATGTAAAACTCATCTGGCTGCTCTTTTTTCTCAAGAAGGGATGAGGCACCTATCATCCTTGGATCTCTCTGCCATTTTCTGGAATAAAATGGAAGCCGCAACTTCTTGCCCTGCCCTCAACCTTCCTCCTACTCTTCTGCTTTGTTCTCATCCTACAGTAATATTGCATTCCCATCTTCTTTCCCATGGTGCATCACTCTTTACATGCTCTTGGTTTTGTATTTTCTCATCGCCTCTGGGAACTTGCTCTACTTATCCTCAGCTCTCCCTCCTGTATCTTCACCCCCTCCTTCCCTTGTATCCATTGACACTGGTTCCTACTCATCAATCTCTAAACTTGATCAAGCTTCTTTCACTTTAAAGAAGTTTTCTTCCATATAATGTCTCCCCTTGCTGTCTAACTTAGCTTCCTCTCTTCCTCCTTTCATACAAAGACTCTCTGCAAGATCCAGTCTGCATTCACTGCCTTTGTTTTTTACTTTACTACTTTCCATGTACTCTTCAATTCCTGGCAGTTTGACTTCCCACCATGACCACCACCAACAACAAATAAGATAACTCTCCCTAAGGTCATTAATTACCCCTTAAGTGCCAAATCCAACAGCCACTTTCCATTCCTGACCTTTCCTGACCTCTATGACACATGTGACTAACAAATCCCTCCTCCGTAAGCCCTGATTCCTTTGGTTTCTATTAAGTGATTCTCCCCTAGTTCTCTTCCTCCTTCTGTGATCATTCACCCCTTCTCTGTTTCCTTTCCTGGCCTCTGCGTTTATTACCTATTTTACCCCTCGAATGTTGCTACTCCCCAAGATTTTCTCTTTGTTCTTTCTTTTACTCAGTAATCTGATTCAGTGACAATATTTAGTCTCAGGTTCCATTGCCACCTACATGATAACACCTAACTCTCTCTCGTGGCCACTTTCATTAGCTCCAGATCCATATACAGTGATACCTTGGTTTGCAAGCATAATTCGTTCCAGAAACAAACTACTTGTATTGCAAGACATCGCTCATCTACCACATTAAAATGTATTAGAAATGTTTGCTAGTCCTGCGGAACACTCGCAAACCACGTTACTTGCAATCCAAGGTTTCACTGTATATCCAGTGCCTACTGGATCTCTCTCCCTTGATATACCACTGGCTTCTCAAACTCAACATGCTCAAAAGAGAATTATTGTTTCTCTACAATCATCAACCCTGTTGTATTCCTGAACAACCTGCTAATACCACCATCTTCTCAAGTCAAAAAGATGGAAATCATTCATTCTTATCTCATACTCCCCACATCCAATCAGACACCCAGTCCTATCATTACAGCTCCCTTGTTCTACCTTAAATCCTGCCTGCCATGAACTTCTTTAGCCAACTACAGTAGATTATTTAACTGCCTCTAGTTTACCTTCCCTCTGACCCATTCTCCACACTTGCAACATTATCTTTTTAAATTATTTATCTGTTCCAGCCATGCCTTGATGTAAAAACTTGCAATGACTTCTCTTGTGTACAGAATCATGTCCAAACTCCTTGGTATGAAGTACAAAGTCTTCACTAATCTTTCCCCTCTCTATCTCTCTAGCAATTAACATGCAGTCATGCCCTCACTCGTTCATGATGATCTCTGCCACTAAGGAAGGAATTCCTTGAAGGAAGGGGCCATGTCTTATCCTCCTTTGTACTAGTCTAAGATATAACTAGCATATAGTAGGCTTCAAATACATGCTTAGTAAACTCATCATATTTCTAAATCCATGCATTCAAAGGTACTGTAAGAATTAAATAAATTGAGATACAAAAAATTGTTTTTGAAAGAATTATACAATTATTGACACATTGAAAACTAGTAGTTTAGAGGACCTAAGTCTCTTTGTCAGACTTAGCCAACATGGAAGACACCTGAGTGTCTCCATCAAGACCTTCTTACTTATTCTGAACAAGGTAGCACAACTCCGATCTCATTAGTCACCAATCCAAACAGATTACTCTCTACCCCAAAGTAGTACCTGTGCCTCTGCAGTCCTCATTAAGGACTTTCCCTGTCCATCAGTCACTGTCCCCTAAGTGGTGCTCTTCTAAAATCGCAAGTCTATTTTTGTTTTACCTCTTACGTCATTTTTGTTTCACCACAGAAAATTACACTGCTACATTTCATTAAAAACCAAACAGCTGCCAGCAATTTAATGAGATTCTTTCTCCAACTTCCACCCCAAGTAGGAAGTTCAGAGGAAGTCATTGTGAAATCCATACCTGTAGACATAGCAGTATGATCACTGTTAGAGATACATGCTAACCAGAATACCACTAGAAAGTCAACCTAGCTACACTATCCCTCTAGTTGAGGTGGTCTCCTAACCCATGATTATCTCCCAGAACAGTTTTCAAGGAGCATCAAACCACTGAACAGCAGCTAACACCCTAAAATGGAAGAGGAAGCAGCGGCCTTGCAATGAATGGCACTCACTGGGAGGAGAAACAGACGTATCCATTGATATTCTGATGAAGTCTTCAGGGGCTGCCTTGCTGATAATCAAAAGTAGGAGAACGTGTCAAGGGGGCATTCCTTGTTGTAGGAAGTGTGGGGCAGTAACGAACTCCTTGGAGACAGGAAGTCTCCCAAGTCCCTTTCAAATCTTACTGTGCTCACCCAAGAAGATGGAATCTGTCTTTGAAGACTTCCTCAGAAACTTGCCCCCCAATATAGTATATGTTTATAGTTCATGTGTAACATATATTCTCCCAGAAATGATTTGGGTACTTTGGAAACAGATTAAATGTTGGTTAGTGCATTTACAAATGTTAACAAGCAACCATTTTCCAGAAAGAGAAATTACATACATATTCAGCTACCTTGTAGGGCTCCCCAAAAAGATCAAATCCTGAAGAAAAGAGATCATCTTCTTGCTGGACTTCTTGATTTCTCCGCTCCCATTCCCGTTTTTTAAGGGCGCTACGGTCTTGTTCATAGTGACTAAGATGAAAAGAAAACAGACAAAAGGAGAAATAGATTAATTAGGCATGTAAGTCACTTTGAGCGCCCTTGTTATCAGTAAAAAGAAAAAAAATACAAGTTGAGGCTACCCAAAGGGATGCTGCATAGAGATCAGAGAATTATTTTCTTTATTCCCAATGGGTTTAAGATCCTGACCAGTCCTTTGGAATACAGAAGAAAATAGACATTTGCTTATTAGGAATAGCATTTATGACTACTTAAGTATGGCAGAATCCCCCCCTCTTCCCTTGTCCTTGCTTGATTACTACAATTACAGACTCCCCCCAAAATCAGCCCACTGTGCTGAAAGGTACTGAATTCAAGTGATACTGTGTTGCCAACTGCCTATGGCTCAGAATTGACAGATGTTACAACACCCTATGGGAAAGGAATTCTGGGATTCTCTCCTGAGCCCCTAGACACAGTTAGCCCATTGTAATGAAAGCACAGAAGCGTTCAAGGACATTTTTGGAAGTCCATAAAAAACAAGTCACTCAATCACTCACACTCACATTTTTGTTACGATTGCTGTTTTGGTCTTCCCATAGTTTGCATCATGGGTGACTGAAAGCCTTTTTGGGAAACTTTTCACAAAGAAAAGGGTCTGGCTTGAACAACAAACTATTAACAATGAAAGGAGGTATCAACAGCCTTGAATGACTAACCCACAAATGTTTTACATACACATGTAACTGAGATACTCATTCCATTTCAGGCTTTTCTATTGGAGGATCAGCATAAACGCTTCCAGACATTATTTAAGCTTTATTCTGGGCCCGTGGATTTTACAGAATGAAATACTTCCTTATTACAAAAACAATTACTTTCTTCATCATGAAAGACAGTGCATATGAAACGATAATCTGTAAGTCTGACCGTAGTGGGTTTTATTTTGTTCATTAGGATTTTTCCCCTGCTTTTGATTGTAATCTTACCCAAACTGAGTGCATATATGCTGGGCAAATTTAAATTATATGAATGCATACAAAATGCCTAGCAGGTGCTATATAAATGTTGCTTTCCTTCCCTGTGTTAATACCGGCATGTTAAGACTTAATTAGACAATTGACTTGCAAATGAACATAATAGCTAAAGGAATTACAGGAGATGTACTGATAGAAAAGTACAGTCGACAGGTTTTGAATACATCCCAAACTTTACTGCCTATCACTGGTAGCCTAGCTTGCTCATGAGGATTATAACTGTAATTTACAAAATAAGAGTCAAGAGCATGAAATATCCACGGCAGCTTAACTAGATATTGACACACATGGAGAGTAAGATGCCACAACACTTAATCATCCACCTTTCTCCATAGGAGTCCTTGAACTGACAAATTCAAAGTGACTCTGATAGTCTTATCTTCTGGATAAACAATATTTCAATTCTCCATCTTTAAAATAGTGGCAACATTTACAGGATGTTTACAGATACATTATGCTTTCATAATACAAACAATGCCAGATACATAAGAGCTCCCTGGGCCATTCATGAGTATGCTCAGCCAATGTTATCACTGTCTGGGAAAAACAAAGAACCTGCAGAGCTCTACCCAAAGCCCAGGCCCCACAAAGCCTGGGCCCTGCCAGGTCAAGAAAGGTGACACCCGGCAGATGTTTGGAAGCCAGCCTGTCATTCGTGGTGTCAGATGCCACCCACAGGTATTACGTTGGCTACCATCATCTCTCATTTCCACTCATAAGTTGAGATCAGAACCCCAAACAGTCGCCGGGTGTCCCAATGTCTTTATGTTGGAAGCTGATGTGGAATCAACCAGGGAGAGTGACATCTTCAGTCCATGGAGTGTGGAGAATGCTATTTGACCTTCTCAGCACCACACACACGTGGGCTGTGCGTAACCCAAGCCCATCATTAAATTGTCAAGATGTAAGAAAGATAGGGTGTCGGGTGGGGGCGCAAGACCAGTTAAAGCAATATTTAGTCAGGATCGGAGGAGGGTTTGTTGCAAAGGAGAAGGACACAATTTCTTTGCCTCCTACAGCAGGTACCAGAGAAACAAGAGCCAAAGTCTCCTGCTTCTGAGAAATGCAAGCAAGATGTCAGTTTTCCAGCTCTCCGTGCACCCGACAGCCCAGAATGACAGGCCCATAGATCACATTTAATTCTCCCATGAAGAGAACCGAAGTACTTTGGTCTCTTGGCTTTGCAAACTACCTTCCATCTCCTCTGAGGGAAAGATATAATTAAAACCCTGAAGGGAGAAAACGGGAAGAAGAAACGGAAACGTGCTTCAACTTGCATGACAACCCTTCAAGTGGCCAGCAGTCAACACAATTTCGGTGCTTTCTACCCAGGGTTCATTTGTTCCAAGGCCCTCGGCTGCATTTTACAGCCACTTATTAGCTACCAAATTCCCGACAAAAATCTGAATAGCAGATTGAGTGTGCACATGGGTGTTATCTGTTGCAAGAAAACTGCCTGCTGCATTTTTTAACACATATAACAAAGAACAGTTAATTCTCATATCTCTGGCGAGAATGAATTTAAATCTCCACCGAGTTCCACCGCTTTGGGAAGGGAACCAAATCTCTGCAACTTTTTTTTTTCCTTTTTGTGCTCAGCGTGGTGTTGTAGTGAAAGCTTCACACGGCGAGGTATAATGAGGAATGAACTACATGAGGCTTTCACAGTGTGGAATGTCACTGATTTGACTGAAACCAAAATTACTAATTTGAAGCACCAGCTAATTAAAACCACAGCTATGTATTTAGCCTCTTGTTATACCTACTGCAGTTTATAATTATGAGGACCACTTTATCTACTCAATTAAAGTTCTTCTAATTCAGGAAGGTTGTGTTTGAACCTGTGAGCCCTGCAGAGACCACAGGAAAGCATATGTCTGTCCCCTGATGATCTGATGTACCTTTACACACCCGGGCTTGTTTTCCAAAGAGAGGGAAAAAAAGACTCCACAGCCCACACAGACACGCTCAAGCCAGAAATCAGAATTAATCATCATATTGTTGAAATAATTCTAGCTCAGATACACTGATGCAGACAGGGTGAATTGGTCCTACCAGTGTGAAAAGACACTTTTATATTGGGAATTTGAGCCAAAAAGCTCAACTCAAGGACTCGCTACTCTTACCAAGTTAGGATGTTCTTCCGATATTTTTCTCCAGGAACATAATGAAATTTGTGACATTATGGGGATACGAAAGCCACTGAACAGTCAGAACTCAATTGACTTTTAATTAACCAAAGGCTTTTGGGTTTTCTCTCTATAGCCTATCTCTTTGGAATCGCTGCTTCACTGACATCTGCCCTAGCTGATAGGAAAAGAACAGAAAGAACCACAAGTTTCATTGAATTACAGCCATATCTTGGAGATACAGCACGTTCGGTTCCGGACCAGTGCAATAAAATGAGTATCTCAATAAAGCAAGTTGTAATCTTTTGGCGGGTGGAGACTTCTTGCCTTCAATTTGTGAAAAACGCAACATCTGTAAAGCGCAACAAAGGGAGGCGCGCAATAAAACGAGGTCCGGCTACACTGTTGCTCCGGTGCAAGGGAGGATGGTGAGAAGCTTCTCTCTAGAACAGGGCTTTTATATTACCTCTGATTTCGCCCACCTGTTTCCCTGGCTTCCTGTAACAGAGAAACTGCCCTTGTCAACACAGGAGGAAACCCAGGCCCTCCTGAAATGCAAAAGAGCTGCCCTAAGCTCTCATCAAGGTACCTGCAAAAGAAGATACGGTGTCTCTTCCATCCTCAAGTGCAACTGATTTCTTCCCCTCTTCTCCTTTTCTTAGATATGCTTCTATCCTTTTCCTTAAATCGGACCTGGTACACAGCTGAAGTCCCATTTTCATTATTAGAGGCCTCAGGTGCATTCATGGGACGATAAAACCAGGGGTAGATGTAGATTCACTGAGGTCAAGAACGTTCCATGGTGCCATCTTTTGTTTAAATCGTTTTTTTCTTTCCAAGTATACTTTATTTTTAGGTGTTTTTTTAAAAAAATTTTCCATTACAGTTGACATTCAGTATTATTTTATATTCGTTTCTGATATACAGCATAGTGGTTAGCCATTTCCATAATTTGTGAGGTGATCCCTCGATAAGTCTAGTACCCAATACATCAACAAACAAGTGCTGGCAAGGCTGTGGAGAAAAGAGAACCCTCATGCATGGTTGGTGGGACTGCAGACTGGCGCAGCCACTATGGAAATCAGTATGGAGGTTCCTGAAAAAATTAAAAATAGAGCTACCTTATGAGCCAGCAATTCCACATCTGGGGATTTATCCAAACAAACCCAGTATTCCATCTCCCTTAATTCACAGTGGCAGCACACCCAGGCTGACAATGCAGGCTAGTCATTGAGAACAGAGACTGCTGGATGGAGCAGGAAGGGATTTTATCACTCCTCTAGTTCTGGTCCCTGCAGGCTGCAGGGGAGGAAATTTGAGCTCAGAAAGGTAATGGGCCTCACAGCAGGTTTGTGGCAGAACTGAGAGGCAGGGACCCAGGCCTTCCAGTTCTCAAACTAGTTCTCTTCCTAATACCCCATGGCTTGTCCCTTCTGCCTCCCATGTTGCCATCGTACTCAGAAATAAATAGTTGTCTCATTTGCACTCCGTTGGTCAACTTTCCTTAAGACTGCATTTTATTAGAAATTGCCATTAGGGAAAAACTTTAGGAATTTAATTTGGATTCAAGGATAGAAAAACCATTAGTTCCCTTACACCAAAATGTACATTCCCTGAAGGGATTGTAAAAATTAACTACATCTGTGGGGAGAAACTGAGTGAGGGAGAATAAAAACCAGTTGAAACCCATTCAGTTTGTATATTGTATGAAGTTTAATAATCATTGTTTACCTAATTAGGTTATTTTACAAAGCTAGTTGGGGAAACATTAAAAAAAAACAGTGATGTTTTAAAATGACAAGTTGTTTTAAAATACCGCTAACCACTACAGATTTGCTGTAGTAATGGTGTATATGAAGGTAAACAATTCAATCTCACTTGTTTTCTAATCCACCTGGCACTAAAATACCTTTATTTTCATGAATATCTTTGTAAAAGCATAAAAACATATATTTAATTCACCCAAGGGAAACAAGCTATACTTCCACCCTGGCTCTCCTGAATGAATTTCTGCCTTCTGCAAAATTTGTAGATGTTCATATTTGCTACATGTGCCAGAGCTCCAAGTGGTACCTTTTTTCAATATCTAGATCTATTTTGAATTTAACACTGACCTAATCTTTGCATAGTTTCTATCCATTTCAAAAGGATAAGATTCGTTCGTTATTCAATACCTTCAAAGTCACTGCCAAGCTATGTACTTACCTCATCTGCTAATATCCATGAGCACTTAAATGTAAAGTGCTAAATTCAAAACTATTTTTAAAAGATAAGAAACAGGCCATAGGGCCGGCTGAGTGGCACGATGGTTAAGAACTGGCTGGGGACGCCAGAGGGCCCCGGTTCAGATCCCACATATGAGGGCCAGTGACACTGTCCTCCACAGCTAAGATGCTGAACAACACCTCAACCTGGAGCTGGGCTGCTGTGAGTCGCCGGCGACGGTGGAGGCTGTAGCCCCTGTGGCAGTGGGTTGCCATGGGCTACCGTGTGTAGCCAGCAGCCGCAGTGAGCGGCTGTCCAGAAGCCGGTGACTGATGTGCCTCTCCCGGGAAGAGCGCAATGATGGTGCCAACTTGGGCCAGTGAAGCAACATCCTCCACAACTAGACTGAAGAACAAAAGGAGAGCAACTTGTCTGTTCCCCTTCCCCCAATTCCCCAGCACTGTTCCCATCCCCCCAATTCCCCAATAAAAAATAAAAAAAAGAAACAGCCATAATTATATTACACATATATGGAAGATACATGAGAACCTTGGATCTGGAGATGTGAACATGGCCTTGAAAGGAGTTTCTAAAATTAGTAGAACCTGTAAGTCATATCTGAAAGCAGGACTCCAGCAAATGGACTCTCTCCCACTGAGAATGTCTCTCACTGAGAGAGAGAGAGAGAGAGAGAGAGAGAGAGAGAGAGAGAGAGAAATGAAAAAGAAAGAAAACAACACACAAGACACTTACTGTACACATCTGTCACCTGCCCATTCGGCCATGCCAATTTCTTTAGGTCTTAGGGAAATGAGGCAGTGCTTATTCTTAGAGTTCCCTTAAATCTATGTTTTGTAAAACATAGTATACGCCAACACTTTGTAAGTCCTGGCAGGAAACATGCTTAATATTCTGTGGGGGCACCTTGGGGATACCCAATTCCCTCCACTTCTGAAAATGGAAGCACATCCAGAAACCTCGTCAAATCATCCTCCAGTGGGGTCAGGCCAACATTCTAAGAACCACTCCTCTTGTCTTGTTTCTGTCTCACCTACTCCCCTTGTCTTCTGGTCCCCACACACATTCATTCTCTCTCTCTCTCTCTCACACACACACACACACAGCTTTATTGAGATATAATTTACATACCACTCAATTCATCTATTTAAAGTATACAATCCAGTGTTGAGTGGTTTTTGGTATACTCAGAGGTTTGCAAATATCGCCATGGTGTAATTTTAGAATATTCTCATCACCCCTAAAAGAAGCCCTGTACCCTTTAGTTACCATCCCCTCCCCTCATCTTCCCATCCAGCTCAGCCCTAAGCAACCACTCATCTTTCCCTCTGAATGAATTGGGGTATTCTGGATATGTCATATGTGTGGAGCTATGCGATATGTGGTCTTTTGTGCCTGGCTTGTTCACTGAACATACTGTTTTGAAGGTCCAGCCACATTTACCATGGGTCAGTACATCGTTCCTTTGTATAGCCGAGTAATATTCCACTGTATGAATAGTCTTCATCCTATGTTACACCATGCTCATTAAAAGGGGGGGGGTTAAATCTTATGAGTTTATGTTTATTTAACTGGGTTTCTTGACGTCGCCCATTAGACTTTTTACTTCTCAAGGGAAAGGTCCATGGCTTTTAAATCACATACGGCAATGTCAAATAACAGACATTGTGAGGAAAACACTTTAAAAAATGGTTTGATTTAGGATTAGGACAAAATTATTTTGACTAGCCTACCAAACAGCTCAAATGATGTAATACCTGTGCCAAATACCAAATACTCAAGCTGCAAAGATAATTGAATACGTCTAAGAATGGGGAAAACCTAGTAAAAACCTAAGCTGACAGCAACGAAATAAACAGGCTCTGTTGCTCCGAAAGAACTTTGCAGCGTATCCAGAAATGACGGTATGTGGATTCAGATCAGGGCCAGGGCTCTTTCACTTACAAGCTGCTTGATCATTTATAAATGGCTTTACACTTCGAAGCATCAGTTTCGTCATTTCTAAAATGGGAATAATCTTTCTCTTCCCTCTCCATGTGGTTGGTATAAAGGTTCAATGTGACAGTGCCTGAGGAAGGCTTTTGCACATTACAGAATGGCTGCCCCCATTAATGGGCAAGTTTACTGGCACGCTGATCACACCATACCTCCATCATACAAAGCTTTCCTGCACACTGACTCATATGCTCCTCAGCAAAACCTGCTAAATTAGCAAGACAGGGACCATTATTTTCTTTTAAGCGTGGAAAGCTGAGGCTCAGAAAAATGTTCTAGCCTATGAGAGCTGCCCCTAGGACAACACTCTCCTGATTGCTAGCCCAGTGCTCTTTCAAAAAGCCTGAGATACTGCTACAGGATCTGCATATGCCAAAGATATTTACATACAGCTTTCACAAATTCTCTCTACTCCACAACAATCATGGTTAAAACGTATTATTACTGAGGTCTCAAGTCTTTCTGATAAGAGACTAGGGTAAAGTATATTTCATCACATACCCTCTGAACATTTTTCTCGATAGACTCTAGAATGATCTTTGAGATAGAGGTTCCAAGGTGGTCAATATGTGGACTTCATTCCCAAGTTAATATTGACTTGAGCTTTAAAATAAGAAATTTTTAGTTTAAAATATTTCTTAATTTTACCAACCTTCTGTAATCTGGTTCTCAATTTTAGCTGCCTATGGGACTCACCCAGGAAAGATCTGATAAATCCCTATGCCCTGGGTCACATGCCAGACCAATTGCATCGGAGTCTCCTGGTGTGGGTCTTCTGGTCTTCACACGTGACAGAATCACTCACATATAAACTCTTTTATTGGATCTGTTTGGGCATACCAAAATCGGACGGACTTAACGTGAAGATAAATCAAGAATCAAGCCCCTTTAGGGAACAGATGTATTTTATTAAGCAGAAATCCACACTGCTGATATATGTCGGCAGAAACGCCTTAAAGGTGGAAAAGCAGCTATTACAGGAATAGACTTTATCATGCAGAACAACCACAATTACACTAATAGCTACTCTCCGTTGATTCCTTGCTCCATGCCATGCACGATGCTAGGCATTTTATGATTATTATCTTATTGAATCTTTACAAAAGCCTTGCTGCGGTACTCTCACCCTCCCTTTGCAGATGAGGAAACTGAGGCACAGGAGATCGAGACAGGTTATCATGCCCAACATCACATAATCAGTAAGTGGTACAAGCAGAATAGCCGCTAAGGCTGCCAGAATCCAAAGCCCCTCCTCTTAGGCAAAAAGAAGGTGCCAGTAGGTAGAAGAGAATGGGGCATATACACATTTCAGCTCTGCTCACGCAAAGCACATGGTGCCATCGATCCAGGGGGTATGTCTAAAATGGGAACTCCCTGCAGAATATCTCAGCTGAGAAGGGACTTTTGAAGCCTGGTATTACACAGTCTTCTCAGAACAGCAAGCACAGGGAGACACTCAAATGGATATTGATTATCAACAACATTATGAGTGCACTAAAATTCCATTTTTTACAGGATTCCATTTTAATGGAAATGCCACTTTTATATAGAATGACCGTGACTCTGACAACTCAGATGTTCCCATCTGCCTGTAGTTTAGTCAGCGTATCAATAACTTTCTAGAAACCTGTTAACGTGTACTTCAACGGCAGCCTTTCCAGTGACATTAAATTCTTTTGTCCTTGCACAATATAACGGCTGGCTGAGAGACCTGGTCCAATATCCCTGACTGCTTGGGAGAAGTGTCTGTCTCCCCAACAAGTGTCACTTCCCTCCTCTGCTAGGCAGCTTAGGATGTGTTAGCTACCCCTTCACAACCAAGCACCTTTACCTTCTCAACCTCATGTCAAGCACCCCTCCTCTTCCCCACTCAGTACCCCACTACAAGAAGACTCCATTACACAATAGATATCGAAGCATCCCTGAGTTTCTTTTCTGCCTTTGTAACATTTTCTTAGGTTTAGTGTCTGATTTCCATTTTCATGGAAAATCATTAAAAAAAAAAATAACTCTAGTTCTGACCCATTCGTTAACAATGAGCCTTCGCTATCACTCCTTCTGGCTCATTGACCCACTGGTAACACAAACCAATGACTTACAAGCACCGCACATTCAAACCGAGAGCGCTGCAAACAACTGCATGATCAGAAGCTTTCAAACATACTTCTTAAAGACTAGTAGGGGCCTGGAGTGGATACCACAAACCAAGAAAATACGCAGAGAATGAAGACAGTAAATGTATTTATGGGACTTCTGAATCGGTTCAAAAATTAAAACTATATAAAATCAAAATGGTATAAAATGTTCTCACTTCCACTCTTTGTTAGCATCTACCCTGTTCCCCATTGTCAATCAAGAGGTAATAGTTTTTATTATTTTCTTGTTTATCCTTCCAGTGTTTCTTCACACACTCTTCAGTGTCAACTTGAAATGATTGCATTTCTAATTCTCTCTTTAAAAGAATCAGTCCATGCTAATGCTGAGCTTTACAGAACTGCGAGATCCAACTCTTGATCCCCTTTAAGGAAATGTAAGCTTTTCATAATCGGAAATGTTTCCGTGGATCCACATGAGAGGAGGTGGTGATGGGCTTTGACTATTTGCAGTGGCTCAGAAGGACTTTGTGGCTGGTTTGAATTCTGCCTTGTGGCTGGCAGGGTGCATTGCTTGGCTTCCCGAGGCTTGGCTTGGCCCTCCGCTCCTGGTGATCCCTTGTCCAGCTCCACTGTACCCTGGATCTAGCCCATGTGCCACGTCCCCAGCTCCATACCTGTTGTTCCTGCAGCCAACCTACACAGAACAACTCTGTCTTTCAAATTAAGAAAAAGCTGCCCAAAGTATTTCCTCTCTCTGCCCATTAAATATCAGGAATTCTTTTCCAAGTCAAAGTCTTAATATAACCCAGCTTCTCATAAATGACACTTTTAAAAGGTGTTTTATTTTCAGTTAGCCATGAGCAAGACAATTTCAATAAATACTTAATTTAAAACAATATTTTCTCAGAAATCATATTCTTAATCACTTTTAAACTAAGGAAATTAATGCCCTTAACGAGCAGTGTATAATTGACACTTTTAAACTGACTGCATTTTCATGTCTCACCAAACCCTTTGGTCTCCATATACTCACTCATTCTTACCCAGGCAAGCTCTACCCGCTGAAGGCTTACCCTCTGGGACCCTGCCTCTCCATGGCACACTCACACCACAGAGCTGTGGCCTGAACACACAACTGGGAGCATGAGATGAAGATGGCCGCAAGGAACTGCCATGTGCAGCCTGCTTCTCCCACCCTCCTCTGCACACTCTCATGACCCCAGGGCTTGTTTTCTCACGTGCCACATCAGCCTGTAGTTATGACTTCCGCCTGGGTTACACTTCTCCCTCTTGCTTTGATAAGGTGCCCGGCAAGGCACCCACCCCTGTTAGGGTTCAAGTGTCTCCCCTCAAAATTCATACGGTGAAGTCCTGAAGCCCACCCCCCACCCCAACCTCAGACTGTGACCTTATTGGGAAACGGGGTTACTGTGGATGTAATTAGCTAAGATGAGGTGCAGTGGAGTTGGATGGGTCCCTATTCCAATATGACTGATGACCTGATAAAAAGGGACATTTGAACACAGATAGGCAGCGGGAGGATGCCAAGGGAAGATAAAGGTAGAGATCAGGGTAATACTACTGCAAACCAAGGAATGCCAAAGATGGCCACCAACCACCAGAAGCTCAGAGAGGCCTGGAGCAGAGTCTCCCTCACAGCCCTCAGAAGCAGCCAACTCTGGTGATGCCATGATTTCAGCTTCCAGAACTGAGACAATAAATCCTTGTTGTTTAAACCCCCCAGTGTGTGGTACAGTATTACAGCAGCCCTAGCAAACAAGTACACCCCCAGACTGCATTTCTGAGCCAGTTCACAATGACAACATCGGGCCTTGTCAGAGTGAATGTAGATAATCGAGACCTTTGGAATTATGTCTTTTACTCCAAATGACATGTTATCCATTTCTCTTCCTTCTACCCCAGCGCAACTCTCGAGTGGCCTCCCCAACCATCCTTCTTTCCCCCTTTCCTGCTGTGTATGAGAGAACTGTGAGCGTTAAATAAAATTGTCACCGGAGAGGAATAACGCATTTCTGCTTTCCATTTATCTGGAAAAGTGCCAAGCTCAGTGTTCAGCTCTCAATAAATATTTTTTGACTGACTGAATGAACAAATGACAGGCAAACATATTTTTTCTGCCCAAGTTCAGTGACAAATGTTGCTGAAGGTATTAATTAATATATTAATTAATTTTTCTATTTAACCAACAAACATTGACTGGGTGCCTACGTCACACCAGACACCATGTTCGGTGCTGAGACAAAAATAAGAAACGACACAAGCCTTCAAGAATTTCACAGCCCTGAAGGGAAGGTAAATCCACTCCCAAATAATCACGGCGCAGGGTAACCCATGCAATGGCTACAGGAAAAAATGTTCCGCCAAAACATCCTTAGGTTGGCATGGGGTGGAAAACAAACTCACACAGCTGCCTTCCGGCTGGCCCTTGAGCAATGGAAGAGTTCACATTCTGCACATCAGCTAGTTCAGGTCCACACTCAGTGGCACTGAAGATATCCCATGGGGCAAACATGGACGACCGAACAAAAGGCTCAAGGGGCAGCCAATCTCAGTCCCTCAGATTGCCTCTCCATGTTTGATGAATTTGGTCAACCACACCGTGGGAAAACAGCAACATTTTCTGCTCCGTGGGGAAGCTGGAAAATGAGAGTTTGGTCTTTGCAAATTCAAGGGTAAAACCCTAATTGCACTGTGATACCAAGTGAGAGGAAGCGCCTTATAGAAAGAAATGGATGACTGAGATAAGCATGTGGATGGTGAGCTCATAAAGAATAGATGAGATTTCAAAGGGAAGCATTTATTGTTTCCTGTATTATAGCACATTGTCTCTCGATATGATTAGTTATCAGTCTCAGTTATCCAAAACTGGTATGAAATAAAGCGTTTACGCAGTTATGCTTCATTGATGTCAGCTAGGGGAGCATGAAAATCTCCATGAAGGTGGGTAATTGATGTGTAAATCAGAGCTCAATCACTCTGTAATAGAAATGGTCCCACTGAAAATATGCTTGTTGAACACAATCGCATAGAAGCCAGAGGGAGGGAGGGAGGGAAAAGATAGAAGGTTTATTTATTAAAAATGATACTAACTGGCAATTTGTGTAATTTTCTTTTCAACACAGGGCTGCTGTCAGAAATGCTTGCAAGCAAGCTATGACCAATATATCCAGATAATTTCCTTCTTTTCTAATGAACTGTCTGTTTTATTTAAATGCTTGGAGACCCCGTTGTGGATGCTTAAAAGGTAAGTGAAAACAAGTTCATCTTTTGAAACGTGACACATGTTAATGACATCAGTGATCATAACTCGGTTTTTAAAATCCCGTCACTGCATTTGCTCCCTGAAGAACACAGAAGATGAATGGACATTGCCTTGCAACTGAATATTTTAAGATTTCATATTTTTAAACAAAGATGACCTATAACAAGAAATTGATCAAATAGCAGTTCATATTTCTCTCATCATCATTATCATGATCATTGATTAAGGCACCGTGATCGTTTTTGGTGGCAGAATTTTCTTCTTCCCTACTAAATAAGGAGAGAATTTTCCACAGCAAATACTGCCGCTGTAAGTTTAATAGCCAACATCCCTGCCAATTAATATGAAAAAGAAAGTGCTGGCTTTTATTTTCCCCAGATCTCATGAAAGGAATGACTGAGTCAATATAAGAAGCAGCTTTATCCCAGGAGTCTAGAGTGGATCTAATGGATTTACTCACCAATGGAAAATTCATTCTTGAGTCGTGGTACAGTGCACACACACACACACACACACACACACACACTCCTGTACAGATGTGATAAGCACGTGATGTGTGGCAGCACATAGCAATGGCGCTGGTATAGATGTGCTCTGCTGTGGAGGTGAGGGGCCTCTGGCTCACCTGAGGTTACCAGCTCAGCCTGTCATTCAAAGGTATGGGTGTGCTGATTGTTAATCTCATATCTAGCGCTGGGCCGTAACCCGATTGTCTGCACCTTGACAAAACGGTTGCATAAAGGGAACTTGCAGTGGGTAGTTCAGGGGAGGGAAGAGAAATTGGGGATTGACTGAGGAGAGGTCAGCCTTATCGGTAGTGGCGTCCTTATTTGAAGGTGAGTGGATTCACTGATTATCGATGCCATTACAAATGACATAAGTTATGGACTCTGGGACATAGCAGGATTTTAAAATGTTGCTTCTCTTTTGAAAATGAATGCAACAGACCCTTGCACTTGCATGGTACTTTTCACTACACAAAGCATTTACACAGGTGTGATCTTACGTGAGACATGCAACACCTCTGAGAAATAGGTGGGGCAGGGTCCCCAACCTCCCATTTCACAGATGAACACACTGAAACCCGGAAGTGCTAGCTGCCTAATCTTCACACAGTCACTCAGCTAATGAGGGGCAGAGCCACATATGAAGCAAGTTGCCTGCGTCCAGGATCGGTTTTCTTTTCTACGATACCATCTTTGGCTCTAATTCCAAAATGCTTTAAATTCTGTCCTTCCAGAACATGGGAAAAGTTGCTAAATGTTAGAGCAAAGGAGCATTATTTTAAGGTTGTTTTTTTTTAATGGCCTTCTACGGGTTCTGATTATTAGTAGACTACCAAATAGTCCATGGAAGTGACTTTTTTAGAAAACAGTGAAATGGGGGGGACACATACAAGATGGACTTTTGAAAGGAGGATGCCACATAGTGGAAAGGCCTCAGAGACTGATTCTGCCACTTAAAGATAAATGACCTTGGGGATCAAATACAGGGTGATGGCAGGAGAACTGACCCTGGGTGGTGAACACACAATATGATATATAGACGATGTATTACAGGATTGTACCCCTGAAATCTATGTAACTTTACTAACCATTGTCACCCCAATAAACTTTAATTAAAAACAAACAAACCATAAGTGACCTTGAGGAAACCATGGGCCAGTCTGAGCCTCAGTCCCCACAGCTAACACATTCAACCTCACCGTCACAGCCTTCTAAAGAACCTCTTATCCAAAGCAGCACAGAATATAGGAAGAAGAGGAGAGACATTATAATAGAATTCTCTACAACTGCACTGTCTAACATGGCAGCCGCTAGCCAAACTGAACACGTGCAGCATGGCTTGTCTGAACTGAAATGTGCTGTGAGTATAAAACACACATTGGATTTCAAAGACAGTATGACATAGAATTCAACACAGAATTTACAATTTTATACAGACGGCATGTTGAAATGACATTAGGCATACATGGAGTTAAATAAAGTGTTATTAATTTCACCTGTATCTTTTCACTTTTTCACATGTCGACTAGGAAATTTAAACTTACATATGTGGCTTATGCATGGCTCACATCATATTTCTATTGGCCAGGACTAGCCTAAAAAACAGAGATTGTCTAGGTCTATTTAATGACTCACTCAGCTTAGACAATATTGGCTTCACTTTCCAGTCTCAGGACAACAAAAGACTTCATGCCTTTGGGTTCATTGTAACAGTCTATACTTATGTGGTCCTCTTTTATTATCCCCCTTTCTCAATTCTCATTTGTTCCCTCAATCTCATTTTCATGTAGACCTTGGGCACATATGCCAGTGTTTATTTTCATGACTGCTGTATTGTCTAATTGGTGCATTGTTGATCAATAATATGTGAGGTGTCGAGCTCTGTTTGTGTAATATGTTTAATACGCTTCTACCCCATGCACCATATGGAGGCACTGCATTGTATATTACGAGCGTATGAATGCTAAGACTCAATCGAGTATCGCTCATGCATAGTAAACTAGTAAAACCAAATTATGCTAAGTAGTTGCTGAACATCGTGGTCCCTAATATTTTTAATGAGCATCACAATCACTGTGTTAGTGTGTGAAAGCCAGCGCATGCCCTTCTCTGAAATAGCGAGAGCCTAACTGCTCTTCCAGGCTTAATGTAAATTTCATTTTACAAGAGGTAGGCACTTTTTAGGCGCAGAAGCTAAAGAGAATATAGGATAGAAGGGCACTTGATCTACCAGTAAGTGTATCTTTAAATCCAAACTCTGTACAGTTTGGGAGCCTTTCATGCCTGCTTTCTTTCCAAGGTGCTTGTAATAGCTGGAAAGCATTCTGATTAGCATAAGCCACCAGCAGTTTCTTTCTACCTGTTTCACATACATTTCACACGTTACTTTCAGAACCCCTCAGTTTACTGATATTTTCTTGGAGACGTGCCAGCCAATCTGTAGCAAAATTAAAGTGTGCCTTTTAATATAAAACAATCATTGATTAACACATACTGTTCACGCCAAATGAATCAGCAGCCCACAGGGATGAAGCATTTTATCACAGTCACGCACCATTCGAATGTGCTGATAGAGGCATTCATGTGTTGATGGGCACCACAACACATAAGAGCCCAGGCCCACACACTCTGCGGCACTTCACGCTCTCATTCCTCAGCACACAGTGTGCTCAACAGCAAGAATGTAGTCAAGTGAACAATTTACTATGATTACTTTAGTTTCATTTGTTAATTACAGATTCAGCAAGAACTGGAGGCTGAAGCTTTTCAAGTATCGGGTACCCATGGATCCAGAGCCCCCTACATGCTCAAGTAATACTGGAAGTCTAATAGAATTCATTGTGACTTACAGCACTGATTGGCCAGCGGAATTATACTCCAAGAAATGATGACGCTGTCATGGAAGCCGCCTATAATTGCTTCCATTCATTGTAATGTATGCTCGAACGCAAACTGGAAAGAAAGGAGATGATCAACTTCAAGCTTCGGCTATTTCCAATTCCACAGTGTGTCCCCAAGTTAATGGATGTTGAATATGACGCTGATATATATGCTATGTTGCACTCAATGGAGAGTTATTAAGGGAGTTAGATATATGCACACGCAGACATACAGCATGTATGTGGATTTCACACTGATCTAGAATCAATGACCACCCATTGGGCTTGCTTGCCTCCATGGAAGCAGATGGGATGACTCTGCCAAGACTGGGTCGGGGTACAGAACCCTCAGGAATGGTGGGTTCCCTGCTGTTCTGTCCCCCCACCGCTTAAGACAAGTGGAATATTCATTTCCCTCTGGAGTGGCCCTACCTTGGGCACAGGGACACACACGCTGCTGTTTTCCCAGCAAGAAAAGATACAGAGGGAGGCTGGATCAGGGACAAAGAAGGAAATGCCACATGGCTACTTTTCAGTGAATGAAAAGCCTGCAGAAGGAAAACCAATAGGCTGCCTCAATCTCAGAGCTGTCAGGGACGGGTCACCTGCCTGAGCTCAGTTGAAAGCACATGGAGTTGATGAGACCAAGGTCACAGAGCTGACTCCCCAGGAGGCACTTAGCCGCGCTCTGTCCAGAGGCCAAATGCTACTGCCCCTTAACCCCTCCAGCTGGCTTGGTACAATCTTTCTGTCGGGGGGCCCAAGCTCACCACACAGAACGACTTCCCCATGTATTCAGGAGAACTTGGCAAGGCTATCGCTGGAACTTCACATGCTCAATTCAAGTCTTTTCTGACCAGCTCTTAATGCTCAACACCAGCAAGTTCCTGTGATAGCCAAACAGTGCGTGGGGGGAGAACTTCCCAGTATTCGCAGCTCTTCTACTTCACTTACTCCATCCAGTCTAATGGAACAGTTTACCATCATAGATGGGGAGTTCCTTGACACAGTCACTGTATTGGATTCTTGGGGTTGCTCTAGTAAATCAGGACAAAGTCGGTGGCTTCAGACAACACAAATGTATTCTCTTCTGGTTCTGGAGGTCAGAAGTCTGAAATGGGTCTCAGCTAACATCAAGGTGCCAGCAGGGCTGTCTTTCATCTGAGGGCTCTGAGGGGGAATCTGTTACCTTCTCTTTTCCAGCTTCTAGGGGTCACCTTCCTTCCTAGGATCGAAACCCCTTCCTCCACCTTCAAGGCCAGCAGCATAGCCTCTTCAAATCTCTCTCTCACCTCTGCTTCCATCCTCACATCTCCTCTGATTCTGACCCTCCTGCCTCCCCCTTATAAAGACCCTTATGATTACATTTAGGGCTCACCTATATGACCCAGGCTAATTTCCCTACCTCAATACCCTTAACTTCATCACATCTGCAAAGTTCCTCTTGCCTGTAAGTAACATATTCACATATTTAGGGACTTAGGACACGGGCATCTTTGAGGAGGACATTGTTCTGCCGAACACGGGTACAACTGTTTAATCACTCTTACGCTCCTAGTGCCTATGGGCATTACATGATATATGAGGTCTGACAATTAGGTTTGCAAACTTGTTGCAACAATGTTGCTAACCGTTTTTGATATCAGAGGGGTTATTCATTATGAATTTGTGCCAACTGGACAAACTGTTAACCAAGTTTACTATTTGGGAGTGCTGAAAGGGCTGCATGAAAAAGTTAGATGACCTGAACTTTTCTCCAGCAATTCATGGCTCTTGCAGCACGAAAATGCACCAGCTCACATGGCACTGTCTGTGAGGGAGTTTTTGGCCAGGAAACAAATAACTGTATTGGAACACCCTCCCTACTCATCTGATCTGGCCCCCACTGACTTCTTTCTTTACCTGAAGAGAAAGGAAATATTGAAAGGAAGACACTTTGATGACATTCAGGACATCAAGGGTAATATGATGACAGCTCTGATGGCAATTCCAGACAAAGAGTTCCAAAATTGCTTTGAAGGGTGGACTAGGTGCTGGCATTGGTGCATAGCTTCCCAAGGGGAGTACTTCGAAGGTGACCATACTGGTATTCAGCAATGAAGGATATAGCACTTTTCCCAGGATGAGTTCACAAACTTAATTGTCAGACCTCATATAGTAGGGCTTCAATATCATTAGCAGAAGTGAATGTATGCATAAGAATAGTTCATTAGAGCATTCAGATGTCCCCTCTGAAAAGTATCTCTCACCTGAAGAGTGCCCAGTGGTGACGCAAGGCAAAGCCTGAAGGTCTGTGTTCATCCACACCTGCTCTGTCATCTAATGTGACTTTGGCTCTCCAAGCTTTGACTTCTCTCACCAGAAAGAATCTCTAGGAATTGCTGTCACCCTCAAATAAGATAATGTGTGTGAAAATGTCTGTGACAGTAAATTGCTTTATCTATGTTATTTAGCATTATGCTTATTATCATTAAGAGACAAGATACTGGATCTTGGAGAGAGGGAGGTAAAAGGTTTCATTTCTAAAGAGACGTAAGGCTTTATTACTCAGTAAAACCAAATAAAAAATAACCATCTGAAAGTGATCTGAAATATGTTTCTTATTCATATGCAAGTAGGTTAAGACACTGACACAAGACATTTTTAAATTATTTCAAATAACTAGATGCTCAATTGCTCAAGATAAGTGGGACCACACTGGCCGTCTTATGTTGTAGTTGAGCATAACACTCAAAAAGATGGATTCATCATGTTTACATATTATAGAGTACAAAATCTCTGCTTACTCATTTATAAAAGCCTACACATTAGCCCATCAATTTTATTGATTAATAAGAGGGTTCCATGACATTATAATAATAGAGATGACAATACATCTTCCAACAAGAGCAAAATTATCCTGAAAGCCCCACACACACACCTGCAAAACACTTTATTGTCGTTCAAACCAGGAATGTGAAAACGAGAAAATTGAGCATGAAAACAACCTTCAATCAAAGGGTCTTTAGAGCGTATGGAGATCAAAGCCATCAGTTTCCATTATGGGGAAGATCAAGTACAAAGAGGGGAATTGGGTCGCCCAATGTCATCCACCTGGTCAGTGGCATGACTTGGATTGGAACCCTGGTCTCCAGACTCTTAAATTTAGTGCTCTTTTCTCTGTACTGCCCTTCAGGTTTCCTGACCCCTATTCAGGGCTCTCAGCTCACTGCTTTGCAAGAGAAAGGGAATATGCAAGAGGAAAGGAAAGGAGAGTTCCTCTACTCCAGTGGATTTTAAACAGAAGGCTGAAAAGATAAAATGAGTTTGGGAAGTTTCCTTTAAAATGCTCATGAATCCAGTTTTTAGACGGGACTCAGTGTCCGCAAGCAACCCACTCCATGTGCACAGGCTCTAATCTTCCAGACTGTGGGCTCAGTTTAGGAGAGCAGGAACTTGGAAGCCCTCCAGGGAAAGCCCATGGTTTGGCACAAGGCAGAGAGAGTTATTAAAAAAAAGGAGGTGCAGATTAAATGACCAAGTGAGTGACAGAATGCTTTCTTTGTAACTGGTCCTCTTAATATTTTCTTACAGGTATAGCCTGAGGCTAGTAAACCGAGGACCTGGCTAAATATTAGGGTGCTGTGAATGCTCATGGGGCCTGTGCGTACACACACGTGCATCCACAACTTAGGGGTGAGCAAGATTTACATTACGGCATCTCAGAAGAGACCATGGTAGTCACGTGCTTCAACTGTCCAGCCCTCCACTCAATACCAAACATCCTCCTCTGATAAGTGGCAAGTTCACTTTCAGGGCCCTTGGGATTTCACAGGTTGGCAATAATCTGTTGGCACACGGCTGTGACTAGGTGAGCAAGTGTGTTGGGTTGACTCCTTCCCCTCTCTGCCCTAGACCTGAGGGCTTGATGCTACCCTGGCTAGTATTTCCTGGTTTTCACAGAACTCCCAGAACCCTGATTTTGAGGGGTTTAAAAGGAACAGATACACCATCCAGTTGCACTTCATCCTCCAACTGACTCTGGGATGCCCTGAACAGCATAATTTCCAAGGAATCTGGGGATGTCAGACCCAGTTATTTATTTATATATCTGCAAATAGACAAACCACAGGTAAGCACATGTGGCTCTGTATCTGGGAGACATAAAGCTCTCTGGATTGGAGCCTGGAGATCTGTGTTTCCATCTCAGACTTATCACTGATTAGCTTGGTGACCTCAAGCAAATCAGGCCACTCTTTTGGGCCTCAGTTTCCGCATATGTAAAACACAGAGTTTGTACTGGACAATTTACAGGGTCCTTCTATGATGGTATTCACCTTTTGGGAACATCCCCTACCTTCTCTGATTGTGAACTCATCCCTTTTGCACCACCCTAAAGCCAGCCCAGCTCCCGGCATGCTCAGGACAGGTCACCAATGGCATCACTGACTACATTACCGTCCACGCTAGTAGATGGTGTTGTGTATGAGCCAGCTTTGCCCTAAAAGTATCTCAAGAAGAGGGAAATCAGTGATCAGCCAGTCTACAAAACACACATTGCCACAAAATCCAACAAATGAATACAGGCTAGAATGGCACGCTGAGCAGTGTTTATATTTCAAAATCTTTTGCTCAACCTGCCCCCGTTTCAGTATTAGGTACCACCGATTCTCCGGGTGTAATGATTACCATACTGTAAATCCAAGTCAAAGTGTATCCTATTTTGAATTCTCCACTCCCAATCTGTTGCCTAGTATAAATATTATACTATGTAATGTGTAAATATTAAAATTTAACTTTAACAAGTTGAGTCACAGTCATTGGAATTCGGCCAAGACTCTCACACTTTTTCATTATTTCCAAAGAAAGACCAATTTAAGAAATGCAAACCAGTTCCAATTCACTTCAAAATTTGGCTTAACGTCAAAGAAATTTTAATGAAATTCTGCTTAAGCATTAAACATGAAGGAATTTATATGATTATTAAGTTAGCATTCAAGTTAAATAGAAATTAGTTTTTGGTCTCTCACGACGGGGTTCATAGGCCATTGAAACCCAACATGATGTTTTCATTTCAATGGAATCCCCCATCTCACAGAGGCAGGCTTTCAAAGAGACACTAAGACACAACTTTAGTATCTGTGCCTTATCTGCTCCTCTACTGCTGTAGGGCCAAGGCTCTGTTATGGTGCCCTGGCGACCTTGCAAGTAGGCAGAAGCTTGAGCTGATCTGAGTCTTGGCAGAATGCCTTGTGATCCTCCCAAAACACGATAGGCCACAAAGCATGTGAGGAGCTGCTCTAAGGCCATCTCCCACTCACCTCCTTATCTCCTCTGGGAGACTGTCATCAGACAATTTCTCCTCAACTCCTGGGTTCTGGCCCATGCCCCCCGTCTCCCTGTGAATGGAGCTGTAGAGTAAAAAATCCCTTCACTGCAGTCTAGCAAGAACTCTTCGCCAGCGAGGCACCCCATAGCTCACTCTTCAGTCATGTGGCTCCTTTTCTTTCCCTGTTCTCCTGTTTAGAAAAGTGCGGGCAGGACAAGCAGAACAGAACTTGGCTCCTTTGGCTCATTCTTCTTTGCAATATCTATGTGTGTACGAAGCTAGCTATATCTAAAATTATACTGCTGTATCCTTTCCAGTTGGATTAGTCAGGCTTTGGCCTTGGCCTTGTCTTCTTGTATGTATGGCTGACAACAATATACTGGGGGTGCCAAAAACAGTATACACATTTTAAGCGATGTTATCTATGTATTACTTCCCAAAGCTGAATTGAATTATGGTAGCAATGTGTAGTATGACAATCGCTCCAAAGATGGCGTTCATCAAATGAATGCTAGCATCACGATGCGACAGGCAGAACAGTCAAAGAAAATGGCAGAAGCACGGTTGTTGTTCAAGGAGTGCAAGAGCATATTTGAAGTGGTATTTGAAATTCGATAATGTTGTGGAAGTACAAAGAGAACGGAGGCATGAGTATGCAACAGAACCTCCAACACGCCTAACAATTGCACGCATTCATGATAAGTGTGAGACGCATGGTCCTGTGAGTGATATGCACAAGGGAAGATCCAGGAGGCCTCACACAGCAGCAAGTCCTGCTTCTTCTGCCGTGGTGTTGGACCAGTTTACACGCTCGCCACAGAAGTCTACCAATGTTCACTGTAATCAAAAGTGTCTGGATGCTGATGGTAACCACTTCAAGCACCTCTTGTAATTGCAGAAGTCAAACGTGACTTGTGTTCATCTTTTGTTATTGGTATATATTGAGTATTACAATTTGAATACAGTTTTTTCCTTTTTTTAAAATGTGGGTGTGTGTATCTCTCTCTCTCTCTCTCTCTCTCTCTCTCTCTCTCTATATATATATATATATATATATATATATATATCTTTTCTCCTCTCTCCGAAAACTTCCTTAACAAAATCTTCTGCAAAATCAGGAACTTTTTGGGCCGCCCGAGTGGCGCGATGGTTAAGAACTGGCTTGGGATGCCAGAGGGCCCCGGTTCGGATCCCACATATGAGGGCCAGTGACACTGCCCTTCACAGCTAAGATGCTGAACAACAGCTCAACCTGGAGCTGGGCAGCTGTGAGTCGCTGGCGATGGCATAGGCTGCAGCCCCTGTGGCAGTGGGTTGCCATGGGCTACCGTGGGCTACCGTGTGTAGCCAGCAGCCAGCGTGAGTGTCCAGCAGCCACCATGAGTGGCCGTCCAGAGGCCGGCGACTGATCTGCCTCACCCAGGAAGAGTGCAATGATGGTGCCAACTTGGGCCTGTGAAGCAACGTCCTCCACAACTACACTGAAAAACAAAATGACAGCAACTTGTCTGTTCCCCTTCCCCCAACTCCCCAGCACTATTCCCATCCCCCCAATTCCCCAATAAAAATCTTAAAAAATGTATTTTTTTAAAAATCAGGAACTTTTTTTCTCTTCCCTTCATGAGTTTAAGCAGAAACAGTTTATCAACATGATCTCAATACACATTCTGAGACTGAGAAGGGATTTATTCATTCAGGGTGTAGCTTCTATGGCAGGTGGTCTTCAAACAATATAATCCTCTAGAACCTGCAACCCTGACATAAAGACAAGGAAATAACCTAGTGTTCTTAGACGGAGGGGTCCACTGGGAAGGTGGCAGCCAACTCCTTCCTTCCCCTGAGGTAGAAAGTGAGAAGTGAGCTGAAGATCCCGAGATATTTGGAAGCAGATTTAGGTTTCCAGATCAAAAATAATATTGGGGCCAGCCGGGTGGCTCAGTCGGTTAGAGCTCAAGCTCTGAGAAACAGGGTTGCCAACACAATTCCCACATGGGCCAGTGAGCTGCACCCGAGCTGAGCTGCCGCTGAGCTGCCAACGGGTGGCAGGATGGCTCAGCTGGTAAGAGGTTGAAAGCTGGACTCCCACATGGGATGGTGGGCTGTGTCTACCTGCAACTAACACTGAATACAGCACCTTGAGCTGAGCAGCCGCGAGCTGCCGATGGGTGCCCGTAGCTGAGCTGTGCCCTCCACAACTAAGATTGAAGGACAACAACTTGACTTAGAGCTGATGGGTCCTGGGAAAACACAATGTTCCACTTCCCCAATTCCTCAGTAAAAATCTTTAAAAAGAAAAAAAAAGAGGGAGAATGAACATATTCTGGACTCCAGCAGCAGTCTATTCTTATGTTTCTATCCAGAAACTTGAGTGGAAAAAAAAAGAGCTAAGAGTGTAGGCTGGCTGGGAACAGAAATGGGTCACAGGATGGGCAGGGGAGGTTACATGTCTGAAAGGTCCATCCCAGCTCTGGCATGAAAGGGAACAGCTGAAGCAGGGGGACATGCCCAAGAGAGACTTTCTATACTTTGGCCTACACTGGGTGGGGGAGGGGAGGGGAGAGAGGCAAGCTGTCCCCCCACCTTAGAAACATCCATCAATGGAGGTTGCACCCAGGTGGCCCTCAGTGCTTCCCACCTGCAAGAGTGAGGGAAGTCCTTGAGGACAACCAAGAAGAGAACTATTTCCCCACATGCCCTTTAATCACACTAAAAATGCAAGTACAAATGTTATTGTTGCAGCTCCCCAATCACTACTCTCCTCATTTACCCAGAAAATCAAAACCACATCACCCCTCCCCCCGTAAGGTCCCTGGTGCATTTTAAAGTCCAATGAGGGGACTAATACCCTCCTGTGAAATAGCTACCTATGGGTGTTTTATAGGAAACCGCGCCCTCAGCAGGGAGCCTCCTAGACCACACAAAGGCCCCTAAAAAGTAAGGCTAAGTGGTCACCCTGACTCCCCACAGGATGCATTCTGTGGGGCCCGGTGCTTTCAGAGGAATTAGGCCCAACGGGATGTGCTCAACTACTAGAGAAGCAGAGAGAGCTCACACCACTGGCCTCTGGACATTGGTTCAAAGAGCTGGGGGTGTTTCATCTTATAAAAGACAGGGCTCAGGGCACACAGGAGCTGTTTCTTAATCTCAGAAGGGCAGTCTTGAGGAAGAGGGTGCTGGCTTCCCAGGGGGCTTAAAGAGGAGAGGTTGCAGAAGGGAGGGCGGGTTTGGGTCCAGCAGAGGTTGTAGGAGTTGCTAATTCAAACAACAGGACAAGAGCCTGGTGATAATCTTAGGAAGACTCCACACCTCTGAAAATCTAATTTTCAGATTTTCTGAGGACAGCGTGAGCCACACTCACTGTCACATACATCGCATGCCACTGCAATGGAACTCACATTCCATAGAAAGCTCATATCCCATCATTCTGGGAGGGTCTGGTCACTTGGCCCAGCTCTCCCTCTGTAAAGAACTTGGTAAAGAACCATCATTCTTGCAGCTGAGCAGATTCCTTAGCATTTGCTATGCTTCACTCCTCAAACTATACATCAACGTGCCTTTTGTCTTAAGAAAATGCATAATGGGATTTTAATTCAATTACAAATTTACATATTACCAACTGGAAATTAATTTAATAAACAATTTGTTTCAATTGACTAATCGGAACAGAGTAATAGTGCAATTAATCAAATATTTGACTTTTTCAAGTTTTGATTCATTAAAGTCAACTAACAGTTTGCCACTTGAAAGCATAGAAGGCTTCAGCTCAAACTTTTAGGCATGTCTGTTGCTTTTCCAGGCACAATATTAGGGGGATATATTTACCGTTGAAAGTACTCTCAGAAGTCAGGTGCTTCTGCACCTTCATTTACAGATGAGAGAAAACTGTCAGATCCAGAAATGTTATCCCCTCTTATTCCTCCAGTCCCCTGGTATTCACAGTATTCACACACACACACATACACACACACACACACACACACACACACACCTCTCTTACCATATACTTGTAATTCACATGAGGGCAACTATTATTTTTTTATGAGGTTTCCACTGACCTTGGATAATTGTTTGAAAACAGGATATATTTGGGCAATTGCATGTTTTATTTCGGTATAGCTAAGAGGACTCTGGTAATAATAATAATAATAAATACATTTATATATGGTGCGAGTGTTTATTCCCATGGGCAATGCCAACACATCCAAAAGAAATTTGAGTAAAACTGGTATCTTAGCACATCAAGAGGTGCCTTTTAGAGACTAGCACAGCACATCTGGCAGGGCAGAATTCAGTTTTCTGTTACAGTGCAGCTGTTACATCAATCCACAGAAGGTGCCAAAGTCTTGAAGAAACTGCCACTATATCTTTACAGCAATTAGCATATCATTATCTATAAGCGTTGTGATTCTACTCCTAAAGGCATATCTCACAGCTACCTTTTCTTGTCCCGAAGTTTAAACATGGACACAAGCACTTCGCCGCTAAGAAGCCACACATTCACAGCCCCATGAGTCTTTTTACAGAGACGACAAGCCACGACACGCAACAAAAGAAGCAACCCACTCTGGCAATATGTCTTCCAAATGGCCAAAGGAAGCAGAATGACTGGGGGCAACTAAAGGACCTTTCTTCTGGTTTTTTTTTATTTATTACATTTATTGGAGTGACACTGGTTAGTAAAATGGTATCGGTTTAAAGTGTACGATTCTATAACACATCTTTTGCATATTGCATTGTGTGTTCACCACCCAGAGTCAGTTCTCTAAAGGACCTTTCTAATCATGGTTCTCTCAGGCAAATATTTTAAAAGTAGTTTGCATCCTCTTCACAATTCTCATTCCCTTAGACTCACCCACGGTATATGACATTGCTGATCTGTTCCACTTTTGGGGGGGGGGTATATTACATTATTAATTTTTCAAATTGGGGCTCTCTCTAAATAGATGTATATAATAGAAAACTTACAATTTCAACTGTTTTCAAGAGTACAATTCAGTGGCATCAAGTGAGTTCACAATGTTGTGTGGCCATCACCACTGTGTATTCCAAAACGCTGGCATCCCTTACTTTCCTGACACCCTCCTGTCTGGCTTCTGGAAAATGGAGCGCCACAGCTCTGTCTCCTGACCTTCCCTTGACTGTCTCCTTTCCTGCCACCTTCTGCTCCTCCCATCTCCTAAATGATGAAGTCCCCAAGGCTGTCTTTGTGCATGCTCTCTCTCCAGTGCCATACACTTTCTCTTCATCTCCTTGGCTAATCTCAGGGCTTGGAACAGTACTACTCTACATGAAAGACCCCCACATCTCCAGGGCATGACACCCACCTGAATTTAAGTCCTGACACCTCACCTGGTTGAGGGTCATTTCTGCTTGGTCTTCTCAAAGTTCCGATTATCTAACTTTCCCCCTTGTTTGCCCTCTTTCCTGGGTTGCTCATTTCTTTCATGGATTTCACCAAATTCTCAGTCACCCACGCTTGACATTGGGCCTCATCTCTGCCTCTTTCCCCTCACTTGCTCTCGCCTGGGCCACTCCCTCCATCTGTAATATATACAGGTTTCTAGGCCATTTTACTGTCAGAATCCAATTCTTCCCATCACTTCATACTGCTGCTGCCCTAATTCAAGTTTTTGTTGCTTTTCTCTTATAAATACTTGCACATTCTCCAGCTGATGTTTAGAGTGCTCTGTCTTTTCTAGGCCAATCATTATGTCATGGCTCCAGTCTGTCTCTCTAAAGTTGCCCCCACCTCCGTTCTCTATATCCTGTGCCCAGAAGAGTTAATCTCCATTCAGTTCTTCTCTACCTTCACACTGCCCCAGTCTCTCCACTGTTCTGTCTCTGTACTCATGCACTTCCACCAAGAAAGACCCTTCTTCTACGCATCTAAAAGGCTACCTCTTGCATGAAGCCTTCTCTGATGTCCGTCCATGCCTGGATTTTTTCCCTATAGCACGTTGAATAGTGACCTCCACAAGATATGTCTGACCCTGTGAATATGACCTTCTTTGGAAACGCGCTCTTTGCGGTGTAGATGTGATCAGTTAAGGATCTCCAGACCAGATCCTCCTGGATTTAGGGTCAGCCCTAAATCCAGTGACTGGTGTCCTTATCAGAGAAGGGCAGAGGGAGGCTGGAGATGCAGAGAAGAAGACCGTGTGAAGACAGAGGCAGAGGTTAGAGTGATGTGGCCATAAGCCCAGGAACACCTGGGGCCACAAGGAACAGAAAGAGACAAGGAAGGATCCTCCACTAGAGGCTTCAGAGGATGTGTCTCTGCCCACACTTTGATTTTTGACTTTTGGCTTCCAGAACTATGAAAGAAAGAAAAAATATATATATATATATATATATATATATATATATATATATTTGTTGTTCAAGACACCAAGTTTGTAGCAATTAGTTATGGCATCCTAGGAAAGTAATAAACCCCTCCATCCCAGAAATCATGGAGCCTAACTTCCTTTCCCTTTGTATCTATGATTTTTGCATTCCACCCTGTCCCACAGACCACAGCACCTGTCACATAGTAGATGTTCACTTAACATTATTGAAGGGATGTGAGAGAGCAGGACAGAGGCAAGAAGAGACCTGAACCCACACCAGTAGGGGGAAGAGATGTGGGTGTAGGCTGGAAAGCAGAAGGCCTGTGTGGTTTATCATTCCTCCTCCTAGCACAAATAACCCATGGAAAGTAAACGGTACAGAGATGATGTTCTAGGAAATACAGCCCACGATATCTGGGATTAGGAACTGACGAGAGAATAAGGAAGGGAGTTGCCAAATGTGTGAGCTTGTCTCGGAACCACCGATGTTTCCAAAAGAGTCTTTTCCTAGAAATTAAAAAGGGAAACGCACATTTTAAAATCCATTTACTTTTTTCTTGGGCTAACATTATAAAATAAAATGATCAAAGCTCATTAATGTAATTCATGCACCTCTGTTTTTTTTTTTCAGGTTATAACAGCAATAATTACCTCTGAATGGGTTTTCCCCGGGAATTAAATGACTGATGGGGGTTAATGGCCCTTTGGTTTCACTGTGGGTCATCAGCTCCCCCGAGTCTGTCATTAATCCCCATGATGTGCCCTGCTGAAACAGGTCACTGGTGATAACAGCCTTTCGTGCTTAAATTGAACTAATGCATTTTACCTTCTCCTTCGAAGTCAGAAAGGCTGAAGGATCCTCTATCTTTAGGAACAAAGACATTTTTCCGATGGTGGAAAGAAACTGTGGGGTTTTTTTTTCCAGCACTTTATTAAGACTAGAGAAATGAAAGAATCAGATGTCTTTGATGTCCAGTCCAGAGGAAGACGGGACAGGCAGCACTAGATCCCTGAGTGAAGTGTATTCCGATTGGCGCAAGGCGACATGGGACTGATAATCAGGCTCATGTTCTAGCAGCCTGCAAAGGATGACCACGCTCCTGTTCTTTGAAGTTTCCTTTTGCTCTTTGACCTTTCCAGGAGGTGGGGGGGGAGTCGAGGGTCAAAAGTCACCCCTACTGAGCATATCTGTCACTGAAAAGATAACAATTCCACAAGAAACATTAGTCTTGGGACAGGCCGGTGTACTCAACCAGTGACAGACACATCAATCTTGCATCTTGATGCCCAGAGGTCCATATTCACAGCTAATGACCAGACCTGGCTGCTGGGCTGAGAGCCTCAAGTGAGATCTCCCATCTTTGGAGTAGCTCATCCCTCTGGATAAGCATAGCCTGCACAGAAAGCAAATTACAAGGACAAAGTCGGTGAAAAGTGGCAGGTCCCTCCTCATTGCAAAGAAATTGCTCAGAAGCCTGCAGAGATGGCACCGCAAGAGGCACTTGGTCTGATTAGCATGCAAAGGGTGAGAACAATGGAGAAAATGAAGCTCATAGTCAGAGATTCAAAGTATTGAGAGCGGTTTGCCTATGTTCACTTGAATTTTGCTACTGGCAGAGTACAACCTACTTTTAAGAAATCTCTGGGCAGTTTTTAGAACTCCAGTCTTAGGCACATCAATGGTTCTGAATACAATTTTAAGATGCAGATAATTTCCAAATTTAAAACGGACTGTTGTCATATGGGGGGAAATTGGATATGTGACCAATTTTTGTTACCATCTGGATTTGGGGCACTCTAAACTTTGTCTTTGGTCAGTAGAAATTCTTCTTATATTGAACATAACTGTGAATATTATTTTGGCATTTTCAATTCTATTGACATGTAAGTAAAATGAAATGGCTAGAAAAATGAAGACTAAGTACATTTATTTTGAACAATCTAGTCTTATTTTCCTTCTGGTCATTACGGTTCTATAAAAAGTATACATACACATAAAGGGGAAAATGTAACAATCAGTTGAAACGCATCCTTTTATGGTCAGCAAATTAAAAATCATGTGTACAGACAGTATAAGGGGTGTATTGATAAGGTATCAAAAGTAAAATAATGCTTGTGATATGGCTACTTTGGGGAGGGGAGCTGGGTGAAAAGGGGAAGGGATTAAGAAGTATAAATTGGTAGCTTCAAAATAGTTATGGGGATGTAAAGTACAGCACAGGGAATATCGTCAATAATGTTGCAACAACTATGTATAGTGCCAGGTGGGGACTAGATTAATTGGGGGATCACTGCATAAATTATATAAATGTCTAACCACTATGCTGTACACCTGGGGCTAATATAAAATAATATTAAATGTTAACAGTAATGGAAAAAAATAAATTAAATTAAAAAAAATTTTAAGGTGGAAGCAACTCCAATGCTGATGCATCCAGAGAAAGCCTTTTCTTTTATATCATCATGTTGGAACCAAATACATTTAGAGCTACATAATTATAGTTTTGTGTGTACAAGATTTTTGGAAAATGTAGGTGGTAAAGAAGAGAAGTCCAAAATAAAGAGTGGCTGGTGACAAGTTTAGAGGTGGTGATGAGGGGACGGGCTGCAGACTGCAAAACCTCTGATTAAAAAAATAAAACACCTGAACTTTTAGAAGATGCACTACTCAGCACTTCAAACTTGCCCACTAAATCAGAAATTTTAAAGACTTAGCCCTTTAAACACAGAGCCTATGCTGTGTTATCTATCATTAGCTTGCATTGTCTATAGCTACTGGTTTAGAAACAACTTAAAAATTAAATTAAATGTGTGGCATTTGTCATACTGCACTTCCAAAATCACTAAGTGGATATAAAACTGTCAGCTTATTGCAGACCTTCCACTGACCCTGTTGGCTTCAAAGGGCACATGTGTTGGCCGGATTATGAAACCTCGTGTTAAAAGAGACAGGGTTTCAGCTCGACCTGGAGCTGGGCTGCTGTGAGCCACCGGCAACAGTGTAGGCTGCAGTGGGGCTGGCCAGCAGCAGACATGAGCTTTTGTGAGCTGCCATGAGCCGCTGTGAGCTGCCGCCCAGTGGCCGGCAAGCAACTGCCTCACCCGGGAAGAGCGCAATGATAATAGCAACATGGGCCAATGAAGCAACATCCTCCACAACTAGACTGAAGAACAAAAGGACAGCAACTTGTCTGTTCCCCTTCCCCCAATTCCGCAGTGCCGTTCCCATCCCCCCAACTCCCCAATAAAAATCTTTAAAAAAAAAGAGTGCAAGCTCTGAGCAACAGGGTCGCCAGTTCGATTCCCAGCCCAAGCTGAGCTGCTGCTGAGCTGCCAACAGGTGGCAGGATGGCTCAGCTAAAAAAAAATGGCAAACATAGCCTATGTCAGAATTCTGGCACAGGCTAGCCTGGGACGACATCAGCACAGGTCATTGGTAATGGGCTTCCTCCTGCACTGAAAGGTTCTGACACTCAAGGCAGAGAACGCTAACTTACAAGACCCCAAGCCCCAGAGGGCAGAGACTGAGCCTGTCTGCTCTGTGCTCCCAGCACCAACCACTACACATCAGAGAGAAGGTGCTTGTGATGATAAGTTTTCTGTGTCAAACTTGCTAAGCCATGGTGCCTAGTTGTTTTATCAAACAGTAATCTAAATGTTGCTGGGAAGATATTTTGTAGATGTGATTAACACAATCAGCTGACTGTAGATAATGGAGATGACCCTCCGTAATGAGGGTGGGCCTCATCCAATCCCTTGAAAACCTTAAGGTCAAAGACTGAGGTTACCCTGAGAAGAAGGAATTCTGCTTCCAGACTGCAACATATAAATTCTAAGTTTCCAGCCTTAGGAGCCAAGACTGTAACATCGTCTTGTGTGGATTTCCAGCATGTCTGCCTGCCATCCAAATGTACAAATCTCAGACTTACCAGCCCCTACAATTGTGTGAGCCAATTCCTTAAATCTCTCTCTCTCTCCCTATCTCCCTTTATATATATATATATATATATATATATATATATATATATATATATATATATATATATATATATAATATCTCCCACTGATTCTCTCTAGATTACCCCAACTAATACAGTAAGTACTCAACCTGTGTGCACTGAATGAATAGACAGGGGTCTGAAAAGGGTCCACCTCAACTGGTGCCTACACCTACGCTTTATACGTCAGTGCAACATCCAAGCCACCATGGCTTTTTCAGGTTTGAGAATATGTAATTTTTTAATCACTAAGGAGCTAGATTTCAAGTCAATGACTGGCGATGTTAAAGTAATTAAGGGGAAATTACAGGTATGCTTTCAATGTTTTCACATCAAAAAAAGTAATACAAATCATGCAAAATAGACTCAAGTAAATAGGATACCTCTATCTCTATATTTACTTGTTTGTTTTTTGTCTCTCCCACTAGAATGTAAGTTCCTGGTGGGTGGGCATTCTATTTCATTCACTCATATGTTCCTAGACCTAGCACAGTACCTGACACATAGTAGGTACTCAATAAATAAAAAGAGTACAGGACTAGATGATCTTAACCCATTTTATTCAAATAAAAGCTCAACACCCATAGCTAATGGGCTTCTCTGTAGAGTGCCTGGACACATCTGTCGCGTATGCCTACCACGAGGAAGTTGCGCTTTTTCTCAAACTTGTTTATGGCAGTTGGAGTTATTTTGATGATATGATATAATTAATATAATATAATATATAAAATAACTATTAGATACACTGATTAAATATGAGTGGAAAAACAGAATTACTGTGAAAAGCTAAACTGAATGTTTGGAGAAACTTGATTAAAATGCATCACAGAAAAACATGTCGCATTAGGTATGGGTTAGACAACTGTCAAGGATTCAAAAAGAAAAGGTAAAACTCCAGAAGACTTCAAGGGTGAGATGGTTTTCTAAGTCCCTTTAAGCTCTTGTTCCACTTCGAAGAAAGAAACTGGAAAGGGATTATGGCTGTGCTTTACACAAGTGAGTCAACATGGAACTCTCGTCAGCCATCCAAGACTTCAAAAAAGACCATCCAAATTACTCAGTGGATGTATATTATATACATGTTAAGTTAAAATGCTTTTATACTATAAGTTTTCAATAACGCCCTGCTTTAACTGACTTTTTGATTAGTCAATCAACTACTGGTCCTAATCTCATCCAACAAGAGGGGCTTCTGGTCTAATAGAAATGCCATAATTCAGAAAGCCGTATGCTCTTAGCTCCTGCATCACTTTCTCTCTAACAGCCAGACCAGAACAGCTCCCTGAGATTGCCTCTTCTGAATTCATACACTTGTTTGCTTCACGAGCTTTTACTGCCTTGGATGGCTCTCCCATGAGAACGCTCTCTGTCATTATTTTGCTCTCTGAGAGTGCTGCTAGCTGCGCGAATACTCACTGATATCGCCAACAGAGGGCAGACCAGGAAAGAGAGAAGTTGAATACTGCCCATCCATCCTGTAGAGTATGAGTTGGCAGTTCTCATAAAGTGTTTTGGTGAAATGGGTAGTTACTACCTTTGGCTAAAATTTGGAGACTAAGAAGGCACTGCTTTTCCTTTGGGGGCAACAGAGTTCTGAACCTTCCTAGAGAGGACAAATAAACAGAGCCCCAGTAGGGAGGGGGTAGCTGAGACCTGGTAGCGATGTATACACTAACTTGCTCAAAGTCACAAAGCATGATCAGAATCTCAGCAAGACTACAATCCAGCTCTCCCAGTCTGGACGTCTTTCCCAGAGTAAGGCCACTAGAACTTACAACCGAAAACTCACCATAAGAAGAGGATATGGCTATATTTTTTTTATTGAGCCCAAGGCATAGTGAGTGATTCAGAAAGTAACCTGGTGAGACAAAAAGCAGCAATTTATAATTTCAGTGTCTCCTAAATGAATGGATTAACATAGATTTTTCAAGGATCCTGGACTTGTGTTTTGGGGGAGCTCTAAGAGATAGCCTATGACCAAAAATGGTATGATGGGGAAGAATTCTTGGGAGCATGAAAACACTCTTTATTGCAAGCCCAACGCTTCTGCCAGCTCGTTCATTCCCTCCACATTTGCTAGCCACAAACCACCAAGTATGGATCTCTTAAGAAAATCACTTACTAAACCACTGAGTCCTTTTACAATCAATGGCACAAGGCCTGATCCCCACCCCCCACCCCCCAAAAAGGGAATGCCTTTGACTCCTGTCTTGGTGACACCTCTGCCCAGAGTAAATTCCAGGCTTTGACAATGATCACTGCATCTACACACTCATGTCAGGGCACACTGCGGACTTAGTCCACCCCAGCTAAGCACAAAAGGGCTCTGCATCGAGGTGGTAATTACTGTCACTGCCACATGATGGACTTCTAATCACACTGAGGAAAATGCTTTGTCAGGACAATAATCCCAATTAAGAATTTCTTGGCAAAATTGCTAGAACAAACAAAAATGGGCTGGAAGATAATACAGAACTCAGAAAAGCACAAGAGCCAAGTGTGACAGAGCAGTCTCCAAGACTGACCCTTGGGAAAGTCACGCAGAGAGGCGAGAGGGCCAAAGTGATCTTAAATATTTAGGTATGTATCTTCCCCTTGGCTTCTCTACGGAGCTTGTGCAACTGGGAGCTCAGATACACAGAATGTGACCCTTTTTCCCCATGTGGCTGTTTACAGAACGCATATGTGGAAAATGCTGTTATCACCAATACAGGGAAGTCTCAGATCAACGCAGCCTTTCTTCTTCCACCCATCTCTCATCTGTTGGCCATCCGATCACCTTTTAGAATACAAAATGAAACTCATTCTTCTCTCAAGCTATTTATTAAGAGCTCTGCTAAACAGTAAAGAGTGAGGGGGCCAGCCGGGTAGCTCAGTTGGTTAGAGCACGAGCTCTGAGCAACAAGGTTGCTGGTTCGATTCCCACATGGGCCAGTGAGCTGCTGCTGAGCTGCCAACGGAGAGCCGGATGGCTCCACTGGTGAGAGCGCATGCTCCTAACAACAAGGTTGTTGGTTTGACTCCCGCTTGGGACACCCCCCGCCCCCGCAGCAACTAGGTTGAAAGTGGCTACTGGACTTAGAGCTGAGCTGCGCTCTCCACAACTAAGATTGAAGGACAATAAGTTGACCTGGAGTTGATGGGTCCTGGAAAAACACAGTATTTCCCTTCCCCAATTCCCCAATAAAACCTTAAAAAAAAAACGAATAAAAAGTAAATACACCAAAGACATTGGAGTTACTGTAGAAAATAAGTTGAGGGGCAGCCATTGGGGGATTTTGTTTCTATAACATAAGCTCAGGGCTCAGCCATATATTTGGTCAAAAGTCCTTGTTCAAGTTCTGCTTCAACAGTCAGACTGCACTCCCACACATCGCACCCACAGGTCCCAGCTCTGCTTTTGCTGACGATCGCACCTGAGCCATTGCAAGAAAGCCTGCAGCCCGAGGATAAGGGAGGTCAGAGGAACTCCAGCAGGACAAATTATTGGGTCTTTCTGAAAGCCAAGAGATTGTATGCAGTGCTATTTGTGGAATCCTCCAAAAGTCCCAGCTTGAGGGACTGTAAAGAGGAACAACAGACCATGGTGAAGGAAACTAGAATATAAGAAGGTGAGGAAGCAACAGGAAAAAAAAAAACAATGTCCGTCTCGATTCCCCCAGAGTCATTGGATAGTCTCATTTAACATCTTGGGCCTCTGAACAGTTGGGCCATAACCTCACTCAGTAGCATGGGTGTTTCATCGTGATGGGTTGTATGGTGGTGAGTGGGTCTACAGTCAGAAGCGAGATACAAGGTACAACAAATGAACTGAATTCCAAAAGTCTTGCTCAATAGGTGTCCGCTTTGGCTAGAAATGTCTCCCTGTGTAGCACCTGCGCACGTCTTCCAATAGCAGAATCTACTTGTTTAGTCAGTTTGTTTTCTTCATTAAGAAAATTATACCCATGCCTAACTAAACCCTCCCAGCTAAAATGAGGCCCTCCTGCAAAATCTACCATGTACGAATTCCTGCTATATGTCATCATACAGGGAAAGTTTCATAAAGGAATGAGATGGTACCATTTTTTTAATTAGATTAATTCAATCTCAAAAGTTATAAGCTTCAATTGTCCCCTAGGTAAGAAAATAAGTTTTGTTTAATGACTCAAAAAGATATTTAGAATTTTTATAATAGTTAAAAGAAAGAAGAGAAGTCAGGTTATAAGTAACTTTAAGCTTCTTTTAATAATATAAAGTATATATTGCATATCAATATCTCTATCTATCTATCTATCTATCTATCTATCTATCTATCTACCTAGAAAAGGGGGAGTGGGAGGGGAAGAGAAGTTTGTTATATGTACTCTTACTAGATGTCACTTCTCTTTACAGGTTTTTCATTCTCTTCCTGCCTGCCCTGAGATTACTTTTAATGGAAAGCAACATTTTGAAATTCAAAGCTTCACCTCATAATTCAGAGGAACTCTGTTGAATCTCTCCTGGCAGCTAATCTTTCCAGTAACCAAATATGGCATCTTGGGGATAGATATTTTGTATGAGGTACTTACAAGCTGAGCTTATCAAAAAGGTATACACAAGAAAGATTTTACAAGGAGTAAATATAAGGTGACTGTGGATCACATCGACACAACAAAAAATGGAAGTGTCTTTAAAACGGTTGTCCTTTTACTTTAAAATGTTGAAAACCATGTTTTTAGTTTTTATATCCCCTGCCAAGTTGCCCACAAGATGCCAGAACAACCTCAGAGTGGGATAAGGGAGACCTAAGTGCACCCTGGCACAGTAATAGTCATTAACAATTAATTTTCATGTACAAGTAGAGCAAAGGCAATTCACAGGACTTTGGGTTGCAATGGAGACTTGGCGATTGCAGGGTCCCAACTCTTCCCGGAGCTCCTTCTGTTTTCAATAGCTAAAGAAGCCAGATCCCCGGAGATGTTAAATGACTTTCCAGAGATCACACAGCTAATAGGTGGTGGAAGGATTACAGCCCAGGCCTTCAGACTTGGCCCAATGTGGCTGGTCTAATTAATTGGTGTAACCCGTAGGAGACACCAAATGGAATTTCAGTTAGACACCTCAGAAAGTGATGACCCTGCCTGCGCTTTGGTGGGAAGGGGCGAGAAGGGCAGAGGCAGAGGAGAGAGAGAAAAACAAGGACAGTATGTCACTTTCTGTTTGTCCACTTGAGTAACCATAAATGAGTTAACACAGACAGAGAGTAGACTCTTAGCCTGGGTCTCTACAATGCCAGACATCTGGATGAAAACTGAAATTTTAAGTCAAAACCCCAGATATTTACAAGTACATGTTTTCATCGAAATATAGGATTGTGCATAGACAGAGCCTTAATGTAAGTAAGTGGAAAATAGAAAATCACAAATCTCCATGATTGGGTGAAATACTGCCTTCAGTTGTGGGGTGCGGTGGGGGCGAGGGCGGCACGTTGAGTATGCATGAAGCATTTCTTGCGATGTTTGCTGTGATGGATATTTTTAAACTCTTTCTAGCCATACATAGAATGCAGAAATTAACACAAGAATGTTTTAATTGGGCCTATTTTATATACAAAAGAATAATGGGCTAAGTGGGTTGGAATGAATGCCATATTTATCCTTTAAGGGAGGAAAGACATGATGATTCACAGGCATCAAAGCCACGTACATCGAGCCTTCTCATGTGTAGAATAAATATATCTCCTTTCATAATATTCTGCCTTCTAGTCCTTAAAGGCCCCCTAAAGGCACAAATAGAAAAGAGATGGGCAAATCAGAGACGATTCATTTTAATTTCACATACAGTCATTTTCTTTCAGGGATTATGATGCAGAGCAAAGATAATGGTTTGACAACTCTGTCTAAACTTGAAAACACCCAGAATGACACTGCCAATGTAAAGTTCCATTATAACTCTTCCCAACTTATCACACACCTCTTCTGTGCAAGGCAGCGGTGGCAGAGAGACTCGACAATGGAGCCTGAGGTAAGGAGAGTCTGCCCTTGGCTTCTGAGAGCATTCTTGCATTTCATGACTCTGCGTGCTGTGTATTTACTCTCTTCATCAGAAATGAGCTTCAATTCCCTCAGCCCGAAAATGACAGGAGGAAGAGGCTGGCGAAGCTCATGCTGGGTGGCAAAGGTCATATCATCTGGCTGCACACCCTCAAGAGTTGATGATAAAATGTTTGGAACCGAGCAAAACATTATTCTAGCTAACAGAAATGGACTTTCATTTGGGGATTTAAAAAAAAGTGTGGGAACATGATGCATAGGATGTCTCACATAGAATTATCCCTTCAGAAAAACTGATCAGTCCTTCATTTTTTCCCAGAAAGAAAGCTAAGAGTGAACTTTGATACACAACAAAAGAAAGACATACAAGAGGTAGCCTGCTATAAACTTTGTATTCTGCTGACTCTAAAATTGAGTTTCCACAGGTCCTGGCTAGGATCGGGACAAAGTGCTCACCCTGACAAGTAGGGATCATTCCTCAGAGTGCCTGAAAACTGGGATACCATGTCCCCTTTGTACCAGGTGTCCCAGGCATGTGTGACAACTGTGTTCTTGCCAAGTTATGTGTCAATTAAACGATCAGTCAATGTCCACTTTCTCACTGACTATCATTTTAAAAATGGTTTGTCTTCATTTCCCATTGATCACCCATTGATAGTTTATCCTAACAATTCAGCCTCCTGTCTCTGATGGCCCCCCAGCCTCTCCATTAAGTCGTTAATGAGCTGCCAACTCTTTATATATCTTACTTAAAGAACTGTGCTCAGATTTTCTTATGCCAAGTTTTTCCTGAGCTGGATATATGGTTGTTATTAATGTAATGAATTGGTGCCAAAGCACCAGACTAGGTTTTATAGGAATACACAAATGAATGAGACATAAATCACTCTAATTCAGGCCCGAGTACAAAAAGGAAGTACAAAGTCCTGCAGGAATGTGGTGGACAAAAGTTTTACCTTTAACTAGAGGATCTGGAAACGTTTTGCAGAAGAGATGGGGATTAGTTAAGGTAATATAAAGCAGGGGGGAGGCATTTCAGAGAGAGGGAACAGCCCGGGTACAAAGAGGAGACTAGAACACAGGGTTCCTGAGGGTGTGTGATGGGAGACAAAGCTGAGGGCCAAAATGTGCTGGGGTTTAAATTCCAAGCCCAAACATCTGGCCTTGATTTTGAATGAGATGGAGAGGGGTGGAAGGCTGCGCCATAACTGAACTCTTATAAGCAGATGGCGAGGCTGAAGTACACCTCTAAATGTCTCCACTCCCACTGTGCTCGGGGTATTTCTATTGTAAAGGGCTTAGGGTGAAGGGTCTCTTTTGCCTAGTCAAACAAGGTCAACCCTCAGACAAGTGATTTCATTTTCACTCACTTCGGCAATTCTTTCCTGGAACAGCATCTGTATCCATTTAATATTCTTTACACCCATCCCTTCAAAAATCCTGTATCCCACGGCATAACAAGAGATCCGTTTCTTCAGGCGATTCCCACCCAAACCTCCCTATGGATGCCTTACAGATTTTGCACCTGCAATTGGCTAATTGCCAGCACAATAGGCCACTTGAGCCTTCAAACTTAAGGATTTAGCAATAAGTGGGGAACTGCAATGATAAATGAAAGGCTGAATTCACACTTCTGATTTCTATGGCCCCATATATTAGGGGGTGAAAATGAAGACAGGCCATAATGAACTCTTAAAACGATCCTTATGGTCACCATTGAGTCTCCCCGAAAGATGCTTTCTGATTTAGAAACTGGAGTGAAAGACCATCTGAAAATCTGTGATGTGATTATTATTATAGCTTCAACAGACAGCTTTGACACAAATACAGTGGTTATTTTGTAACTTCTATGGAATACAGCCTCCTTCTCTTCCTCTCCCTCTCCTTTTCAAGGGCCAAATTAGAGAGAGAGAGAAAAAAAAATAAGATCACGAGAGCCACATTTTCCAGGGCCTCAAACCCCTTGGGAATGTTCACCAATAGGCTCATACATATTTGCACATTGCTTATCTCCTCTTCCACATCAGCAAAAATTGCCTTGTCTTAAATGTCCAATTCTAGCTTCCTCCTGTTACCGGAACGCCACAAGGAAAAGAACCAACTCATAAATCCAGCTCTTAAAGAAGCCACAAACCTAGGACAGGTCTGACACCCAGGTCTCCTTTTCACTTGGAAAGCTTCTAGAAACATGTTTCCTAGATGTGCAGTGTATGTCTCTAGAAGCATCCTTGTTTGCTAATGTGGCTGCGTGTATTTGTCAACAACATTGGTGGTAGCCGGTAGAAACTAGCCTATTGGGAAAACAGTGTATATTCAATAGCTTTTGGTAGAGCATTTACTTCCTCATATTGAGGCACTTCTGGAGGAAATTACAAAGACTATGCCTTACAAAAACAGCACACAAGGACTGAGAACTTGGTAATATCAGTTTCAGACATATTACGCAGGGGGGACACCTCTATAGGTAAGAAATCTCTTTAGACAGGCCTAGTCAGATATGTAGACTGAAGCATAGGAAAAAGTCCCTATTATCAGAACGATAAAGGGTGTCTGGGCAGATTACCAGAGAATTTATATCAACTTTTGTATAGTTTTGCAGTCATAAAAATGAGCCAGTACATAATTTTTTATAGCAGATAGAGGGGGCTTCCATGTGCAAGCTGAGAAATTAAACGTCAATATATTTAAATGGCACAAAGTGCCTGATTGATAGCACAGAAAAATAAATCCCAGAACAAAAGGCCTGCAAAGCTAATCCCTATTCACACACACGTTTATCAAGAAATATGTATTTAAAGCTTACTGGGAGCTAAATGCTTAGCAGAGAACTCACCAATGCGAAAGGTATGGCCCCCTGATCTCAAGATGAAAATTATTTGGAGAAATAAGGCCTACTGACGTGTAAAGATGATTAACCAAATTAGACACCCCCTAACAGCTACCAAATGAATGGTATAGCTTATAACTAGTAGAGAGCTCAGACAAGGGAAAACCCTTGGATTTGCAAAACTTTCTACGAAAGATGGAGCCGACCAGCAAGGCTCCATGGAGGAGTTGAAACCGGAGCCTTGCATGATAGGGAGGATGCCCAAGGGGGCCTAGGAGACAGAGACGACATGACACTCAGGACTAAGAGTGCACCCAGCCCACTCAGAGGGCAGCGCGTGTCCGAGCCTGTCTGAAGAAAGAGCAAATTTAGGGAAGTAAAGGTAGACAGTATGTGAAAGTACTTTGGAGACATCGAGAAAGAGACGGGATGCAGGCTGAGGACTTCAGACTTTATCAAATGGTTTAGGGAAGAAGTGATCTGTGCCAAGGAGTGCTTTCAACTGAGCTGGGAATAGGACGCAAAATGCATCAAAGGAAAGTGACTACAAATAGGAAAAAACTGCAGTTGCATTTGGTCATGGGAGAGAGTGGTGGGAGATAGCAGATAACAAGTCAGAGGTTAGGTAATAAACTAAGGTGAGGTAGGAAACGCCTGGGTTTCCTGTTTCAGGTTTGAACTAGCATATCATTGTTAACCACTTTTTATTCATATATATAGAAACTATCTCCCAAGGTGCTTAAAGCACTTTGGGGAAAAATTTTCACTAAACCGCCTGGAGTGGAGGTGTTAATGGGAAGATGGAGGAGCATTTTAGCCAGTCCTTTACAAATGAAGAAACTGAGGCACACGAAGCTTAATCATATGTGTACTGTGATGAATAATGTCCCCCCAAAGATGGCCACATCTTAATCCCTGGACTCTGTGACTATGTTACCTTACATGGCAAAACGGGCTTCGAAGAGGTGATTAAGTTATGTGTCTCAATGTGGACTATCCTGGATCATCTAGGAGCTCAATCTTACATGTATCACAGGGGTCCTTATAAGCAGAAGGCAGAGACGCAATCAGGGAAGAAGGGGTGAAGAGATGATGGAGGCAGAGGTCAGAGTGATATGGGACCAACAGCCAAGGAATGCAGGCAGCCTCTCAACACTGGAAAAGGCAAGAAAAGGGATTCTTCCCTTGAGCCTCCAGAAGGAACCAGTCCTGCTGACCCATGTTAGACTTCTGACCTCCACGGATGCACGGTAACAGATCTGTGCTGTTTTACGCCACTGAGTATGTGGTGCTATGTTACAGCAGCCTTAGGAAACTAGTACTGCATATGTATATACATATATATTTCTTATTTTCAGAGACTTGTCACACTAACCATTAGGCCACACTACCTGACTTTTGTATTTAATTTTGACAAATTACAGACAAGACAACAAGACATGGGGAATCATCCGGAAACAGCAGGCAACAAGCCAGCTTCTCCCAAAAGAGCACCTTCCAAAATTCCAACACTTTCCTGGACGTGTCGCCTTCCAAGGCATGGCATTCTCAAAATCACAATGCTCTCAGAGCATCAGTTGCTGTCGATGTTAATAAATGAGAAAGCTACATCACAAGAATGCACCATGGAAAAAACTTCACTGCCTAACACAACTACTTACCCAGGGCCTTCGCGATCTGCCAATATACTTGACCCTGGATGTCTGACTCCAGCTGCCCATCTAACCTAAGTCACATTATGTATATAGTTCATCAATAGGCCTGTTTTCTTATGTTCCCACTGGGGATGCTAGGAAGACAGGATAATATCTGAAAAACATTGACCTGAATAAGGAGAATTACAAAACATTATTTTAGTAAGTTACATTCAAAGTATTGTTTCCTCCTTCACTTTATTTCCCATTGAACAACAAGCTCCCCGAGTTACCTTTAAGGGGAATGTATTATTTACATGGAAAAATAAAATATATGAAAAATATATGTTATGCTAACTCTTAATACAGTGGACTTTGCAAAGGCTGATAACGACCCGTCGAGGCCAGTGTCAGTCGGTACGGAGATAACCTGATGCCATTTCCCAAATGCCAGGTTGTAGTCATGTCATGTTAGCCACTAGATATGCAATGGGGATGGCAGCAATCCACTTGGGGGCATAGGTCTCCAGCTGACTCCATAAATCACTCATCTTGAAGACTGAAAAGGAAACAGCTACACACCTTTAATGTGGCATGCTGTGGCTCCCTCAAAATGAAAGGAGAAAAGCAGAAAAGGGAAGTGCAACTGGGTCTGCTCTCACTAAATGCTACTGATTTGCCTTTTTGTTGGGTTTCTGCTAGTTTGTTTGGAGAAGAAATCCATGAAAACATAGACATCACCTGACATGGACTATTCAGAGGGCAGAGACCATCAAGACCAAGTAGAAGAAACCCTGAAGTAGGATTCAGGCATCCTAGATTCTGTTAGTGGGTTGTCCATTAACACAAGTCACCAAAATGATCTACAAACATGCCATTTTACCACCTGTGACTCAATACCAAGTCATTTACAATTAGGGTTATTCATGGCAGGGAAATAAACAACAGTGATAATAATGTACCCAGAGTGGGTAGGTACCAGGTCTGTTTCTCTCTCTCTCTCTCTCTCTCTCTCTCTCTCTCTCTCTCTCTCTTTCTCCCTCTCTCTCTCATGCTTAATTCTTAAAACAATCCTAGTTTACAGAAAAGGAAAGTGAGGTTCAGCGAGGTTCAGATTACTCAGCAGTGGAGCCCAGGAAATGCTTAGGGAAGACCCAAAAGGGAATATTTGATATATCAATACACTCACGCTATGCCTTCATAGAGACAAGCTGGGTGTGGGAGGGGCAAAGGGCAGGCCATGGATCCGAGAGAACAGCCTGATCCCCTGGGCTGGGGGCTGCCTTTCCAAAAAAGCAGGGAAAGATCTGACGGTGACAGTTCTCATCCTTGTTTGTCAGTGTAGGTTGGCAGAGCTGTACCACAACAGGATATAAGCATCGCGAGGGCCATATCCTATGACTCTGTGTCAGGTATAGGCACTGACAGGGGCTGTGTTCTTTCTTTCCTGGTTACAATGTGTACAGGTTGAGTTGGGAAGCGTGTGGGGGAGAGGAAGGCAAGAGATAGCAAGGAAAGTACTTCGGCAGTTCTGCTTCAACAAGAATTAAAAAGTGCAGAAACGAAGGAATGCTGCCATAAAACTATACAAATTTAGACTTGGTTTTGGATCAAAAGCTAAGAAAATAGTGAGAACCCCCTATAATCCAGACAGTCATTACATACACCAATTCAGATGGAACGCAGATCAAATAGTATGCCAGAAACATACCCAAGTATATTCAGAGCTTAATCTAACCCAACTAGCATACAAGGCAGGTGTTCATTCTATTCCCCAAACCACATTTCCACAGTATTTCAAATATTTATAGCTTGTTATAAATTACACCAAGGCCACATATCAAAGAATGAAAATCACCCATGTTCAATTAATCAGAGATTTTAGAAAATTATACATTGCACATGGCTGAGTATAATCCATTTAATGTTTCAATGTCATGGAACATTTGCTTTATAAATAAAATATGAAAGTGATTAAGATCCCACAGACCCTCAGGAATATTGCAAATCTATATGAGACCCCCTAAGCCCTTGATTTGTATCTCTGGATTTGGGTGAGTGGAGAGAAATAAAAAATCAGGCAACTGAACTAGATCTCGCTGGTTGGTGATGCTTCAGAGGAAAGTCAATGTCAGCATGGGGAAAAGTGAAATTCAATATCCCAGCTCCCAATACTCTGAGTTCCTGCAGCAGAATTCAAATTTTACCCTCAGCTCTGTAAGTTCAGTTGCCACTCTCCTTTAATGGAAACTTAAGTGCACATTGAAGGCTGAATTTGGCTCCAAGACTTCCATATCGCACTAAACACTCCCGTTGTTAAAAGCACCTGTACACAAATATGCCATTACAAATTAAGATTGAATTTCAGGACAAGAATGTACGAGTTTGGACAATTACGTTCACAAACTCACCCTAGAAAAAGTGTTACATGCCTCATTCCTGAATATCACTACAGTCGCCTTCGAAGGACTGCCCTTGGGAAGCTATGCACCCACATCAGCGCCTAGTCCACCCTTCAAAGCAATGTTAGAGCTCTTTTTCTGGAATGGCCATCAGAGGTGTCGTTGTATTATCCTTGATGTCCTGAATGCCATCAAAATGTCTTCCTTTCAATATTTCCTTTCTCTTCGAGTACAGAAAGAAGTCATTGGGGGCCAGATCAGGCGAGCAGGGAGGGTGTTCCAATACAGTTATCTGTTTACTGGCTAAAACCTCCCTCACACACAGTGCCGTGTGAGCTGGTGCATTGCCGTGATGCAAGAGCCATGAATTGTGGGCAAAAAGTTCAGGTCATCTAACTTTTTCACACAGCCTCTCCAGCACTTCCAAATCGTAAACTTGGTTAACCGTGTGTTCTGTTGGTACAAATTCATAATGAATAATCCCTCTGATATCAAAAAGCGTTAGCAACAGCGTTGCAACAAGTTCGCGAGCTTAATTGTCGGACCTCGTAAAATGCAGACTTCAGAGATGTCTGCAGAAGAGTTTAAAATATTTCACCAACTCCCCTACCCACACAAACAAACAAACTTTCGCCTCCTCCTGAGCCAATCAAATTTTCCTAAAGTCACCAGGCAGCCACAATTTCCCACTGATTCCGAAGATGCCATTGGCTATCTGTATGTACTTCTTGGGTTTCAAGACACCCTTCCCATTCCTTTATATATGATAGTTAGGTACTGCATGGGTTATATTTCTTTTAAGAAAAACTAATTTAAGTTCATTTTGCTTGGAGGAGCTATTAGTAGCTTTATCACACCATCTGGACAAATTCATTGACACACTGGAGCCTGTCAAAATCAGGGCTGTGAATCCTGGAATAAGCCTTGCCAGGCATATGTATAATCCAATAACTGACCGTGGCTTTGCTGTCAACTTTTCTAATCAAATACCAGATAGAGAGGGAGTGAGATCAGTGCTGACAGAGGACCCTACTCTCGTGGGTCATATTCAATCCTGGACCTCAGTAAAGGCAATGAGGCTAGAATCATAGCCTTTGCATGTTGACTTCCAGTGCACATAATACAATTGCCTCATTACAGGATATATTAAATATTCTGTTTTACCAGGAGTTCTGAAGATGGGAAGGCATCACCAACTTCTTAGAAGGCTCCGGTTATTATTCCTATTGAAATGGCGGATTGGAAACATTTTGCGTCCAAATTCTCTTCCAGGTCTTATCAGATTCCAAGAGCCTACAGGGCACATGACCAAGTGTACAATATATCTAAGGGGAAAGAAGTAGCACCGATTTTTAGAACCATTCCAAAGACATTTCCTTATAATTAAATACAAAAGAAAGTTCCCATGCTATCAACTCATTGATAAGAATCAGATGAGGAAAGAAACACTTTGTAGTCGGTCACATAGCCATGATTTACAGGGCATTCCTCCAGGATTTGTAGAGAATGCTGTGTGCTACTTTATTTTCACCCTCTTGTCTAGACAGGTCAAGTCTTCAAATGATTTTGTGCCCTTGTTCTAGGGACAACCAGAGATGATGCAAAGAACCCGGGTTTTAGAATCTGGAAGATTTGGGTGAAAGATCCATATACTAGCTGGTGAGCCTAGGGGTCAGTTACTCTACCTCTCTGAGATTCTGTTTCTTCATCTTGACAAACTCAACACATAGGAGGACTTGAATGTTCTTCTTTACCTCTTGATGCCCATAACTCTAAATATGGTGCTTGGGACATGAAGCCAAATACTTATCATGGTCTTAAGACAATAGAGCTGTGCAATGCCCAGAAACAAGGTCAAGTGCCCCCAGAGTTAATGCTTTAATAAAAAAGAGAACAAGTTATTTATTTCACTCTCATTAATTCGGGCCTAAATTGGGAAAAAACTCATTTACGTGGCATTGTATCAAACAGAAATCTCTGTTAATTGGCACTTCTGTGTGTGTCTCTTATGTTGCACAATAATTGGATGTTTGTAATCGTGACCCGGAGCGGAGGTACTACAAAATCCGGAAGCGTCTCCTGAATCATCAAAGGTTCAGTTGTATTCAATCTAGTTTTAGTATTAAGTGATCGCAAAGTGGTAATCCTTGTATGGCATAGAAACTGAAAAATCTGCCATAGAACATGTGTATTAGTCTGCTAGGGCTGCTACACCAACAGACCACAGACAGGGCAGCTTAAACAGCAGACATTTATTTCTCACAGTTCTGGAAGCCAGAAGTCCAAGATCAGGGTTCCGGCACAATCCAGTTCTGGTGAGGTCACTCTTCAGGGCCTGGTTAAGCTTTCTAATTCAAACGATCTAAATTTTGGGAATTTGTCTTCTAGAAAATTATTATTTTTTGACGTTTTCACCTGTTGCATAGATGTCTGAAAAAGTAGTCTCTTATAAATTTTTAAAGTTCTTTATTTTCAAATGGCTATTTCGTCCTCATCTCTTACTTTGTAAAATGTTGCTTTCTTTCTCTTTAATAAGTTAGCTAGTGGTTTCTCTATTTGCAATAATTTTTAAAAACACAGGATTTCCATTATTGATTAGATCTCCTTTTTTTGTTCTCTCATTCTTTTCCATTTTTATCTTTATTAGTTCCTTCCTTGTGCTTGCTTATGTTGTATGTTGCTGTTCTTTTCTAACTTTTTGATCTGGGTATTTTCTCATTTATTTCCAGTCTTTCATTTTTATTGGTAAAAGTGTTCACTGCAATGAATTTTCCTCTGATCACTGTTTTAAATTTATCCCATAGATTCATATATGCAGTGTTTTCATTCCCATCTTTTAATCTGTTATTTCAGTTTGTATTTCCTCTTTCATGCAGGAGTTGTTTAACTGGACCTTTTTAAATTTCTAGATAAACATGACATTCTAGTTTTTATTTTCTTAAGGATTTCTTTTTTTACAATTTTTGATTTTTCAATTACAGTTGACATACAATATTATATTAGTTTCAGGTGTACAATGTAGTGATTAGATATTTATATAATGTATGAAGTGATCAATTCAATAAATCTAGTACCCATCTAACACCATACATAGTTATTACAATATTATTGACTATATTCCCTATGCTGTACTTTACATCTCCATGACTATTTTGTTACAGCCAATTTGTAGTTCTTAATCCCTTCCCCTTTTTCAACCACCCCCCAAACCCCACTCCCAGCTGGCAACCATCAAAATGTTCTCTCCATGTATGAGTTTGTTTCTGTTTTGTTTGTTTATTTATTTTGCTTTTTAGGTTCCACATATAAGTGAAATCATATGGTATTTATCTTTCTAGTTTTATTACATTGTGGTTGGAGAATGTTATTTGTACTACTTCTAATGAAAATGATCGATGTTTGCTTTGTGACCTAATATATAATCAATTTTTGTGAAAGTTTCATTGCATAGAAAGTTAAACTTTATACTTAGACTTATCAAACTTTATATTTTATATTTATCAATAGAGTATAAACCCTACTTCTGAGAAACAGAAGTGAGAACACAGCAGAAAACTGTAAGCCAATGCTGTAAGAGGATTAAATATATTCAAAAGGAATATTCTCAAAAAGGCATTTGAAGATATGAAAAATCACCTTGAATCAGAAATGCAAATTTTAAAAATGTACAAGAAAACCAGAAAGGAATAAAAAATGAGTTGAGGAAATACAGGAAAGAAATGGACAAGACAAAATTATCTGAAAATACAGAATAAATTACAAGGTGCACAAGGGAGAGGGAGAATAGATTCAAATAAAAATGTAATAAGAGACATTGAAGAAAGGTAGGAAAACAACCAAGAAAATGAAAATAACATAGATAAAAAGTAAAAAGGGTCAGAGAGAAGTAGTGTAAATGGAAGGAAGGCAAATATTCATATTACTGGAGACCCTGGAAAAGAAAAACAAAACGGTGGAACAAAAAATGTTTAAAATCATAATATAAGAAAATGTTCCCCGAATAGTCAAAGACCTGAATCAAGTCATTGAAGAGGCTCACTGCATGCCTAGGAAACTTATCCAGAATAATCAGCTTAAGTACATACGGTAGTAAAACTATTAGATTTGAAAGATAAAGACAAAACTCTCAAGGCCTCCAAACGAAAACCATCAAATAACTTACAAAGGCAAGAGAACGAGACGGACATCAGAGTTTACAAAATCGAGGCAACAGTGGAGCAGCATTTTTAAATAAATTCAATGTAAGTCATTAGACTTTATATCTAGCCAGTCTATTATTCAAATATCATGGCTACAGGAAAAAGAGAGAATTTCAGCATACAAAAACTTAGGGAATTCTGCACTCCTCAGCTCTTCCTGAAGTGTTTCTCATCTCACTTTGCTCACTGCAAACCCTGATATCAGATCAGGGATTGGGCAGAAGCATGGCATCATGCGTTGGGATTTGGTCATTTTTACCCTTTTTGCTCACACGTTTGGCATTCTCTATCTTCAATTTATGCTGAGCATTTGGTTGGGCATAGAATTCACTTTTCCTATGTTGTGATTTCTCATGGTTTGTGGGAGGAAATCTTTCAACATAGTCAGCTATGCTGCTGACGTTGCCTTCCACTAACTGGAATTTCTGACTTGACTAAAATATCAATCAGAAATTTCACATTTGGGGGGAGGTCCCATCAGTTATTTAATAAAAACTTACACAAAATTCCCAAGTTGTCTCCTAACGCTCCTTTGTAACTATCTTCTCAGCTCTTATTATGTACAATGTGATGCACTGCGCTAAGTACTTTACCGGCATGAGTTCATAAAGTTTCCACTAAAAAAAATCTATGACACAGCTACTGTTATCACCCTTTTACACATGTGAGGAAAGTGAGGCATATAGAAGCAGAGTAACTTGCTCAAGAATCAAAACTAAGGCTGCCTTTCTCCATCTGACTTATTTCACTTAGCATAATGTTCTCTAGGTCCATCCATGTCGTTGAAAATGTTAAGATTTCATTCTTCTTTATGGCCGAGTAATACTCCATTGTATTAATGTACCACAGTTTCTTAATCCACACGGGATGTGGAGTACAGCACAGGCAATAGAGTCAATGCAACTGTAACAGCTATATTCGATGTCAGAGGGGTAATAGATTGGGGGAGGGGGGTTATCACTTTGTGAGGGGTGTAAATGTCTAACTATTACATTGTCTTGTATGCCTGAAATGAATTAAAAAAATCATTCCATGTGTATTGAATGAACAAAGGAAAGCAAAACAAAACAAAACAAAACTAAGGCTGCTCCATTCCAAAGTTGGAGCTCTTAACTATAACTCTATATTTCCTATTCCCCCTTCATCCTCTTCTCATTATATGTCCTTCAACAGCCACGCTCACACCATCCCTGATTCCTCAGGCTCACTCAGCCCCATAAGCAACTTTCATCCATCTGTCTTGAATTGTGTTCCCTTTGCCTCCATCTATAGTTCCATGACTCTGGTCCAAGCCGGAATCAACTCTCACCTGGACAGTTGCCATTATCACTTCCCCGCTTCCACTGTCGCCACACCACTTCCAATCCATTCTCCACACAGAAGCCTGAGCACATTTTTATTAATAAAACACAAATCAAATCTTGTCACAGCCTGACTTAAATTCCCCAGTGGCTTCCCACTGCACTCAGAATGAAATATATCTGTCCCTGCCTACTTCTTTCCTTTCTAACTGCATCTCGTGTCACTCTCCGACTTCATTACTCTCTTCATGTCAATACTGACCTCTTTTCTCTTCCTCAAACTTGCCAAGTTTATTCACACTGCAGATCCTTTGCATTTGCTGTGCAATTAGCATGGAATACTCTCCTCCGGGTTCTTCCTTCAGGTCTCTGCTCAGATGATACCTCCCCTCACAGACCGTTCCTGAGCACCCCCTCAAAGGCAGTGCCTGACTCTGCCATTTCACCCGATCCTTCCCCATGCCATTAGCCGACGCGGTTTCATTCATGGCAGTCATTGCTTTTTGCTTTGTCTTGCTGTTGGCTGTGTCCTCAAGGACCCACAACATATAGCACATAGTAGCCATTCAATAAAAATGTATTGGGTGAGGAATGAATAACAGCTGTATTGGCCATATCTTGTATATCAATAACGAGGACATAGGGTCTAATAAAACATTTTATGTTGCTTGATGAGACCTCTGGAGTTTGCCATTGGCATACTGAGATATTGAAATGCCTGTAACACATGTGCACGTAATTTATGCTGAATGCCAAGTGAGGGCCACAGAAGTTCAATGCCAACGTTGTTTCAAGAGCTGGGGAATCCTAAAGGAAGATGAATTGAAACCTGATCTTGAAGGGATGGCAAAGGGTTAGAAAGCCTTTTTCTTGGGTGTTTGTTTCTTAAAGCTGCATTTCGGGCAAACCCATTGAAGATTGACATAGTCTGCCATATTCTTATCCAGTGTAAATTCTTGTCCAACTCTGAGATATTTTAGGAACTTCAGAAAGTCTGCCCTCACTGGGGTGCACTATAAAGCATGAAGCAGATAACTTGCTCAATAGTGCCCCTAGTGGTCTTAAAGAGTACTTTCAGCTTCTTAAGCAGCCTCATTTCCCAGGCAAGAAGCTTCACAATTCCGAGAACATGATTCATTAGCAATATACGTGCTACATCTATAATTACAATTAGTACTTAAGTAGCAAGTTATTCCCATTGAGCATAACAATAGCAAAAATGATAAAATGTTTTCAAAGATGATTATTTTTTTTAATTGTGCACTCACAATCTCTTTGGTGGAGGCTCATCCTAGTAGCTAACTCGGGGGGGGGTTGGCAGGGAGTTTAGGGGTGGCAGGCACGTGAAGAGGGAGGGAGGTGAATTCCCAGGAATGGTAGTTGAGGCACATGTAAGAGTCTGTTTCGCCACATTGGGAGAAGAGGTGAATTGTCAACAAACATTTCCTACACCTGATATCTTCTGTGTGGCGAGCTGCACATTTAATAAAGAAGCAGCTGCCACTACTGAACGATTAATCAATACTGGTAAGCTGACATCCTAAGAACTGCTGAACTGAAGCTTTTCTTTCCCACCTGCATTTACAAATAAAGTGCTCACTATTTGACTAAAGCCTGTCGACTTGACTGGAAAATCTCAGAGACCTATTTAAATGAAATTTGCAAAGAATGAGATTTTCTTCTGGCCACTGCTCCTTATCGCTAATAATAACATCAGATTAGTGGATTTAGGCCAGCGGAGGAGCAATGGGTAGTTCTGATCCCTTCTTCCAGCAGCCCTTTCCATCTGTCTCACCAAGCCTTCGCACGTACCTGTTTAGGCCAGTGAGCAATTCCTAAATGGTACTTGATGGATACCATGGGGGATATCTATCCAAAAACCTTTGTGTTGCTAAATTCCATATGAGACTTGATCAAGTCTGCTTAGCCTTGAAAGATCAAAATATCTGTAATGTTTACAGATGCAAAGATTTCTCTATACAGTCTCACCAAATGTGGATGGATAGCAGGAATGAAAACAAACAAAATCTAATTTCAACTGATAGAGCTTTTCAAATGGCCTTCATTCAACAGTTAAGTTTTATCTGTCATCATTTCAACTCATCAAATACAAGAAGTTTTATATTTTAGACAATGATAAAGCTATGGTGGTTGATTGCTTTTGGGGGGAAAAAATTCATGGCCAAACACATATACATATACGCACACTTAGATGATTATAGAGGAAGGTGCCTTTATTATTATTTTTACATGAATTGGAAAAGTTCAAAAGATGCACACGATTTAAAACCTAAATGCCAGGTCTCCCAAGAACAAATCTAAGTAATTCTAAAGCACTATCATAAATAACTACATTTAATTTCTTTTTTCAGCATTTGGCACTTTAAAAGCCCTTTTACAGTTCATACCTATGCTACTTAAGTTAATAACTGACATTTCCTCTTCGTAATGCATAATGTAAGCCTGAGTACTGCTGTGAACCTGAGATAAGCCAGAAGACCTGTATACTCAGCATGAAGCCAATGTTTCAAGATCACACTGATCACCTATCTCTTGTGCCTATTTTGTTTCTCAGTCAGGACTTGCTCATTCTTAACATGGACCCAAAACGGTTTCTACGCGGTAGAGGACCAACCCCATGCCAAGCAGAGTCACTTGGAAGCAAATGATTTGGCTCGATCAAACCATATGGCTTGAATTGAACGTTTAGCAAGGTTAAACGTGAGACTGCTCTTCTCAACAGCAGCACTGATTGACACTTGAAGGAAAAACCCTGGGTCTGGTGTCCAACTGCTTTACCTACATATTTTTCAATACAACACAATGTTAACAAAGTTACATTAAAAACACAAGATAAGCAATGGAAGGATGCTTTTATGGAAGGGATGCACTCTGTTGTCAATTTATGCATGCCATAAAGTCAGTAATGTATCCTGCATATGACACAATTTATCTTCATTTCACAGGGTCACAATAAGTACATGGCTCCATTTCCTTCAGGAAGCCCACAGATGCTAAACCCGGCAGCCTCATTTTGAAACAAACCTGGGCCAACTTGGATGAATATCTTCGAGAGTCAACAACTATTTAAGTTCTGTCTGTCATTGTTCTAGAGTTAAAATAGAAAAATCAAACACTTTTGAGAAAGCCCTAATTATTTCAGCCAAAGGGGGGTGGGGGGATAATATGAAATGAAATAAACCTGATTATTTTAGGTACAACTGAGACAGCGTGACTTTTCATAATAGAAAAGGAAGCTGAGTTGGTCAAAATAAAGATTACAAGGTGTGATTCTGAACATTAAACACCAACAGCATGCCACCAGACATCCTGGTGGAAGGTAAGTTTGTCAACCATCAGCTGTTGTTAGTCTGCACTCTTGTTGTTTAGAAGCTTCTAGCGAGAGTGGTGGGGTTTTGTTTGTTTGTTTTGATTTTCTTTTGTGTGACCCCTGCTCTAACTCCATTATGGTTCCTAAATGAAGAAATACCTGTTCCGGTGGTTAGGATGAATTCAGATTTCCCACACCATGCAGTGTGCAGGCGGGAAGAGAGCAACTAATGCCACGGGACAGTGTCACCCAAGGGAGAAGGGCCTTGTCACCCTGCCAGTTGGCCCTGGCACAGGACAGATAGTGGTCACTTTGCTTTGTTTCTGTGTGCATGGGCTTGATTTTTCTTTTTTGTTCCCTTTTCCTTTGGAAGAAAGGGAGAGGAACTATGTCCTAGAAAATGCCAGAATCCTACCCCTGTGTAAATGGCTGTGTGTCCCCATTGTCACGTCTGGAGTGAAAGTTTCAGACATGGAAATGACCTGAGAAACCATGGGTGAAACCTAGCAGATGTATTTTTTTCTCTTTCTTAGGCTTCGGAGATGAGTTACCCAACTATTCTTTTATGATTTCATTCCAAAAATGTCCCGTACCTGAAATGCAAGACCTTTCCAATGAGATGAAAATTCATTATTGGAAGTTAGAGCATCTGAAGACTACACTTCACACACCCAAACTCCCAAATGGATACACTTTCCAAACGATAAACAATACATTGAAAACATGTGCAACATTGAAAATGGTCCCCAACACCCCTAGATGATGATTGATGATTTAACCTTCTAAAGCACAAATGAATGTTGTCACTATTCATAGATGAAACCTTTATACTGTAGTGAGCCATTTCCTGTGATCAAAGTCATTTTTCCTCACTTCATTTCTGCATACAATGGAGTTTCCGATTAGCAATAAGACGCTGGCAGGATATGTGGTTATCCGAAGGTAATCACTGCCCCGTGGGAGCAGAGGTACTCAACTGTACCTTTTGCTTTGCGGCTCCTCACAGGGGTGATTATCTCATGATAATCATGTACCCCCACCCCATTGTGCCTTATTGCTTAATTAGCTACCGCATGAAATGTGGTTCTGTTTGCATCAACTTTATGTCTCCTATAATTGCCGTGAGTTGCAGTTCTGAGATGAAAAAAGTGGATCAAATAATGGCATATATTTTGTTTGATTAATCATGAAAAAATCATTAAGGGATTAAAGGGAAACCATTTTACTCCTGCTGATCATGTTCAGCAATTTGAAATTATTTTATGATCCTGATCAATGTAATTAATGAGAATGGCTGTTAATTAGTTACACTAGCAGGTGGGCCATGAAAAATGTATTCACTTAATAACACCATGAGCAACATGCGATTAAGGGCTCCTGTGCAGGTTTTACCTGGTGTGCAGAAACGAAGTCCCCGGCCAGCCCACAGTGCTCAGAGATTACTGCTCTCCCTTCTTCACCCACCTCTGCCTCCCCACCCATTTCGAGGGCCTTCCTAGGGTGACACACAAAGAGATTTTTCAATGCTCTTAAGCGTTTTCCAGCTTAAAAGCTAACCTCTTTGTTGCAACACTCTGCAAGTGGAGGTTGCTGGGAACTTCCGCAGAGGCATGATTGCCTTTCACATTCAGGAATGGGAGCCTCACCCTAGAAAACATGGTGATTCAGAACCCCTCATCCCCATCTGCCCCACCTGATGCTGCTAACCCTTTCTCCAGAGAGTCCTGCTACTGGAGCCCTTTGCTTGCTGCCGGGGACACACAGGAAGTGTTGACAGAGCTTCATTACTGAGTTCATTAGTAATGCTGCGAGTTTCAGGGAATTTCATTGTTGCGAGATACATCATGTTCCCTGAGGAGTTAGTCAATAAATATTGTCATCGCCACCTTTTTATTAGGCAGAAATACAAAAGGAGGTGAAAACAGTCCCAGATATTTCCAGTATTCCGGTTAAACTACCGAAATCACATTCATTATCTAAGTGTCTACACATATCTGTTTATATACTTTTCTTGTGCTCTGAGCTCCCGGATTTCTTTAAACCCCGTTCACTGGCATTTAGGATCTGCCCCAGTGTTCAGCGTGCTGCTGTTCAGCCTAATAGAGAGTGCTGAAATACTAAAGAGCGATGCTAATGCAAAAGTCCGGGAAGTCCTGATTCCTAGACAGAGGAGATGAGAACATAGAGGCCCCACTTTATGCTCTTTTCACAGGCTACCTCTTCAGGGTCTATTGTATTTGGGTTAGTTAGCTCCATCGGATTTGCAAGCAATTAAAGAGAGACCAGGCAAGATGAAGGGGTCTTTGTGTAGCGTTCCTGGCCCCTTCGCAAGGTAGTCACTCAAGTGGCCATGAAGTGGTGGGGGCGGGCTCTCGTGTCTCTGGCTGCGTGCAGCCCAGTTTCTTGGTCTTAGATTGTTTCTCCTTCAGAATGAACGTCTGAGGAAGGCTTTGCTTCTCTGCTGGTGGACCTTGTCCTTTATTTCTTTTGTGACCATCGCCTCCTTAGGAGGAGTTTTCCATGATTATGCTGCACATTTTCTACCACAGGGTATTTTTCATGGCTGTGTTTGCCTTGCCAAAGGGAGCCGCAGACGCCTGAGGTTTCATGGTACTAAATGATGATCAAGAGTCAGCTAGTTCCAAAAGATTTGTGAAGATGAACAGCAGCCCCCAGCTCCTCACTTCACCGCATCTTCTTCCCCCTTCTGAAGAGGAGATGAGCAAATTGCCTTCTCACTTCACCCTTCCCCAGCCACATACTGAAGTACTTCCCATCCCTGCATCTTCCCAACATATTTGCCTCAAGCGTTTAGTGACATCAAAATTTATTTCACATTCTCATACTTATATATGCTATTGAACACGAGGCCGTATACTAAACTGTGATTTTCCTTTCCTGCACAACACATTGGAGTTAATCATCACTTTGGGTGTATAATTTTGGTTGGCTTACTTCCCCATGCACTTAACTTAATGCAGGCCCCAATTCTCTACCAGTTGTGAAAAATATCATCAGAACAGTCATTCAAATCAGGTACCAGTTTCACCTTCTTGATAAATTTCACTCATAGCTCTCTGATGTGCTGTGACCTAGACTGGTTCCCCTCTATACCTGGGGTTCTCTTCATCATCATTCTGCAGCCTGACCATGCCTCTCTCCTGTGTTGGTGCTCCCATTCTTATATGGATGCCGTCCTCTTCCTCGATGTATTCCTTCACTTTGCTGAATAAATACTACCTCTGGTAGCTTACTGAGAAAGGATTGGTTAGAGATAATTTTTTTTTGAGATCTTGAGTGTCTGAAAATGTCTTCATTCTACCATCCCAATTGATTGGTAATTTAACTAGGTAGAAATCTTACAGTGGAAATAGTCTTCCTTTAGAATTGAGAACTGTCTTCTAGCCACCAGTGTCATTACATATGATCCCTACTTATTATTTCTCTGTCTGTCTGTCTGTCTGTCTCTCTCTCTCTCTCTCTCTCTCTCTCTGTACGTCTCTCTCTCTCTCTCTGTACGTCTCTCTCTCTCTCTCCTCTCTCTCCCTCCCTCCCTCCCACTGGAAGCTTATGGAAATTTCTCTTTATCTCTTTTTTTGGGGAATATGACAATGTGTCCTGACTGCCAACATTCTGGAGGAAGCAGCCTGGTGATCCCTGAATTTAGTTGGCGGTGCACCCAGTGGCCCTGTTTCCAGGAAAGTACCCCAGGACAGCGACATTCTGTTTTACCCTCTCCAGAGTATAAACCACCCATTTTCTGAGGGTAGAGAAATGGCGGAGTCTAAGAGTGAGGGAGGGGAATTGCAGATCTGACATCTCCTTACCCAGCTTTCAATCAGTTCTCTCTATCTTAGACCCTATCTACTCTTGCTTCCAGGAATTTCCGGCACCACCAATTCCTGGGCTTTTTGAAGGGTCTGTGACATAAATTGGATCAATTCTCAGCTTCTCCCCCTGCCAGCTTATGACTTGGCTTTCCAGGTCTGCTAAATCAGTTATGATTTGTCCAAATACTTTCCAGCTTCCCAAATTGTATTTCCTCTTCCATTTTCCAAGTCCTTTTGGGTTTATCCCTTTAAAAAAGTCCCATTCATTGTAGTTTTGTTGTGGTTTTGGCAGGGAGTGAAATTAGATGTGTATGACCCATCCACCATTGAAAAAACTCAAAGAAGCTAATTCAAATACGACACTCACCTCTCTCTCTCTCTCTCTCTCTCTCTCCCCCCCCCCTCCTCCCTCCCTCCCTCATCAATTATGTGTCTGATGTTGCACAGTTAGCTCTGTAAACTGAGCAAGAACCTGAAATTCAGCAGACATAAACATAAGGTGAAGAGAGGTCTGGAGCAGGGTGTCCCAGATGTATTTCTGAATTGATTCCAGACCTGAGTAAAGCCTGGCTGGCTCAGGCTAAGCAGTTCCAAAGGGCTGTCCTGTAATTCTAACCGAGGCACAGCGGCCGTGAACGTTCAGCCGCATCGCACTCAGCGCTGCTTGCATGTCTGCAGCTCCTCAGCTGAGACTGACATTTCATAAACTGAAATTCCCAGCATAGTCTTCTTCTTCTGCTATGACCACTAGTAATAAACAACTTCCATGTTCATTTTGTGTGTAGCTTACAGAGTATTTCAAGATATATTAACTCATTTAATTCATACCTTTTGAAAGGAATTGTGATGGCAGTCATCCTTATTGTCTAGAATAACAGTTAAGAGCTAGACTCTGGAGTCAACATCACCTGGGTTAGAGTCTTGGTTGCACGCTCATTATTTGTATGACCCTGGACCAAAGATCCAAATTCGCAGAGCCTCAGTTTCCATATCGGTGTAATGGAGATAACTATCATGTGCAAACATCCTGAGGGTTTTCTAAAGATGAAACAAGATCCTGCTGGATGTTGGCACTACTATTTGTCAAGTTTCCTATGTACCAGCCATGTGCCGACTGCACACCCCGATCCTCTGGGAGCTGTGAAGACAGTCATGTCAGGGCATTCCCCAGGGGTTCAGACTTAACTGTGCAGTGTGGATTCTAGACCGAGGAATTGTTTCCAAGCTCCCCAGGCAGTGATGATGCTAATCCAAGGTTGTGAACCTATGCTCTTCACCAAACTTCCTCTATGGTAACCCGGTGGCCTTGAACTGTGTGTTTTGTCTACTACCAGGCCCTTTTTCACACCCATGGTCTAGACCTCTTGTCAGTAGAGAGAAACACAATCATGACACACTAGTCATAAACACAAATGTAACAATTGTTCTCCCCCCACGCACTGTTTGGCTATCACAGGAACTTGCTGGTGTTGAGCATTAAGAGCTGGTCAGAAAAGGCTTGAATTGAGCATGTGAAGTTCCAGCGATAGCCTTGCCAAGTTCTCCTGAATACATGGGGAGGTCATTCTGTGTGGTGAGCCTGGGCCCCCCGACAGGGTCTGAAGAATGATCGATTTCAAACACTGTTAGGGCAACCCGAGGTTCTGAACCCATCGATTTAAAACAGGCTGCTGTTTTCCCAGCAAGAAAAGATACAGAGGGAGGCTGGATCAGGGGCAAAGAGGGAAATGCCACATGGCTACTTTTCGGTGAATGAAAAGCCTGGAGGAGGAAAAGCAATAGGCTGCCTCAATCTCAGAGCTTTCAGGGACGGGTCACCTGCCTGAGCTCAGTTGAAAGCACATGGAGTTGATGAGACCAAGGTCACAGAGCTGACTCCCCAGGAGGCACTTAGCCGCGCTCTGTCCAGAGGCCAAATGCTACTGCCCCTTAACCCCTCCAGCTGTCTTGGTGGGGGGGGGAGTAGGCCAGCAGTGCTAAGGAAGCCCAAACCCCATCACGTGCAGAACACTCCACCAGTCAGGAAGGCCGGCAGCACTCGCAGAATCACAGAACCTCATTTTTATCACAGAAGATCATTTTTATCTCCAGCAAATAATGAAAGCTGTCATCACATATCCAGGGAAACTTACTGAAGGTCCCTCTAAATTTTGAGATGTTCTATAAACAAGTATTTGCTTTCATTTTTAAAAGTGCATTTAGAAAAAAACTATATATTCTCTATCAGCAGGCCTTGGGCTTAATAAGTTTTCTTCCCATGGTCCTGAGAATAAGGAACTCGTGGAGGACATGAAATGAAAATGAAAGGACCAAAAAATCTTCTAAGGGGTGAATGGGGAGATGGCTAAGAGGAACGAGATCAATCCTTCCAGGACCTTCTTCCATAATAAATCAAAATTATTTTGTATAGCCCACACCTACCTAGTTCCTATGGACTTGGGTGGCTCTCACCTGCCCGTCCTGGAACAAAATGTGCTGTTCACAGAGCTACAGGCCCTAGGCAGTGTCGGTTGGCCTCTTCAGATAAAAGACAATTGGCGTTGTCAGGCTCCTGAGCACATTTTCATAATCAGCCTGATCATGGGTGCATGGCAGCTGCTCGATTGATGGTGTTAGACAGGGAATAAAGGGAGATGCCAGGAGTGCCCTCAGATCTGACATAACGAGGCAAACATCAGTCATTTGGCTAAAAGGCTCATAAAGGCTCCATCAGCTGTGACACAGGAGCTTGTCTTAGGCAAAGCTAATGAGAAAATATGGCAGTAAGTATTTTCCTTCGACAGGAACAAGTTGTGAGTGAGCTGCATTTTTAACAACAACAACAACAACAAAAAGTCCTGTTGAAATGGGTGCGTAGTCTTGCTCTGATCAGAAAGGGTAGGCCTGTGTTTTGAAACAATTGTCTCAATGGAAAGATGTTTTTTCAAAAATGTTCCACTTCATTTGCCAAATGCTCAAGAGCACGTAAAATTAGTCCTTGAAAGTGGTCACTTCTAGGGAAGGCAACATTGCACAGAATATAATCTTGGCCCTCTCCAAAGAGGAAATTTCTTCACTAATGATGCAATAAATCCAGTCTATGCCTTGAAAATGTGGATCATGGCTGGAAGCCATTAAATAAGGGATTTATATAATAACATACAAGCCACAAGAATAACCAATGTGTGCATGGCACTTTTTGGTATTTAAAGCACTTGTGCTGTTTCTCATGCTATCCTTATTGACAAAAGCAGGACATAAGTGATGATCAGCTTGATTCCAGAGAGAGAGAGAAACTGAGGCTCTCGTGGGTGCATTAACTTAGCAAAGACCTGGAGCTGTCAACAGTGTGGCTGGGCCGGGAACCCAGGTCTCCTGCCTCCAGAGCTTTGGAACTCTTTGCCCTATGGTTGAGCCAGGGAACTGATTGTAGACAAGCTTGCACACACACAGTCAAGTGTTCCTGTCATTCAAGCACTGCCCAGGAAATTTGGCATCAGCTAGTTATGATGACCAATACTCCCACACACACACACTCCCTGTGGCTCGTGTCTGCGGAAGGACCTTAGGTCCACTATGATCTTTTGATGGCACTAGCAGTGACAGCAGCACAGCAAGAACGATAAGCTCAAGAGGAAGGAAAATTAGACCACAAACATTTGGATGAGGATTGTTAATGTTTGGATCAACATACAAGTTCATCATCTATGTCGATAGGTCTAGAATACCCAGGTGGCAGCAAGAGTAATTGGAAGAGAAACCGAAAAATAACCATCTCATGTTTCTAAGGGAAACAGGGGTTATATAGTAAACCTCCTCACCCCACCCCCATACACACATACATGCAGAGTTAGCAAGCACAGGTCATTTCTGAATAGAAAAATCACAGGAGTGGACATACGGCTTCTGGGGTGATGCTCGAGTCAGTCTGTACATGTAACACGCCCCACCCCCGGCTATGTCTACCCCGCTATGAAATCATAATGAAAAGTACCCATTTTACTGGGTTCTGAGGGTTGGAATCATTTCCAAAAGAAAAGAAACACCATCAATGTGGAAATACCTTATTTTGGATATTAGTAACCCTTGGGCTCAGTTCTACTTCACCCTCATGACTCTCCGGTTCTTCTAGAAGGGTATATGAGTATTTCTTTGGAGGCACTAGGATGCCACTGAGAGCATTCCCACACCCTGCCACACCCCGCGAACTTGGATGAGGAGATATTGGGGTTTTGTCCCACTTCCTAGCAGAGAATCTGGGGAGAAGAGGATGCATTCATGGAGAATTGCCAAGGTCTCAGGGGCCCAGAAATGAACAAAAGAATGGAAACAAGGAGGGAGGTGGAGGGAGGAACGGAGGAAGGGAAGGAAAGGGAAAGAAAGCCAGAATAGGCCTAAAAGTAGCAGAGAGCTAGGACATGCAAAGGCTTCCATACAGGGCCACACACCAGGAAGGGAAAGTTGTTAAAGAGAACAAAAGACAGAAAGACCGAGGTGTCTCATCCAGGTCCCCGTGAGCAATATGCTCTTTAGACAAAGGGGAAGGGCTAATTACATATTGATGGCTTTGCTTCCTTCTATTTTTCTAATAGCCAATGGTTTTCTTTGCTCCTCAGACAGCCGACAAATCCCAGAATAGCTCTGTGTTCACACTGCCACCAGCTCTGCTCTCTGTGGAAGGTCATATATTTTAATGTCTATCCAACTGTGTGTTTTGTGCTAATGATAAGCAGATGCCTTTACTAAGGGAGAACTACACTCATGTTCTGGAACAGTCTTCACACGCAGAGCTGCTCTGTGACTGGCGTCAGTGCCTAATCCATTGAACAATAGGGCTTTAGTTTGGCTGAAAAGTAATACTTCTGCGGCATTTTACCGTTTTCCCTACTTCCATTTCTAGGTGGGTCTCCTCCATAATGTGGCCTTTCGAGGTTACAATAATATAAGTTAAGCATCTGCCTTACAGCTGCGCTATTTATCTTGTTATTTTTTCGCAGTTTACTTTCTGCGATGTATTTGAGAAACAAGATTGCTATTTAGTGTCATACATTAGGCTGGTGGAAGAGAGCTTAGTTTGGAAGGAGCTGGTGAAATTTTCCTGAGAAAGAAATGCACATCGTAGAGCCACTTGTGTGACATACTAAATGGCACACAATGACAGAGCTTCTGCAAACCTACCTGTTAGTGGCTGCATGGATTACACCGCCACACTGAGAACCCAGATGCAGTGGGGTCTACATGGAATGCAGCCAAAATCATATTTCAAAACGTGTAACATGCCCACATGCAAGTACATAAATTCTTCTTTTCAAATGTCACCAGCCGGGTGATTTCTAGGTAGGCACTGCACTATTTTCCTGAAACTAGAATAACCAGTCACCCTCCTCTGAAGCCCAGGTCCCACCTGACTTCCTGCAGCGCCCCTAGAAGCTCAGGATTCATATTCAGAATGCTGAGTGTAGTAGCCCTTTGGGGATGGATATTAATGAAGAAACGTTCTCATGCCAGAGCCCATTCTTTATCAGAGTGCAAAGGGCACAGTCTGTTCAGAGCAGCGTTTTAATTTCTCATAATTAACCCTGCCAGAATTAACATCCGTGGCATCAGTGACAGCGAATCTCAAAAGTCACATCGGCAGAGTGAAATGCCTCTCACTGCCTCTGTATTTTCTCCCCTTACGTTCAAAAAGAACAGTTCTCTAAGTCTGAAGTTGACTGTCTTGTCACTGAGAGACCTGCTGGGCAAGGTATAACGGGGGCACTTTTCCACCTCCCGTGCAGCCCATGCCAACCTAGCCCAACCTAGCCTTGTGCCATGCAGTTCCACGGATGGCATGCTGTCATATTCTTTTCATCAGTGACATACAGTGGCTCATCGGATCTCCATGGGGAGTGTGGACACCCCAAGTCTGAGTGTGCTGTTGCATTCCTATAAGTTGTATTGCTGAGTCTCCACTGAAAGACGGGGTCAAGTCACTTTATTCGAACCGCATAACAGCTCTCTTGAACAATGCGAGGCAGATGAGAAAGAAAGAGAGAGAGAGAGAGAGAGAGAGAGAGAGAGAGAGAGAGAGAGA